>NC_135485.1:651875-971562 GCF_052094955.1 Ictidomys tridecemlineatus
GAAGACAATTAGGCTGGGGCTGGGGTTCAGGGGTAGAGCACTCACCTCACACCTGCGAGACCCTGGGTTCCATCCTCAGCACCACATAAGAAAAATGAATAAAATAAAGGTATTGTGTCCAACTACAACTAGAAAATAAATATAAAAGAAACTTAAGACAATTAAAATCGGGCCACATCTGTCTTCTCACCATGATGGAATGAAACCAGAACTCAGTGAACTTACAGAAAAACTTGAGAAATTTAAAAAGTGTGCTGAGATAAAACATTTTAGTAACTGAGTCTTAGCGAAGGAATCACAGAAGAAGTTAGAAAATGGAAACAGGGAGCTAAACCTGGAGGAAGCAGAGCGGCCCTGGGGAAAGGCCTGCCCTGCTGGGGGCGAGGCCGTGCCTGGCCAGCAGCCCATGCTGTGGCCTCGCGCCAGGGGCAGGGAAGGGGCCACGCCAGGAGGCAGAGGCCACAGACACCCAGGGCAGGTGCCTGGGAAAGTCCACAAAGCCTCAGTTCTGGGAAAGATCAAGAAAACTGAACAGTTAGACCAAGAAAAAGAGAGAAGACTCAAACCGCCCAAATCAGGGTTGGGATCGGTGACATGACTAACGATCTTACAGAAATACAAAGATGGGTGACGGAAGCCTGTGGACAGCTTCATGCCAGCTGCTTAGACAACCTGGATGAATGCGCTCATTCCTAGAAGACAAAGGATGGAAACTGACTTCAGAAACAGAAACTCTGAATAGGCCCACACGAACAAAGAGCCTAAATCAGCTGGAGAGAAGCCCAGCAGCCAGGGCCGGCCGGGGCATCGACCCTGCTCTGAAAGATGGACAAGGGGCTACTTTCTGGCTCATCCTAGAGGCCAGCAAGGGCAAACCCATCATCAGGAAAGAAAATTACCAACAGCCCTAAGACTATAGACCCCAAAACATCCCACAATGCCGACCAACTGAGCCCAGAGACACAAAAGTCACACACGATGAGTGCCGGCTTGGTTGTCCCAGGAAGGCACGGCTGCGAGGCCCCCCTGGAAGGACCTACGTGGCCTTCCCAGGCGAGACGCTGACAGGAGTTCAACCACCTGCGCTCCCTGGTGGCACGCGGCCTGACCTCCCCCTGAGACCCAGGGCAGGCGCATCCCTCAGCACCCCACCAAGGAGATGGAGGTAAAGCCAGAGTGTGGCCAGGAAGAAGTAAGACTGTCTCCTCGCAGATGACGTGATGCTGCCTGTGCCCAGCAGCCATCCTGGAGCGAGAACCTCCGTTCAGCAAGATGACAAACCCAAACCACACGGGAACAGCATTGCCCATGTATACACCAGCAATGAGCACGGTGGAGAGCACCCAACTCCATTCACAGACCAGCAACAAGAACAAAATACTGAGGAATCCAGGGAGTGCAACTTGTGCACCAAAAACTGCAAGACACTGTTAGAAGAAATCAAAGACCTGAATGAGTGGAAAGGCACCTCAGGCTCAACCAAGGATCTTGCTGGAGAGCAGTCTGCCTGCATTCAGCTAGACGCAGAGCACCTCCTCAACTGCCTTGTTTTTGAAGGAAATGGAAAAACTTATCCTAAAGTTCATGTGGAATCTGAATTCATACAGAGACACCTGGAGATTCACAGGCTCTCACACCATATAAAAAAATCAACTTAAAATAAAGACCAAACAGTCACACTAAAGCTATACGACTCCTACAAGAAATCCTGGGTGTAGATTTTGTGGCCTTGTGTGATCTTAGATAGGACAAGCAAAGAAAAATAAATTATGCTTTATCAAAATTAAAAAAAAATTCTTGTATTTCAAAGGACACTATCAGGAAGGACAAAAGCATGTCACAATATGGGCAAAAATATCTGTAGATCATATATCTG
Organism: Ictidomys tridecemlineatus; assembly: GCF_052094955.1. Taxonomy (NCBI): domain Eukaryota; kingdom Metazoa; phylum Chordata; class Mammalia; order Rodentia; family Sciuridae; genus Ictidomys; species Ictidomys tridecemlineatus. The sequence continues at coordinate 653,752 of NC_135485.1, forward strand.
ACAAGAGTTTAGGATCCAGAATATATAAAGAGCCCTTTTAACTCAATAATAAAAGATAGCCCAACAAAAAATGGAAGAGGCTTTTCTCCAAAGGGATCGGAATTTCTGCACGGCCTTGTTTTTGAAGAAAATGGAAAAATATACAAACAGTGATAAATAAATGAGAAGATGCTGAGTACCAGTCCTCAGGGAAATGCCAATCAAAGCCACAGTCGGAGGCTCATAGTAAGGCGGAGGGTAGACGAGTCGTCAAGGATGTGAAGGAATCAGTCTCTGGCTGGTCGCCAATAGAAAGGCAGCAGAGGGCAGCAGGACAGACTGATGGTTCCTCAAAATGTGAACCTGAAGTCCAGGGGACACAGCCAGTCCACTCCTGGGGGTCTGGCTGAGCCCCTTGGAGTCTGCCTTCCACCTGGGTGCCAGTGCCAGGGAGCGTGCCAGGGAGCCTGGGTCCTCCTACCCACCAGTGTGCCTGCTGGGGCCCACAGCTGTGCTCTGCAGCGCGGCACAAGGGGCAGCTGAGGAGCTCCCGGGAGGGGGCACAGGGCCCCTGCACCTGGCTCTGCCACGCCTGGCTGGGGGGCACCAGCCCACCCTCTGTGAGAGAGGGAGCGTGGCTGGGCTTGCACAACCGACACACACCCACGTGTGACTGTCACGGCAGCTCTGTCCAAGTCACCCAGCAGCACGGACACAGTCATGCACCTGTGGGCAGGTCAGAGCCCATCTCTCCACACCAGACGCTCCCTTCACCTGGTGCCAGGTTGACGAGCCCTGGGGCCACCAGGGCACTCAAGTCCAGCAGCAGATCTGGGGAGGCAGCCTGGGTTGTGGCTTCGGGGCTGGGCAGCAGGAGAGGCCCCAGCACACAGCTCACACCCAGCACACAGGGAGGTGCTCAGGCTGGGAGACCAGGGGTGACCCAGGGCCCAGGGTCCACCCACATGGGTGACCATCAGTCCAGCTTGCAGATCTACTGTGGAGACTACAAGAGGCCCAAGGGCAGGCCTCTTTGGCTCCTGGCCTCCTGGCCGTGGTGTGCCCAGCCTCTGGCACTGTGGGGTGTGCCTGTGGACCCTGGGCGTCTGGGCTGAGGGTCTTCCCTGAGGGAAGCGACCCACCCCCCATCCTGAAAGCCAGAGTGGCCCTGGGCCTCAGCCACGGCCATCTTACAACGTGGGAGTCTCGGGGTGTGCGATCTGTCTGTGATGGAATCTGCAAGTCGCTGGCCACCTGCGAGACGGAGCATCTGATCCTCATTTTATCGGCCTCCACTGACCTTGCTCATGTACTGTAGGTTTCAAATGGCACACTCCTTCTGGCTGTCTGTCCGTCCTCCGCGGGTGGCCAGTGTGCACACGGTCTGATCCACCCTCCTGCTCTTCAAGTGCTACTGGTGGGCAGAAGTCTTAGCTGACATAGGCCAGGTCATCCATTGTTCCCTAAGTGCTACTGCACCCAGGACCCTTTGAGGGATTTCTGCCCCGAGTGTCGGACTGGGAGGGAGGGACTGGCTGAGCATTCTGGGGGGCACTCAGGCCTCTGGCTTGTTTCCTCAGTGTAAAACGGATGAGAATTAGGGGCCAATGGCACAAAGACCCTTGGAAGAGCCCCTAGCAGAGCAAAAGACCCGACTGCCTCACACATCACCATAGAATGTTCTAGAAGCACAGCAGTCCCAGGGAGCTGGCTTTAGGGCTCACTTCACAGGAGGCTGAGTGAGGTCCACAGTGCCCCTGAAGGCCCTCTTGGGCTTGGGCAGGAGTTCACACCCAGGACTGCAGATCACTACATCCTGCCCACAAAAGGATCCAGGACAGGAGCCACGTGAGGCAGTGGGCAGCACCCAGGACCTGTGTGAAGTCTGCCCTGGCCACCTCCCACTGAAGGACAGCTACCCAAACCCCATGGCTTGAAGCCAGAGCAACCGTTTTGCCCAAGCCCCCACCAGTACAGGGCTCAGGCACACAATGGTCTCTCTTGGTGTCCCTGAGGTGGCTCAAAGGCCCGACAGGTTATCTGCTGTGCGCTCACCAGGCCAGTGACCAGATCCCCAAGGAGAGGCCCTGCTAGGCTTGGGACATGTGGACGTGTTCCTGAAGGAGCGAGAGCCAGGAAGGAGGTGAGTAGCTACTCCTGGTCCACCTTCTTAATGGACAGCGGCAGGTCCCAGGTGACACAGGGCTGGTGGTCACACAGGCTGGAGGTCACAGGCTCCATGAAGCAGCCACATGCAGGGCTGCAGGAGCCCCAGGACCACTCCCGCCCACCACCAGCTCCTGCCAACAGCCAGCAGGAGGGGGTGCAGGGGACCAAGCTTTGCAACCTCTTCCAGGCCTGGGCCCAAGGGTGCCGGGCCAGGGTGGGGCCCTAGAGAGCTGGGGCTCGAGTTGTCCGACCTGACCTCTGTGTCTGGGGCCTGTCCTAGGGGAGGGAGCCCACTCTGAATTCCACTGGGGAGGCCTGGGGACAAGAGGGGTTCACCTACCAGGCTCCTGCGCAGAGGAGAGAGGCGCGGGGGGCTGCCCGGGGCAGTTGGGGGGCGGGCAGGGTTTAGACCTGGATGGCTTGCAGCCAGGGCCCAGGACTCCCGTCCTGGGTGCAGGGGCTCCCAAGCAGTGGCCCCTCCTCCAGACCTGTGCCCCAGTCCATGTGGCCCCGTTTCCAGGGCTCTGGGTGTGGGCAGCAGGGTTCACCCATGAGGAGCCGAGCTGGCTGCCTTGCCTGCTTCTCTCGGCCTGGGCAGGAGCCGGGCGATAAGGGTTCTACAGCAGGCCCCTGCTTGGCTCCTGCTGCCCACTGTCTTCCCAAGGCCTCAGTTTCTCAGGGTGGGTGGACCTGGGCTCACCAGATGGCCTCGGCCCCTGCAGCCTGACATGCTTCCCCACAGAGATCACCCGCTTCTCATGACTCGCAGGCGGACTGAGTGGTTTGCCAAGAGTGGACTCGGTCCAAGCTCTGAATCAGCCCAGGCCATCGCCCGGCCGGGTTGGCCGTACTGCTGGGAGGGGCTGCACCTGGGCCAGGGCTGTGGCTTGCACAGGGCTCCCGGCTCTCTGCTCACCTTCTCTTGCCCTGGCAGAGCCGGATGGCATCAAACCCGGGCGCTGGCTGGGTGGGCACTAGGGTGCAAAGGCTGCGTGTCCACAGGAGAAGTCTGTCTACATCTCCATGTAGGAAATTGTGGTGGTGGTGGTGGCCACGGGTGACAGGGAGCAGAGGGCGACCCCGGCCAGCCCAACGCCCCCAGGCAGAGGCAGCGTGGTGCGCCTGTCCTGGCCACACAGACTGACGGCTGGATTCCAGGAAAGCCAGAGCACAGACACTGCTGGACGGTGCCGCTGAGGGCCACAGAGCACCTGTTCTGCCTAGTCCAGCTGCACCCAGACCACGCCACCTCACCCTCACGTCACAGACACCCTGGCAGGTGGGCACTTGCCGGCGCCACAGCCTAGGTCTTGCCAGCAAGGAGGCCAGCAGCAAGAAGGGTGGAGCCAGGCCACGGTGGTCAGACCTGTGTCCAGGTGCAGAGGCTACTGGTCAGGTGGAAGTTCCACCCCCACCTGCATTGGGCAGGGCCCTGGGATACAGATGTAGACATCCAGCCTGTGGCCCCGCAGGCTCGCGCAGACCTGGTGTGCCACACAAGCCGCTCCCGTCACCCTCGCGAACGGCCAGGGTCCGGGGATGACCCTGCGCTGTCCCTGGGGAACACGTCCTGGTGGAGGCCCTGAGCTCTTCTGCGGAGGGGCTGCCTGGACACTGCAGCCTAGCAGCCCGAGGGCCTCCTGTCAGCCCTGCCCAGGCCTGTCCAGGGCCCCACACCCCTCGTCACTGTGTGACCTGGGTAGCCATCATGAGGGGGAGAGCCATCCTGTGGGCCAGGGGCTGACCCTTCTCCAGGAGTCCCACCGGGGGAAGGATCTGGACGGGAGGCCACAGCTCAGAGCAAGGCCGGGGGCTGGAGGGAGAGGGCTGCGTGCTCCTCAGGCTGGGGTCCCCAGGTCCCCCCTCCCAGAGAGTGCAGACACTCCTGGGACCTGCTCCACTCTGGCAAGGGACAAGGACAGGGTGGTGGCATGGACAGTGTCCGTCCTTCGGTCGCTCCGAGCAGCTCCCTGGTGCTCCCAGTAGCTGCTCCACGGCCTCACGGCCCCCTCAGCCGCTTCGGGGAGCTGGGCCCCAGCCACGGTCAGGAGGCTGCATCCCTGCTGTGAGCGCAGCCCAGGGCCTGCAGGGTCAAAGGCCCCTCCACTGGCCACCATCCCGACCCCCAAGAGGCAACAGGCTCCTCCGGTCTCCAGTTCAAGTCCAGCCTCACGGGTTCCACTGGGTGGAGAGAGGGACTTGGGGGCAGAGCGCGGCAGTGGAGCAGCTCCTTCCCTGTCTGGCCCTGTGCTGCCTGCCCCCCCCACCCCGCCATCCCCGTCCACCCGCAGGAGGACAGTTTCTGGATGGGTGGGAGGTCTGGGTGGGGGGACAAATAGAACGACGGCACCCCACCCTCAGGCCTCGGGCTGCGCAGCCACTACCACCCCCAGCCCAGCAAGGCCATGGTCAGAGGCCCAGAGAGGCCCCGTCCAGGCCCTCCTCCCCAGCCTGGAAAGTCTGAGCAGCCTGCGGGTGGCCCACTTTCCTCCCTGCACACTGTGAATGTGGGTCAGGGTGGCTCACCCGGCCCGCAGCCAGGCCACTGGGAGGAAAGCCACCAGCCCCACAGCCGGGCCCGCCCAGGCCAGCAGCTCAGAGTTGGGACTGTGGGGGGGGTGCCCTGGTCCCGCCCATCCACCCCCTGTCCTCCTCTGCGCCAGGGAGTGCCTGGCTGGTGCACGTCCTCATCCTGCCTTCCTTCCCGTGTGCCCCCAGACCGTCTGGCAGGGGTGTGGCCATTCCAAGGAAGGCACACGGCTCTCCCCATCCACTTCTCCCCAGAGGCACCCAGACCAGCTGCCACCCCTCAGCAGCCCCCAACGGGCAGGACTGGCTGACCTGGTGGCCTCTTGCCCTGCAGAGCTGGGAAGCGTGAGCTGCCTGCCAGCACCCAGGGCCAGGGCACTTCACGGTCTCTCCAAGTCCTCAGTCCCTGGGACAGCTCCTGGGTGCCCTGTCCCCCAGGCCCTAGAAGAGCCCCCAAGCCCCACTGAGGGCTGATGCCCCCAAGAGGGCAGCCCTGCGGTGGGCCTGTACCTAGTGCCGTGCCCTCCTATGGGGCAGGGTGGGGATACAGAACCCGCGCGACCACCTGTGGCACAGGGGACATGGCCTGCGCAGGCCTGAGCCTGGGGTTCCTGTCTGGGCAGGCGGTGTGGCTGTAGCCCCTCTGAGGGGAGCTGGGTGTCCTCTGGGCAGAGTGAGGCACTGGTGGGCCTGGAGGGAGGGGCAGGCGACAAGGCTCCACCCCCAAGGCGCTGAAGATGTCTGAAACACATTTAGACTTAGAGAAAGTCACAGAAAGAGCAGCGCCTGCCCTTCACCCAGCGTCCCCCCACTCACGGCCACAGCCAAGAGCACAGTTCCATGCCTGCTGCCCGCAGGGCTCGGCCTTTAGCAGCTCCCCGGGGGCCTCCAGGGTGCTCCAGGCAGGCCAAGCCCTCAGCTCCACTGCTTCTCCGTGCCCGACATGGCTCGCAAAAGCCGTCGAGGTTTGCTGCACCCTCATGACCCGGGGGACTCCCCTTCCCGGGCTGTGCCCACCCCTGGTGGCTGCATTTGGCCTGGGAGCAGTCCCAGGTCAGCTGTCGGAGCCCAGAGCCACACACAGGCTCTAGACATGCCCGAGGGCAAGGCTGTGCCTCCCTGGCCCCTCCGCAGGAGACCTGGCCCCTCTCCTGTCCGCCCCCAACAGAGGGCGATGCATGAGCTACTGTCATTCACGTCCAGGATGTGCCAGCCGTGAGAGGGTCCAGCCCAGGTGACGAGCGGTGAGGGGTTGGCCCAGTACCAACCTGAAGGGCCACATTCCCGGGAAGCAGAGCTGATCCAGGCAGTGCCAGACCCAGCAGGGCCTGTGGCCACCACTGCCCCTGCTCCAGTGGTCTGTGACAGGCCAGGATAGATGGTCTGGGGAGGGCAGAAGGGAGAAGGAGAATGAGCTCCACAGCTCGAGAAGGACGGCAGATGGACAGGTTGAGGGACATGGGCAGAGTGTCCTGCGCCACAGCCGCTGCCCCCACCCCTGTGTCCTGCACCTCCAGGCCTGCAGAGCCCCAGGGAAGGTCGCAGCAGCCAGAGCAAAGGGAAGATGCTGGCCCTGATGACAGGAAGACCACAAGAGTATCCTCCTCTGCAGCACAGGAGCAGAGGACAGCTCAATCCATCCTCAGATTGAGCCCCACACCAGCCCAGAAATGCCACCTGCAGACAGGAAACAAGATGCCAGGGCACACCTCACCTCTGTGTCCTGCCCAGCAGAAGTGCCAGGAGGCCAGCCAGCGGACTGTGAGCCAGCCCAGAAGGCAGAGGACTAGAGGAGGGGCAGAGGTGGGCAAGGAGCCTGGGCATAATGGGAGCACACCTACGTGCACCTTGATGAGCAAGAACAGTGTTGGGCTGATGGAGATGCCAGCCATGAACCCCCAGGTGCTGACCAACCCAGCAGCTCAACTCACAAAGCCAGCGGACAGGTCAGGCAGGGGCTGCACAGAGCTGCCCGTCAGGCCTGGTGCTTTCCTGACAGAAAGTGCAGCACTGTTGTGAGTTCACATCTGTCACACCTCCAGCTCAGAGGAGGCCTGAGGGAGCTGAAGCAGGGGGAGCAAACGGCCTTACTACAGTCCAACAAGGGCCAGAATGACCAGGAGTGGCCTCCCTCCCCACCTCAGCCCTCGGAAGCTGGGGCCCCATTCCAGCTCTACCAGGTGGAGCTGCAGTCAGGTCTGGCCTGGGTGCTCCCTGGACAGCCCGGAAATGCAGGGCATGCCCGAGCCCTGGGCAGATGCGAGGGTCCATCTCCATCTTGATGAACTCCAGGGAAAGCAACAGAACGCGCTTTGAAAAGTAGAGAGGGAGCTATGAAAATAAACTAGGAAGGGACGGAGGAGAAGAGCAGAAAAAGGAGGAACCCATGGTGTGTCGTAAAGCCCAGCCCCTGGCCCTGCCCCAGAGCCTGGTGAGGAAATGGCTCCCACACGTGGGGTGACCAGGCATGGAGGAGGCTAGAAGATAACCAGCCCAACAAAAACCCCGGGCGGCAGCCGGGAGGCCAGCAGGCAGCCTCAGCAACTCAGGTGGGGGGAAGACACAGCTGAGTGGGTCGGGGACGCTGGAAGTGGCAGTGGGCAGTCGGGGCACCTGCTGTGCCATGCTCATGCCAACCGTGGTCCCCACCTCAGCTCAGCCCTCCCGAGACATGGGGAGATGGACCACTGTGAGCAACTACAGAGGCCTGGCAAAGGAGAGCCCAGGTCACCACCTGTCCCAAAGAAGCCTTGGGGACAAAGCAGAGAATGGCCAGCAGAGCCTGGAGACCCTGTGTGTGGGGGCCTCTCGGCAGTGGGCATGGGCCATGGCGTCGACATTCAGCAGAGCACCCAGGAGCCAGACTGAAAGACGCAGAAAGAAATGTGACCACCTCAGCGGCGTTGTTGTCACAGGCTCAGAGAGGCAGAGGAGGCCGCAGGGTCTCTCCCACCACGGAGGCCACTCTATAGACACAAAGCTACGTGTAGGACACAGGAAGGACCATGGAGGCCCAGTGGCCATTATACCCCACCATCTCCAGGAGGCCTGACAAAGGCCCCACAAAAGAAATGATGCCGCAGTCTGGCTGCAGCAAAATAGCCAGGGGGTGTCGAAGAACTTGTGTACGTTGATATGGCAGGAATAGAAGCCGTTTATTGTAGGACAACAGAGCTATTTATACATTTTGCACAGCTTACCTTAATTAGCATAAACTAGATACATCAGTCAACCAATAAGGAATCTCCACACTTAATGGCTCGCTTTTGTTACTTCTCAAACCACTCCCTCTGGCATTTTGCCAGGCACCATCCAGACTTGTTTACGAACTCTAACATTTCTCCGGCAAGATACCACGTGTTATTTTGACTTGTCTACAGACCTTAACAAAATGACACAAACATCAAGGGAAACAGACAGGGGATGGCTTTGTGGATGACGGGAACACGAGCCCAGACTCTTTCCACTTTTGTTCAGAACTAGGGAGACCTCGCAGGACAGGAGCGTAGAGAAGACGCCTCACCTGCCCCCGCACAGCACCTAGGAATGAACGAGGTGGAACTCCCCAGGGCCACCAGAGCCGCCTGCAGACAAGGTGGCCACGACCAGGTGTTCCAACCCCAGGGGCCAGCCGCAGCCGTGGGCAGAGCGGAGGAGGCAGAAACCCCGGCGCAGGCTCCGGAACGCACGTCTCTGAGGCCTGGTCTACGAGTGGCCCCCGCCCGCCCTTACGTTTGCTCAGGGCCTCACAGGCTGCTGGGGCAGGTCACCATCCACCACACACCGTCCCAGGACGGCCGGCAGCCTCCGCTGGCCATGTCAGAAACAGTGGCCACGGCCAGACAGAACCGGGGGCTGGAAGCGGTCAGGGAAAAGGCCAAGCACGGGGGCCTTGGAGGCCTGTACCCACCCAAAGGGAGGTGAGCCAGCCCCCCCCACAGAGTTCAGCCTGGCGTGGACAGTCCATGCCTGGGTGCCATTGTCAGTACTGGTAGCAACAGCCAGGAGGAGACGCCATGTCCAGCAGCAGATGTGGAAGCCCAGCCACAGGGCCACTTGGTCACTGTCCTGGTCCCTCGCCGGCCAGCTCCAAGGCCCTGGCCATGTTGGTGATCCTTCCAGGAGCCCGACCTGCTGGGAAGCCGCTGCAGGCCAGCACAGGTGCTGACGACCGGGCAGAGCGTCCACAGCAGAGCTGGGCTTGGAGCTCAGGACAAGACGAAGCTGGAGAAGGAGTAATACTGATGTGGGGAGCAGGGGGGGCGGCAGGTGGCTGGACGGGCCGATGGGGAGGAGCAGCTGGGCCTGGGGCTAAGGATGGGGCTGCTGAGCAGGGGAGACCCCACCCCAGGAGGCCAGGCCCCAAGCACATCTCTAGGAGCCGCAGCCTCTGGAAAGCAGCCCTGGCGGTCACAGTCACAGGACCCGGGCCCCAGAGAGGCTCTGGTGTGGGCGGGTTGGCTCCACACCCCTGAGAATCCGCCCAGCTCTGAGCTGCCCCCCGTCCTGACCTTATGGATCTGCCCGGAATGTGTAAACCATGAGCTAACCGTGTGGGGAATGTGCTTTCCGCTGACCACCCTCGCAGTGGACAGCTGTTCCACATCAGCACAGCGTCCACCCCACCTCCACGGCCACTCCTGGCTTTCTGGTGGGAAACCCCGGGCTGCCGCACTGCAGGCCAGGTATAGATGGCCCCCCTGGAGCCCCTCCCACCACGTGTGCACATCGCCCAGTGGCCAGTGGGCGGCACCCCTCCCTGAAGGGCTTGGTGTCTGCCCTCACTGTGACCATGTCGAGACCCTCAGCCCCCACACATGCTCTGAGCAGGCCCCAGCAGTCGGGGTGGGTGCCTTGGAACTGACCCTGTAGACCACACCAGGAGGAGGCGGCCCTGAGAGAGTGGTCAGGGAGAAAGGGCATTGCCCAGCAAGGCAGGCCTCCACAGAGGCCACTGAACTCGAAGGCAGCACCCTGGCTGGTGTCGAGCAGTGAGCCGTGTTGAAGCACTGCTCCTGAGCCACCTCTGCTCTGCTGGGCACCCAGGGACCCCTGTGCCTGGGGCCGCTCCTGCTGCCCTCCCAACGTGCGCCTCAGTCTGTTTGTGCTGGACACCAAGGACCTCTGACTTCACAGCTCACATGCCAGAGGCTGGAGGCCAAGCACAGGGCCTGGCCGGTCCCGTGCCTGACCCCTGGGGAAGGCCTGTCTTCAGGATGGCTCCTTACCGCGGAGGCCCAGCCACTCCCACGGTTCCTTCATCTCCCTGTTGGGGGACTAGGGAGGGAACCCTTTCCACAGGCTGCCCAGCTGCTGAGCCACAGAGGGCACTGCAGTGGACCAACCTCCCCAGGCCTGGGGCTGCCCGACCCCAGAATGTGAGGCGTGAACTTCTGTCATGACTGTCCCGGGCCACGGTGTGTAGCGCCAGCAGGAGGAGTGGACGGAGACTGCCGGTCCCCTGCACTCCTGCCACCCGGGCACCACTGGTCTCTCTGGGCACCCGGTCTGGTGGGAAGTGACATGGCTCAACGAGGCTCTGCCTGCCTTCTTCGCCTGGTGGAGGGCTTCTGGGCTGTGCCTCCTGCGTGGTGGGAATCGGGCTGTAGTCTTTCTGTGGGTGAGTACTACTCCACGGGCAACCCTTTCTGGGGGTGAGTACTACTCCACGGAGCAGAGCACGGTCTTGAGCTCAACAGCCCTGGTGGGTGGATGCTCCCACCCTGGCTGCTGTGAATGATGTTGCTGTGGACAGCTGCGTCTGCGCTGCTCTGTGGGCGCATTCCCGGGAGAGACACTGCTGGTCTGCTGCCCTCGGCTGCTCTCCCCTTGCAGGCCCGCAGTGCCGAGTGCTCCCTTGGCCATGCCTGCCCCTGGCCCAGCTCGCAGGTGTAAGAGCGCTGTTCCGCTCCGAGTCGCGCAGCAGCTGACGATGTCTTTTTGCGAGCCCATTCACCTGGGGTGGGAATGCTTGGGGACAGGTCTGCTGGGGTCCATGTCTTAATCACGGTGAGAGTTCCTGAGCACATTGGTCTCCAGTGGCCTCAACCAGGGCAGATCGGCTTTGGTCTGCCGTCTGCCCTGGAAGTTGGTCTGCCGACCAACGTGATGGGTCGGGAGCCACTTGGCCACTTTCTTAGGACTAAAAACCTGAGTGGGCAGCCGGACACAGTGTGCTGAGCTGTTCCCCTCCACCCTGGCGTTGACTGAGGACATGCTCAGCCCTGGTGGTGCCATCTGCACAGGCCGTGGTGTGAGCACCGCGGCAGGCTCTCGGTCCTCTGGGGGGCCAGCTGCTGTCTCCTTCCTGGGGTGCTTCTCATATCATCAACTTCCTCATCACAGAGGAGCTCTCGGGTGGCTCTGACTGGCCCACAACGGGTCTGCTGGGGTGCCCACACGTCTGCCCAGTGCCTCTCGTGGCTGGCTGGGGCCTGGCAGGCTGTGTCTGCCCCTCGGCCCTCCGAGGCTCTTGCTGCTGTGGTGGGTGGTGGCTTCTCTGACGCCTCCCCTCACTGGGAAGCCTGGACCTGCCGGGCGCTGGTCTGTGCATGGCTGCCGCCCAAGGCCATGTCTTCCAGTGCTCTTCCTGAGGCCTGTGGGAGTCACACAAGGTGCACGTGTGTGCCCAGCCCTTCCTGGGGTCTTGGCCAGGTGAGGCCTGGCTGGCTAATGGCTGAGGAAGAAGGCCCAGGCCCCAGGGCTGCCCGAGAAGGGCTTGGAGCTTGGGCCCCTATGGACAGGGAATGTGGGTGGACAGGATACTCCCAGCCAAGGTCCCAAGGAAGAGCCCATGCTCTGGGCAGCTGGATGCAGACAGTCAGGCTGGGCGAGGCACCTCCCTGCAGGGCCTCCTCTGAGCAGCAGTCCTGGGCAGATGCCTGCAAGACTTTCTCACTTGACAGGCAGCAGTCAGTGCCACCGGCAGGAAGAGGCTTGTCAGGAAGTGCAATGCCTGGCACTCAAGGGCACTCGGTGGGCATGAGGACCTCGGGCCCACCTGGGAGCCCAGGCCTCCAGGCAGGCTGAAGTGTTTACATGGTGCCATGGGACAGCGGCCTCTGACAGGGCTGGTGCCCAGGGAGGCCAGAGCCTCCCGGTGCTACCAGGGGAGAGGCTGGCACCAACCTCCCCTGCCTGCCAGACCTCACACACCAACGCCCCCGAGAGCCTCCCTAGGGGCATGTTTCACCTCAGAGCCAGCAGGCCCTTGGGGGACAGTGAGGCCCTCAGCTTTGGGGGAGGCTCAGGCTCCACAGCCCCAGGAATCGGGGTCTGAGGCAGCAGGATGTCATGGTCTTCTCTGACCCCACAGCTGTCTCTGCCTCCTGGGCCCCCGCCTTGGCCAGGAAGGGCCTGGGGGCGGGAGGAGGGGGCTGAGGGCGCAGTGGGGGCCAGGGCCAGCCAGCATGTGGTTCTCATCTCGGTGTGACAGCTTCTCCTGCCAGGATTCCTCCCCACACTGGGCTGGGCCACCAGGATGACCCTGCCCCGCCTGGGGCAGTATAGGGCCATGAGGGGACACTCACTCATTCCTCCTGTGTCCCCAGCCCCCTCCCTCAAGGCCAATCTGTGCTGCCTGCTCACTCATCCTGTGGAAACCCAGCTGCAGCCCCCAGAGTGTCCACCAGCCTCTGCTCCCTGGGTGGACCCCTGGCCTCTGCAGACCTGAGGGTCCGGGGCTCTGAGCCCTGGGTCTTGCCCTACCTACAGCCCTTCCTGCAGCCAAGCACCCGGACACCCTGTGACCCTGCCCCACCCCTTCATCCCTCACTCTGCCACCCAATGGGCAGTGTGGGGAGCCCCTGAGGGATGGGGGTGGGGCCACAGACAAGAAAGGTGGCAAAGAGAAAGGTGCCCTGGCAGGCCCTGGGCAGGTCCCTCAGCTGCATCAGCCAGTGCAGTCTGGGTCCTGGAGGGCCAGGTGTGACCACAGCGGGAGGCTTGCAGGGCATGGGCCCAGGGTTGGTGCCGATGAGCAGCCTTAAGGGCAGAGGGCAGCTGCTACCAGCGCTGGAGGAGGAGGAGGAAGAGGAGGAGGACCCCTGCCTGGGAGTCCCTGCCCGGTGCCCCCTGGGGGCTGTGGCTTCAACATAGGGAGTGATTCTAGGCCCAGGCTGGACCTCAGCATTAGGTAGACATGCCAACAAGTGGCTTTGGTCAGCAGGAAAGGGGCTGGCAGGGGAGCAGGAGGGAGGGGACAGGAGGAAGGGGCTGCACTGGCAGAGATGTGGTGGGTCAAGGCTCAGCTGACACCAGTCAGGTCAGCTGAATAAAGGCTGAACCACTTCCTCAGAGAACCCATGGCTGAAGGGGCTCAGGCAGAGGCCTGGCCATTACAGAGCTCAACCCAAGAGGGCCCGGCTCAGTGGAAGTGAGGTTTGAGACCACCCCACTCTGTGTCCACCCAGCAGCCATGGCTGCCTTCAGCCCAGGAGCCGGGGCTGCCACTCCCGTCCCTGCTCTGCCAAGCTGGCCGGGCCCATGAACAGGGTTTTTCCTAAGCAATGTCCAGGATTCTGCATTTGCTAAAACACTCACCACTTCTATTGGAAAGCTGGCTCCCAGCCTGAGCCTCAGCCGCCTGTGGACCAGGGGCCCCTGGCCGCTACCAGGCCCATTGGGCCAATGGCAGACCTGGGAGGACTGTGACTCCCCCTCTCCCAGACAGGGACAAAAGGCAGGGAGGGCCGTGGCCATCCTGACTCCCTGCTGCTCCCCAGCTGCTCCCTAGCGGATAAGCAGGGTCTCCCCAGCCTTGGCCGTGGCTGCCCCACTGTCCCCTAATCACGTGCACCCTGCCACCCGGGCACTGAGCCTGGGCCTCTTCTGCCTGACCCCTGCCCTCACCCAGCCTCAGGCCCCACACGTTCTGGGCCAGGTGTGACTCTCCAGTAGACCCGACCTAGCTCTCCCTCCTGGCTCTTCCTCCCTGTGCCTGGGGACGAAGAGCCAAGCAGCGCCCAGGCCAGAAGCCCAGACTACACCAGATGCCCAAGAGGCCAGGGTGGGCAGGCGAGGGCCAGGGAGGGGTCCTGACCTGGCCCCTGCTCTCCTGGGCTGCATGTGGAGGAACTCAGGCAGAAACTCAGGAGGGAGGAGGAGCTCCTGGGGAGGGCCAGAGCCTTCCAGGTACAGGCGGGGCTGGTAAGGCTGGCAAGAGTGCCACTCTGACCCTCTGCTGGGGGTAGGCGCACTTCGCAGGGGACACATGAGAACCGGTGGGGTGTGTCCTCAGCCTGCACTGCCCTGCCCCTGTGGGGTGGGGGCCAGGGGTTGATATCCCCCAGTCCCTCCCGTGCCGGGGACACTGAGCCCCAGGGGCAGGACCTGTCAGGTAGGAGTGTACGGCCCTGTTGGTGTGGGTGTCTCCCCTCAGAGGGGCAGGGCCGGGCTCCCCCTGAGCGCAGAGCCCTCCTGCCAGCGCCTCCCCAGGCTGGCCCCAGGATCCAGGGTGCAGGGCTGGCAGGTAGGATAGGCTTGCCTGGCCTCTGCACTGAGCCAGACTTGCCCTGTGGCCCTGAAGTCACACATCTGCCTGCACAGTTGTTTCTAAGGCTGCCAGATGGACCACAGGTGGTGGGCAATGGGCAGAGAGCACTGGACTGAGCTGGAGGCACCCAGGACGTGAAGTCAGTGTGGACACAGGCGGTCACCAAGCGGAGCAGGCAGCCCCTTGTGCTCACAAGCAGACCCAAGTGCCCACCCCGCAGGTCTGGACCTCCCTTCCTCCCTCCCACACCTCATCCTGAGCTGGGGGTGAGGGCAGAGGTCAGTGTCTGTGGCGTGGGCTCTGTGGGCTCACAGCCCTGGGGCTGGGCCTCAGCATGCTGCCTGATGTCGGTGAAGGCCACGTGGGAGGGGCTGCCCGTTTCAAGTGGGGACCAGCAAGGCTGGAGCTGGCAGTGAGACCCCACGGGGCTGGCTGGACACTTGAACTGGTCAAAAGTGCCACCCTATGCAGGGCTTCCTGGGGAGTGGCTAGTGGTTGTCCCCTGCTCTGGGGTGGTGGGGACCCAAGGCTCCTGCAGGGATGAACAAGGCATGGGGGCAGGGACACCTGGGGACCCTGGCTCTGGCCTCTCAGGACTGCCGGGTGGAGGTCAAGTGCCACATCCTGAGCCCAGCTCAGCCCGCCCAGCACTGCCCTGGAACCCCCGTTCTCGGCTCTGGGAACAGCAGCCCAAGTGCCAGATGCCAGCCCTAGACAGCCTCTGACCCTGTTGACTTTGGAGTGTCTCCTCTGTGGGAATCTTGGATTCTGGGCCAATTAATCCAGACATTAGCCATCTTGGATTGAAGCCCTGTTCCTCAAGAGTGAGCCGTGAGCCTGCTGTCCTAGCCCTGGTCATTCCGCTGCCTCCCACCCAGAGCCTCCCGGGGCACTCTTCCTTCCTGACCTCGAGGGGCACTGCTGGTCTCCCTCAGGGCTGCACAGTCATCTCCAGCCAGGCAGATGCAGGGCCTCCAGGGGTACCGGCCCCGGGCTCTGGGCTGGGGGATTCTCTTAGGTGAAGGGGCCTGTGGTTCAGCCAGCCTAGAAGCACAGCCCAGGTCTGCGACCTGAGTGGTGGCATCTGGACACGCCCCTCTCCTGGGGACAGAAGCCTGACAGACACCCATTTATTCAATGTTCCCCAAATCATGGAATACAACCTGAGCTAGGGACAGACAGCCCTTGCCCTGAGCATCCCATGTGAAGGACAAACGCAGGCGGGAACAATGGCCAGCACGTGAGTGGACACAGGCAGCTCTTCCCAGATCCAGAAGATGAAGGACCAGCCAGGACTCCCCAGGGGAGCAAGCAGAGTTCCCGGGACAAGGACTCGGGCAGTGTGCCAGCCACTGATGACAAGTGCCACTGCTGCCTCCCTCGCCACCATGGAGTCCAGCAGCGCGGCGTCTGCCTCTGTGAAGAGCAGCGGGCAGTGCCATGACACACAGCTGGTACCACGCAGGTTCCACGTGCCAGCCTCGGCTAGCCATTCCTTCCCTAGGGACCCACTTCACATGCCGGGCCACTGACCAAGCCCTAACCCCAGGACCAGCCACACACCGAAGCTCACGCTTTGAACAGGGAAGGGCTGGAAGCCTCCAGCCGTGCAGCAGCCACGGGCCCGGGCAGCGCCCCAGTCAGGCATCACCAAGGTCGAGAGAGAAGAGAGGGACGCTGCCCTGTGGGCAGGAAGAAGCAGGGTGATTTTACGTCCTTGTTCGTGAACTTTGCCAGGGCGTCCCAGAGGCTGCATGGAGTCTGGCAGGGCCTGCTTGACCTCTTCCTCTTGCACATCCTGGGCATGGCTCCAGGTCACCCCTGGACAGCCCACTAGAGACATCTCAAAGTCCTGGGACTGGAGGGTGGACCATAGGGTGCAGCGATCAGGTAAGTGGTCAGGAGCTCAGGCCCAGTGTTGGCAGGATGTGGGAGGCAGAGGTGGGTTCGCCAGGTGCTGGTGCTCAGGGGGGTCGGCCGACTTGGGCCACAGCCTGCCAGGGCCACCATGAGGCAGCAGGGCTCAGGGCCAAGATGAGCAGGCCAGGCAGGAAGAGGCCTGCAGGGCCAGCCTGGGGGCAATGCTGGTCAGAGGGGCCAAAGGTCCTCCTCTAGGCTGTGGGCACCAGCCCAGCAGGCCAGATGTTTTTCTTTACTGCAGGGCTGGCCAGCAGTGGGGTGGGCACTGGCCCAGCAGGCCAGATGGTTTTCTTTGCTGCAGGGCTGGTCAGAGGTGGGGTGGGCGGGCAGCTGGCTCCTCTCTACTCCTGGGCTCCAGCACTCTGTCTTTTGCTGGAAAATCAATTTTGCAGTTCTCTCTGGGCTCTGGCCGAGGGCAGCTGGGGCACTTCCTGCCCTCCTTGGGGCCTGTTCAGTTGAGGGCCAGCCAGGGTGGACTCAGAAGCCACGGGGACAAGAGCTGACTCCCTGCCCTATCCTGGGCAACTGTGCCTCTTCCCAGCCTCCTGCCCAGGAGTGGCCCCCAGGGCTCCCCTTCCTCCTGCTGCCCAGGTGGAGAGCTAAGGTGGCCACAGGAAAGGAAGCAACTGTGGAGGTACACAGGGCCTGCTGCAAACCCTGTCCAGGCCCCACTCCTGCTCTCGGGGCTCCAGCTGGCTCTTGCCAACACGGGACCCAAGCGGCCGGACATCAGCTCTCAGTGTTGCCTCTGGGGCAGCAGCCACCATGGGCCCAGCAAGGATGGTTCCATCTTGTTTCACGGTCTATCCTTTGGCTCCTGGTTCACATGCTGCTCCCTGCCTCCCACACTGTTTGCGCTGCACTGAGCACCCATCCAGCCTGGAGTGCTCAGCACTCCATAGCACCAAGGAGGCTCTGGGAGGGGCAGAGTCTATGGCAGCCTCACCCCAGGCCATTCACCCTGCCTGGCAGGCCCTGCCCCTGGGGCTGTCTCCAGCACGGGAGGGTCTGTGGGATCCACAGCCACAACCCCACAGGCACCAGGGCAATGCAGGCTGAGGGTACCCCACCACCCAGTTAGTCATGTGACCTGCGCTGGTGGTTCCCAAACACCCCAAAACCAGAGGGTAAAACCCCAGTGATTTGAACCCTTGGCCACGTCTCCAGTTGGCACACACATGCACACTCAGCCTGGCGCCCTGGGCTCTCTGTCCTCTGTGTCAGAACCAGCCTGTAGGTCCTGTGTGTGTCTTTAGTACTGCCTTAGGCTCTGGCCTCAGATGCACAGAACTCTGGTATTCCATGTGAACCTGGGGATAAAAATTTCACTAAAAATAAACAGTGGGCACCGGGTTTGCAGCGGGCTTATTTAACTGGGAGAGTGTGTGCCTGCTGCAAAGAGGTGGTCAGCACCTCCTCACTAACCCCTGCTGGGCCAGTACCAGGCTGCCACCAGCTAGGGTGCTGGCTGTAGGGTCATCATTAGGTCAGCCCTGCAGCTCACAAGTGGGAAGGGACGTCGGAGAGCAGAGCAGGCCTCCCTGGCACCCTGCACTTGTGGGGCCCAGCAGTCTTGGCTTCCACTGGCACTTCTTCCTGTGGATTGGTGCAGAAAGTCTGAGGGGCCAGCAACGGGGCTCGGGTGCAGTCAGCCTGAGGGGTGGACATACATCCTGTCTGCAGACCTTCAGGTCTGTTCCAGACATGGGCTGGCCCCGGGGGCTTTCTACACAGCTCATCACCCACTCTCATTGCACACCCTTGTGGCTCTGGCCAGACCCCCACATGACCTTAGACCCTGTCACCGGCTGCCATTTCAACTTGACCAGGCCGAGCAGGGTGGAGCCTCTGAGCTGCACCTTGTGCTGAGGCTCTGCTGTGGGCTCCTTCCTGGGTGAGGGGCTGTGGATGGAAGGTTCATTTCATGGCTCGGGAAATCTCCCTGGGGCAGCGCCTGCTCCTCTCCACCCTTCGGAAGTCCCTTCCAGTCAGGTCTCTTGAGTCAGCCCCGGCAGCATCCCTCCTCCAAGGGCAAAGCAGCCTTCCCGCTGTCCTGGAGGGGAAGGGGCGACCCAAGCCTGTGTCCACTGCACATACCTGGAGGCCTCTGGGGACAGAGGAGCAGAGGCAAGGGCGCAGCTTCAAGCAGAGGGTCCTCCTGGCCTCAGGAGATGGCACAAAAGTGACAGCAACCCGTTAAGATGGCCGGGGAGACCTGTGGCCGGAGGCATGTGTGTGCCGTGACCAGCCTGTGACTCACTCAGCGACCCCGCACTTGCCGTCCCGTAGCCTCTGACTGTTCCCCTCAGGCCTTCAGCCGGGCTCTCACTGCTGCCCTCTCGAACCTCCTCAAACGGTGCAGCAGATTCTGCCATCATAACTAATTAGAACGCACCAGTAAAACATGGAGACAAGTAAGACCAAAGAAGTCTCCTAGCAGGGTGAAGCGGTGCAGGCCGTGGTCCCAGCCGTTCTGGAGGCTGAGGCGGGGGGACAGCAAGTCTCAGGCCACCTGGGCAGCTTGGTGATGAGGCTGTCTCGCCAAGCCATCTGGACGACTGCCAGAAGGCAATGAAGGTCCTCATTTCCCTAATACTGGAATTTTCTTAAGTTTTTCATCCATCTGGACCAAGTTTTATCAGTTTTATTGATTTTTAAAAGAACCAGCTTTGACCTCTGGACCCTGCCCAGCTGTCTGACTCTCCAGTCCTGAGCTTGCTGCCGTCTGTGGGCACCTGTGTTAGCCTGCTGCTGTTTGCTGAGGGGTGGACATACACCCTGACTATAAGACTAGGTGTTCTAGCCAGGTGCTGGTAGAGGCCTGTGGTCCCAGCGGCTCAGGAGGCTGAGACAGGAGAATGGCAAGTTCAACGCCAGCCTCAGAAACTTAGCGAGACTCTGTCCCGTAATTGATGATAATGATAATAATAGGAATTCTTCTAAGTTCAGGGCCACTTACCCATGGGGCTGTCCCAGGGCCCAGTCTGATTTCCCCAGGGCCCCAGGGCTTTGTGGGGAGAATCCACACTCTTTGGCCCTCCTGCTCCATTGCCTGTGCGTCTCCCACACCTGCCAAAGGCACGCAGGTCTCAGGCTGCAGTGGCAGGGCCTGAGCCCAGCCCTGTGCCTCTCCAGGATGTGGACCCAGCCCAGGAGGTTCACACGGAGCCACTGGTACAGGTTGCAAGCCCAGAGAGCCACAGTGGAGAATCACATCAGGGCGGGCCTAGGCCGTGCCACTCCACAGGGCCACACAGGAGCTCAACAGTCCACAGCAGTGGGAAAGGGGGACCTAGGACATGCTGGGCACCCAGATGATACGTCTGGCACTATGGGGGAGGCCCAGGGAGCACAGGCCTTTGTTCTGCTGGCTGGGCAGCCTCAGGACCACAGTCACAGGAGGGAGGAGCACAGCCAAAGCTGTGGCCAGCACAAGAGGGGTGGAGGCCCAGCTGGAGGCCCGTGGGCAAGCTCACGGGCATCAGGAGGCTGCTCAACCAGTGGCCCAGCTGAGGCAGGGTGGCTTCCCCACAGGCAGAGTGGGCCTGGCACGCGGGGGGCCACAGCCCCTCTCCTGCTGCCCCTGCTCGGGGCCTCCCTGCAGCTGCCTGCTCCCACAAAGCCAAGTCAGGCCCTGGGACATGAAAGTCAGGACCGAGGCCCACAGGTGTCCCCACGAGATGAAGCCACTAAACAGATGCCAGGCGTGCCGGCTCTTTCTGGGACTTTTATTTCTTTAAAATAATTCATACAAATGGTTACAGTCACAAACATGATTTTAACCAAAATATTGCTAGCCTACCACATCAGCAGGACGGCACGGGCGCAGGCGGGACTTGGCGACCGCCGCCCCCAGGACAGTCAGCACAGGGAGCTCCAGGCGCCCCCTCCTCTGAGCTGCTTGAGATGCCGTCTCCATTTGGAACAAGGGGGTTCATGCCAAAATCAGGAAAACAGCCTTTGTTGTTTTTCTAAATTATTCTAAAAATAAGACAAGCAGGTAGAAAAAACAGTGCACTGTGCGGCATGAAGGAAGCGGGAAGGACCCAAGTCCTGAGAAGGGGCCGCGGCGGGCGTCCAGCAGAGGGAGCTCAGACCACGGCCGCAGGTCCCGCGGCTGGCTTTTGTTGACAGCTAAGCAAACGAATCCCCCGTCATGTCCTAAAGACTGCACACAGACAAGAACATCCATGAGAGAATTGACTACTAACTTCTTTTGCTCAACGAGGAACGCAAAGGACACAGGACAGTGAGCCAGCCCACAGGACGGGACAACTACAGTCGACACAGAGGCTGCGCTGCCTCGTGCCCTGCACACGCCTGGGCCAGTCTCTGGGGCGCGGGCGCCTCTCTGCACACTCCGGGCTGGGGTACACGGTGCCCTCCCCAGGCGCCGAGGCTGGAGAGCTCCCTGCGGGCTACAACTGATCACTCGTGTGGTCTCTATCCGCCTCAGGCTTGACAGTTTGGCCAGGAGAAGGGGCATGGGGTGGGTGGGCCACAGGGGGCAGGCCGTGGGACAGGGACATGGCGCTGGGTACGATGCCTTCCACTGCAGCCGGGATGCCAGTGGGGGCCACGCCCACCACGCCTGGGGGGTACCTGCTGGGAGAGGAGGGTGGGCAAGTGAGGTCGCTGTGGGAGGGGCCCCCCACAGCAGCATTGACACAGAGGGTCCAGGGCGGGGCAGACCCCGTCGAGCGCCCTCAGTGCCGGAACACGTCCTGCCTGGCCTCTCCAGGTCCTCTCCTGTCCCCAGGACCACTCCGCTCCACTGGTGGCCTCTGCAGGGTGCTGTCCAGCAGGCCCTAGAAGCTCCCCCCATGTGGCTCCTTCCAAGAGGCCCAGTTCTCACAGGATTTCAGGCAAGTGGACAGCGCCACACTCTGTGACCACAGGGCCTGGCTAGGGCCATGTCCTTAGCCTGAGGTCCCTGCGGGGCCCAGAGTCCAGGCTGAAGCCCTGCCTGCTCACCTGTAGGCAGCCCCGTTGAGCTCAGGGTGCACCACAGCAGGGTCCATGCTGGCCCAGTGCGTGGCAGCCGTCAGGTGGTCCTTGTTGACGCAGTTTTTCAGGCTATCAGGGATCCGGCCTGGGGATACAGCAGGAGGACAACAGTGCCCAGGTTAAAAATGCTGTCCCCTGCAGGAGACCAGCACCACCTGGGCACAAGGGTGTGGGTGCCTCCAGGCCCCTGGCTGCAGCAGCCCTGGGACCCTTCCTCCCTCAGCCCTGAGCTTGTTCTGCTGGGCACCATGGGGTCCTGGGCTCAGCCCAGTCTATGCCCACAGGAATGCCTGGTAGGGGAACAGAGCACGACACCCTCGCAGAGCAGGCTGCAGCAGACTGTCAGAGCGCGCTCCCCACCTGTGATGGCTCGCCGGATCTCCCGGGCTGCCTCCTCCCGCATCTCAATGGACGCCTGCTCGCTGTACCACGCAGCATGGGGGGTGCAGATGAGGTTGGGCGCATCCTTCAAGGGCCCCTGGCTGAAACTAAGGATGGCGCATCACAGGTCAGTGGGCAGGGGCAGGAGGTGGCCAGGCCTGGGTCAGGGTGCTGTGTCACATTTCGGGCACCTGCGCACAAGGGCAGGCCCCCACCCCAGAGCTCCTGACACCCCCCAGTCTTCGGACACTGCATCCCCTCTGGGAAGCTGGGAAGCAGATGTGTCCCTGAGGCCCTGCCCACGTGGCACAGCCCAGGCCCAAGAAAGTCAGCTCAGAGAGGTGACACTGGACACGAAGCCAAGTACAGTTCCCCTGACCCCTGGCTACCACAGGCCACAGCCTATGGAGACCACTGAAGGCCTGAGGGCCTTGTGCTTTCCAGGCCTGGGGGGACCAAGAAAGGGACTGCTCTGCTCCTGCCCCTCACCACCGGGCTAAGCCAGCAACTCCCTGCTCCCAGCCAGAGGCCCCTGGAGACCAGGAGACAGGTGCAGCACGGGCACACGGACCTGAAGGGCTCCGACTCGTGCACGTCCAGTGCCGCACCACGGATGCGTCCTTCCTTCAGGGCCTGGGCCAGCGCCTTCTCATCCACCAGCCCGCCGCGAGCTGTGTTCACCAGAAAGGCCCCTTGTCTCATCTGGGAAGACAGGACAGCAGGCAGGCAGTGAGCACGGAGCGCCTGTGCCCCAGGGCACATCTAGGAGCAAACCTACCTCCCACCTGCCAGGGAGGGCTTGGGCAGAGGGCAGTGTGTCAGGGACTCAGAACAGAGAGCAGGTGGCCACTGCCCAGAGCCCACTGCCCCAGCTCTAGGCCTCTGGCCACAGTGGATGTGCCAACATGGCTTCCTCCTCTTCCAGGCTGTCCTGGCCTCCTCCAGCAGAGCCTCAACCCACAAGTGGGGGCTCCAACCCTGCAATGAGCCCCCAAAGCCCCAGGATGAGGGAGCACACAGGCAGCTCCTCTGCAGGGGGCTCTGCCGTGGCGAGTTTCACCACCCCCTCCTTCCTGGTAAGGGTTTCTCATGATCCTGTTTCACCCCAGTGACCCAGTCTGGCCATGGTGGACCATGGTGGCCCAGTGCCACCGGAATCAGAATGGCTTCTCCTTGGCCCATTCCTGCCCCTTGGCCATACAACCTGGCTCTGAGCAGTGTCATGTGGCCCAGCCTGGCCACTAAGCATCCAGGTGGCAGGGGCTGGCATCCTCTGTGTGGCTGTAACAGTCTGGGACGGACAGCAGGTGGGGACCCCAGGGGTAAAGGGCCTGGAGCCCTGCACTCCCCTGCCAGGAGTGGACCCCCAGCTGGCACCTTGCTTGGGAAGGCGTCTGCAGGTGCCTCGCCCACCTGCTTAACGGTGAAGTCGTTGATGAGGTGGTGGTTGTGCTCGTTGAGGCCGCAGTGCAGCGTCACACAGTCGCTGTGGAAGAGCAGGTCCTGCAGGGTGCTCACTCGCTGCAGCCCCAGGGCCCGTTCCATGCCATCTGACAGGTACGGGTCGTAGAAGAGCACGCTGAAGCCGAAGGCCTTGGCCCGTAGCGCCACTGCCTGCCCCACACGACCTGGCAGGGTGGAGACGGCGTCAGATGTGCCCCAGGGCTGACCCACCAGGCCAGCAGGCAGAGAGGCCCCACACTTCTGCCTGCTCAGCCCCTCCCGAGTCCACCACCAGTTCCACTCATCAAAGGCTGCTGGAATCTCAATTCCAGCCACCCATGAACAGCACAGGAGGAGATACCCCAAGGGATCCTTGTTCCTGAGAATCCAGGGTCAGAGAGAGGTCCCTGCCTTCCTCCCTGGCCCCACGCATACACAGCTGCTTCTACCCGGCCGTCTGAGGCAGGCACAGCCCTGGCATGGGAAGCTCAAGCTGTGGGCTGAGATGTGGGGCCAGCTGCACACACCCACTGCACACTGGACTCAGCGGAAGACAGGTATCACAGCTTGCCAAGCTGGGGCCCATAGCACGGTGGTCTCCCTTGACCACACGGGGCAGTGACTTTCCAGAGCTCTAGGAGGGATGTGGGTACAGCTGCAGAGGGTGGCAGGGCAGGTGATGGGGCAGGAGCCAGACAGTGGCCCCGAGCAAGGGCGCCCAGCACCCTGTGGGAGGTGGGTCAGGCCAGGTGACGTCTCAAAGGAGGACTATGAGAGGGGCTGCTGGGCAAGGATGGGCACAGGCGCAGACCACAGGCAGGCAGGGTGCTGCAGACAGATGACCAGCCTGTTCGGTTCTGGGTCACAGGAGGCTGCCAGGGGCTACTGCTGAGGACGCAGGGGACTGGGTGCGCACAGCACTCCCAGCAGAGGCGAGGCTGTGCAGGAGGCAGACAAATCCCGTCACCTGATGGGCTGCCGTGGAGCGCTCTGAAGTCCTGGATTGTCGAAAGTAACCAAAGCCCAGGACCAGCACCAGCTGAGTGCTGGCCCTCACCTGGGCTCCCGAAGAGCCTAAATGCTATTTACTCCCGTCACTGCTGTTCACGTGAGGCCTGCACTCCACAAGAGAGCTCCATGTCACCCGTGGAGGAGGAAAGATAGCTCCCAGCAAAAAGGAAGACCCTCAGAAGCACAGACGGCAGGGGGGGAACCGGCTGACCAGAACCTCACTGTGAACGTGCCACACAGAAGTTCCAGACCTGAAAACCACTGCTGAAGTGGACCTCACTGGGCAGGTCTGACAGTGGGAAGGGCCAGGGAACCTGCCCACTGCACAGGACAGAAAAAAAGGCTCAGAGACCTTTCAAAGAACAAAAGGCAGGTCCTGAGAGGAAAAGGACTCAAGACACACAGCAGCCACACCCCATCCAGAGAGCAGGGCAGCCAGGTGCAGCAGGCCAGCCACAGGCTGCTCCATTAGACCCATGCTAAGAAGCACACAGACACCGAGAGCAGAAAGGAGAGGGGCAGCCCTGGCCTGTAGAGCTCCCGAGGAGTCCCCACACCAGACCTCAGTGAGCTGTGTGGTCAGTGTACACATATCACCTGTATTTCCCAATGCTGACCATCATGGCGACACGAGACGTGCCCTTTCAAACATCACTAAACACCCAACACAGGCTGGGGTGTGGCTCAGCAGAGTGTCTGCCCTGCACACCAAGCCCTGAGTTCCAACCCAAGGCTGAAAACAAACACCAACACTAAGTCCAACTGCGCGGAAGCCATCACGACCGCACAAATGCGGCAGGTCCACAACACTGCCACACGGTTCGCTCCACGGTGCACAGGGAGGCAGCAGGCCAGGACCTGTGCCCAAGGGATCTAGGGCACTGACCAGCAGACAGTGACAGTGACTTCCAGCTAAAGACGGCCTACCCCAGGCACACTCTCCACCTCTTCTCCCTCCTCACTCGGGAACCCATCCCTCTGTTGGTCCACATTGGGTGTGGGCTGTGCACGTGCCCCCAGGGCCACATGGCTGGCACAATGGAGCCACCAGATGGTCATGATGAAGCAGAACAGACTGCACCCTGGGGCAGGCAGGAGTAGCAGCCATGAAGGAAACCCGGGAAAGGCAGTGTGCCTGGGATGCAGGAGGGGCACCTGAACACAGCCAGCTCACCCACAGCCCCCGTGGCCTGCTCTGATGCTGGACACCCTGAGAGTACAAGGCTGCCTGGCCAGCCAGCCCCAGGGGCCAGAGCAGCCAACCAGACCCACGTGCCAATACCCCGAAGCCCAGCTATGCAGCCCCTCACCTGACGCACACCTGTCTTCCCACCCTTCAGCAAACCTCAGCGCCAGGCAGGAAGCGCCATCCCATCCCTCTGTTGGGCCGCGAGAAGGGCACACTCAGGGATCTAGGGCACTGACCAGCAGACAGTAACAGTGACTTCCAGCTAAAGACTGCCTACCCCAGGCACACCCTCCACCTCTTCTCCCTCCTCACTCGGGAACCCAAGCATACCCCACCCCTCAGTGCTGGAAGAGGCAGGCTGAGGTCAGCAGGTGCTGGGTACAGCTAGAGACAAGAAGGGTCAGGCACTCGGTCACAAGGTGAGTGCCCAGAAATGAGTTCCTGCACTGTCCACACGGGACCAGAGAGATGGGCACCAACGAGACAGAGACAGCTACAGGGTCAGGAGAGGGGCCCAGCTGCTACAGAGCCACAGCGAGGGAGCACATGGAGCACAGGAGGGAGTCAGGACGCCACCCCAGCAGGGGTGCTGGGGAAGGGCCCAGGGCTGCCTGGTCCTCATCTGATAGCTCTGTCCACTCAGCCACTCCAGGGGTCCACACTGGGTGTGGGCTGTGCACGTGCCCCCAGGGCCACGTGCACAGCATGTGTGTCCCGTGCCTATATGCCATCCGAGTGTGGTGTCCAGTGTGCCCAAGTGTACCCTCATGTGTGTGAAGCACAAGGCCTGATGCCCTTGCCCCTGAGCTGTTCTTCCTCAGTCCTGGCCCTGGGCTAGGGACCAGTGCTGCAGCCACAATGTGAGCCTGGGCCTCATCTTCTCCTGAGCATGAGATGGGCAAGGGGCAGCAGACGCACCTGGGCTGTGCGTGCTGAGCCTCGATGGCCAACGCACCTAGTCCAATGATGCCCAAGGTCTCCCCGCGGATCCTAGCGGCTCCTGAGGCCACTTCGCGGATCTGCTCAACACTCTGGACCCGCGTGCCTTCCCGCAGTGCCTGGTGCAGCCAAGTGGTCCGACGGTACAGGTTCAAGATGTGGCACATGGTGGAGTCCGCGGTCTCCTCCACAGATGCTGCAGGCACGTTGCAGACAGCAATGCCTATGGGGACACGACACACACACATCACCCCAGATGCAGGCAGAGCCCGGCCTCCGGGACAGACACGCAGACCATGGTGCTGGGGCACGTCCTTAATGCCATGCTTCAGCAGCAGAATGCCAGGGGACACATCCCATGGCCACCCTGGAAGGCCTCAGACAACGCGTGCCACGCTGACCTGCTGGCAGTGCAGACTGACCAGCCCCAAGCACGTGGGGTCTGACTCTGTCCACCCTGTGGTACCCTGCACACTGCATCTGCAGCCTTGTACCGCACACAGTGGTGACCAGTTGGCAAGGGCAAAGAGGCTGCTTTGATCCTTCCTGATGGTCCGGGGACCTGGGATGTGCTGGTAGCAGAGAAGACAAGATGGTCAGCACTGGACTCCTCCCCAGCCAGGCCACAGGAGGGCAGGGTCTCTCCCCACCAGCCAGCACCCATGGGCATCACTGCCGACTGCTTCCCTGGGCTCCCAGGACAAACAGGCCCTGGCCCTAGGCCTTAGTGATCCCCTCAGGCCCTGTGCACCCCTGTGCCCCTCATCTGCTCCCCACAGCCAAGACCAATGCCGAAAGGCAGAGCCAGTCAGACAGGGCTTGCGCTGCCCACCAAACAGTGCCCCAGATGTCTTGAGGCGCAGGGTCCGAGCACTGGGAAAGCACCTGAGCCTGTTCTACAGGACAGAGGTTCCTTCCACCCTGCCTCCTGGCCCTCAGCCACCAACCTCCCCGCACACTGCCCCCCGGCCAGGCGCTTCTACTTCCTGTTGAACACTCTTGCCTCCAGCTTGTTCCAAGACCTGCCCCAAGTGTTGAGGGGGGTCTGACAAAGGGAGGACTCAGGACAGAAACCATACTGCCCTCCAGAAATGACACGCTGAACCATCAAATATGGGAGGCTGGGGGGAGCTAGCCACATAGCCTGTGAGACTCGACACAAAACTGCCACCTGAGGGTAGACGGGTCCTAGGAATCCATCAGGCCTGGAGAAACCAAAGTAGCCAGGTCTCACAGTATCCCCAACAACAAGGTGGAGCCCCAGCCTGGAATCCCAGGGACAGGAGAGATGGCACACAGTGGGGGCCCTGGCCCAGGGACGCTGCATGCTTGTCCTAGGAGGGCAGGCCAGCCAAGGCATCGCCGTGCAGCAGGAGCAGGTAGGCCAACAGAACCGAGCTGACTTTCCAACACCACCCTGCCCTGTCAACAGCAGGATCCACACATTTCTGCCTCTGCAGTCCCTGGAGCAGAGGACGAGCCAGGCAACACATGCCAACCAACAGCACTGTGGGGCTGGACCCTGAGCCACCACTCTCACCACCACCCGAGAGCGGGTAAAGAACTCAATGGAATGCAGCAGCTACTGGCCCAGCCTGGCTGGGCACTGCTGTGCTGTCAGCCTGTGTATCTGTCCCATGCTCCTGGGGGAGCAGTCCTCTCTGGCGCCTACCTACTGGAGCACACCTTTGCAGGTGAGCCAGGGCTGCACCCTACCTAGGTCCCCAGCCGACTTGATGTCGATGTTGTCAAAACCACTGCCAATCCGCACGATTATTCGTAGAGCTTTGAACTTCTCCAGGTCTTCTCTGGTCAGTGTGATAGTGTGGTACATCAAGGCGCCCACCGCCTCGTTCAGCACCTGCCGGGGAGGAGGAAAAAAGTGCTAAGTGGTCATAGCAGCTGGCACCGTCCTGCTCCTGGCTTGGTGATGCATAGAGCAGCGCCAAAGGGCAGCTCCAAGCCAAGAAGCACGATGCAAGGCACCATCCCCAGCAGTGCCTTCAACTAGGCGGGCGCCAAGCGCACCTCGAATGTGGCCCTGCCCCGAGACACACCCACACGTGGCCATGCCCCTACACCCTGCCCGCAGGACCAGGTTCCAACGCTCTGGGGCCTGACAAGGTGGGTGGGTCCACAGGGTGCAGACCCCTGGACCCATTTATGTAGTATGGACAGGATTAGGGGAACAGTGATCAGGGTCAAAAAGGCCCCTGTGCCTGCGTAGTATGGGCGCAGGAGGGGGAGGACCACCTACCTCTGCAGGGCAGCAGCAGGTGAGGCTGAGGCCAGGCTACCCATGCCAGAAGACAGGCGGATCCCGGACTGAGCAGGAGTGGCACCAGGGGAGACCCCAGGAGTCCAGCCTGGCCGGGCAGGATGCCTATGGGTCCCTTGGCCATGGGCAGGCCTGATGTGTGCTGGCATAAGCACACAGTGGACAGCTTTTTTATCCTGTCCATCTATCATGGTAGAAGAGTCTTGAAGAACAGCATCTGACTATACCACAGAAGGCACAGCAGATTCACCAGGTACCTAGATAGCCCCGCTGTGGCCCTCAGGTGGCCTCCAGCACTGAGTTCTGTGGCAAAACCATTGTCTATTTTCCTGTCACACAGACACAAGCCACTGTGTCTCTGAAAAGCCTTGCTGAGCACTGCTGCAGCCCACCATGGAGGGGCCAGTGGACGCTGGAGCCATAGAGTTCTGCAGTGCCAGCTGGCGTCTGCCACCACTGTGACACGCATGTCAGAGCATCATCTGCCCATCCACGAGTCTAAATTTTTTTCATGTTGCCCTTTTTTTTCCACTGAGTATGTTTTTAGTAACAGAACAAGAGCCTAGATACCGTCATGTTTGTTTTGAGTCATGTTCTTAGAAACAGAAACCAGTGTGTCTACAGAGCCCAGGTTCTGAGCACTGCCCACTGCACCAACAGCAGAGCCGGCTGACTCCCTGGGTGGACTCACCACCACACACACACCAGGCAGGCTGGTGCTCACTTCCTGATGGACTCACCACCACACACACCAGTGTGGGCGCAGGAGGGGGAGGACTGAGGCTTGTGCTCAGTTCAGGACAAAAGCCTCCTGGGGAACGGGCTTGCTGTGGTGTTGAGTGGTCCGGAGGTTGCAGCTTCAGTGCCCCAGGTCCCTTTAGTGGTTGCCAATGGCCGCTCTGCTCCTGGGTGTTGCATTAGCCCTCTGGGGAGAAAGTCGGCTGGTGTGGGTATACTAGGTCTGTCCCTTTAGGTTAAGCCTCCCAGAAGCCACACTCTGCCAGCATCCACTCACTTGTCCCCCTCGACCAGCTGTGATCAGGCTGGTGACTAACCCCCATATGCTCAGTGTCCACATGGCTAGGATGGGGATAACACAAGACGCAGGCTTGCAGAAGGCCATGGGAGGCCTGGTGTATGCTGACTTTCCAAGGATCAGCTGTCACCTGGGTGGAAACTGACCCCTGGACACTTCTGTGACAGCAGGTTCTAAGGGGGCTCACTGGACACCACTTCAAACCAAGGCCAGGGTGGGGGCTAAGAGCACGCAGGGCCATGGCCCCACACGGCACAGTCCCGCTGCCCTCAGCCCCTCACCTGTGCTCCAGAGGCTCCTCTGCGTGTGCAGGCCAAGGGCCACAGTCGCCACAGCAGCAGGGGCGGTCTGCTCCATGCACGACGCTGCCCAAGGGCCAGCGAATGTGCCCACTCAGTGGCAGGACCACAGCACTGCCCCTGCTGACTGACGGTGGGGATTGTGCAGGAGCCTCGGGCTCAACAGCCATCTCCACAAGGCCGGCCGGGCCCTGCCACTGAGGCCCACTATCCATCCCCTGCATCAGGCAGTCTACCCCCTTTCCCGCTCCCTGGAGCAATCCCAGGACTGCCCCGGCCCTGCACGTGGCCCATGTGAGGTGCTGCGCTGGGTCCCTCCTTGCCTGCCCACAGTGGCCTGGACTCAGCTCACCAGCACTTTGCTCACACACCAGACAGCACTGTCCATTCCGTGGCACTGTCCCTGAGTCTTGTGGTCTGGATGCACTTCTTCTTTGGGAAGACTCCCAAGATTAGATGGTGACAGGTCCTGCACTGCGGTCTCTGTCCTCTGGCCTGGTCCCAGATGTAATTGCAGCTGGGTCCCCAGGTCCAGGGTAATGCAGCCTATAGCTGGATCTCCACCCACCACCCTGCAAGGCTTCCAGTGGCTTCTGCTGCATATGGCATCATTGTATTTCTTGTGTGTCCCCAGAACCTCGACCTGGCCAGGCCCTCTGGATGCCCAGTGCCCCTGGGTGCAGCAGACTCCTGGTTCCCTGGCCTCCCTGCTGCTCCCTGCTGTGCAGCTGCTCAGCATTTAGGTTAGATGTTCTGACCCTGGCTGGAAATTCTCTGCCCTCAGAAGCTGAACAGCACCCACTGGGGTGTCTTATGGGCCCCCAGTGTTCCTCCCAGGCTTGTGGCAAGACAGCACGTCTCCCCTGAGCCCTGGAAGCGTTTCTTCTCTAGTTCTGGCTTTGATGACATGTTCCCTCCTCTGAGACATTCAGAGGATGACTCCAACTAGCTGTGAATGCAGTGCTGTTCCAAAGCAGTGACAAGATGGGACACATTCCCAGGGCCAAAGCCTGGGGCAAGTGGCCTATGAGCTCTGTGGCATCTCCACAGTCATCTGGGCCCAAGCTCCTGTCTTATTGCTCTGCCACTCCCAGTACATGCATTCCCTCTTGTGGTCCAAAGTGCCACCCAGGCTCTAGCCATCACACCTGGTTTCCAGTCAGCAGAAAGAGAGGAGGGAGATCTGCACATGGAACTCCCACTGACCTCTCCCTGTAAACCGTCACTTGGCCACACAGCAGCAAGCATACTGGGAGAACGAAGCCCTCCTTCAGGACCGAGTGGGACCAGCACCAGCAACGTGTTGGAGCTCCTGGTGCCCCTTTCCTTCCCAAATTCCATCTCTTTCTTGAGACCTCCTCAACGGTGTCAAGCTTGCTGTCACAAACTTTTTCATGCATATTTAAACTCCCAGTTCTTTCCAGCTCTTGGAGGATTCTGCCCTCTGGTACCCTGCTCTTGTTTTTCAATTAGGTGCCAGTTTTGCCTCTGAGAATGCTAATTCACAGTTCCAAACACTCTCTCCATTCCTGGAGTCTGTCCCTAGGCAGAGTCTGTTGGTACCTCTAGCATGCTCGGCCTACAGCAGGGCTTTTACTGCTCCTCCAGGGGCTGACACAGAGGGTAGCAAGTCTGCCGCCTGTTGAGCCCCCTGCCCCCGGCCCCACTAGGGTTCTGTCCACTTGTCTATCTGTTTAAATGTTAAGTTGTTGAGAAAGTCCTGGTATATTATGGTTTGAAGGAAAACATCTGCTCTGTCCTAGACCTCACCTCCAGTACTGGTGGAGACCCTGAGACCCTGTCCACTCCTGTCTTCACTTCAGGCACAAGCTCCCGTCCCCACACTTCCCTGCACCACATGGCACACGAGTGTCAACCCCGCACTCCTGGCTCCCACCCTGACTCCTCCCCGAGGGCAGAGCTGCTGTGTGGCACCCTGAGTTGGCCTTCCCCAGTACACTGCTGCTGAGACCTGACTCGCTGTAGAACCAGCCCTTTTTTCCCCTCCTGTGCCTAGTGAGATCCCGTTGCTTGATGCACTCATCTGGGGTCACTTGCCCCTAATAGGCATCTGGGTTTCTCAAGGCATCAAACTTCCTGCACCTTCACCAGTCCCAGTGGACGTAGTTGTAAGTGCATGTTTAGAGGGCAGGGGTCTCCAGAGCAGTGGCCTCAGCGTCTACCCTGCAGAACCGCAGCACATTTTTAAGGTGTCGTTTACATCTCTCACTTTTGGAAGTTCTCTGCTGTTCTGGCCTCACCCTCTGCTTGGGGCCTCTTCCTGAGGTCTGCTGGAGCAGCAGTGCCGTGCTTGCATTCCTCCCCGCCCTGCACATGGGGACCGGTGGAGACTTCTGCCCCTGGTGTGCAAGGCAGTTAAATGGGCCCTGCAGAAACGCGCTCTCCAGCTGCGGCCTCTGTTTCCTCCTCCATGTCGCTATCACCTCTTCTTCGAAGCCTGCTTTTTCTCTCCAGCTATGGTGGGAGCAGGCGACCACAGCCAGCCAGGCTCCTGGAGGCCAGCACCTCTGCTCCTGCTGTACCATGCTCATCTTGCCTCAGTCCATTGGACAGTGATCCCTGACGGCCTGCAGAAATCCCTGGGGCCTGCTGCATGTCTCCCTCTGGGGAGTACACAGTAGTGCAGTCAGCAGCAGACCCTGCAAGGGTGTGCTCGGCCAGGCTGTGGGCGCCAGGCCCCTCAGCAGAGCTCAGCTGCTCCTTCCAGAGAAGCAAAGTTCACCCACACCTGAAAACCATGGTCCTGGCTGCCAGCTCACAGAGCTTCTGAGAGGTGAAGAGCTTTACACAGCCTCTGTAGCTGTCTTCTGTGGAAAGGCTGTTCTGGGTCACTTAGTAGAGACCAGATTAACATAGTTCACATCACAGAGGGACCCTGTGAATCTCAGTGAACAGCCA
Organism: Ictidomys tridecemlineatus; assembly: GCF_052094955.1. Taxonomy (NCBI): domain Eukaryota; kingdom Metazoa; phylum Chordata; class Mammalia; order Rodentia; family Sciuridae; genus Ictidomys; species Ictidomys tridecemlineatus. The sequence continues at coordinate 686,344 of NC_135485.1, forward strand.
TGAGTTGCCAGCTGCTGACCACTTGACCACGTGCACCAGGAGAACTTGTGGACAACGCCAAGGCCCAGGGAGACAGTGGTGCCCACTGGAAGAAGCTGCTGATGGCCTCTGGCACAAGGTGCTCCTTCCAGCAATTCCAGCTGGCACTAGTTCTGCTTTCTGGGAGAGAACTGGTCATGGTAAAAGTCAATCAAGAAGCCACAGAGTGAACTCCATCTCCACCTTCTGATGGGGCCAGACACAACAGCAGGGACCACTCACATCCACGTGGCACTTAGACCAATACCAGTCAGGGGTGACACATACTAGCCCAGGCCATGGCGAGGTCAGCCCACACTCTGTGCACCCCAGCCCCGCCCTCAGCCCCTCAACCCCACGTGAAAGTAGGTTAACCCCAGGCAGGGATGCCAGCACTACCTTCTCATGGATCTCCTGCGTGGACTGCGCGTCACAGAAGGCCACCGTAGCCACGTCCTTCAGGATGGGCATCTCCACCGTGCAGTCCCGGCCGTCAAGCAGTGCCACCAGGGGCCGAGGGTGCATGGGCCCATTCATGATCGGGGGTCGGACGCCTGCAAAACAGGACAGGCCACTCAGAGTCCTGCGGCAGTGCAGCCCAGCTGATGCCTGTGGCCCCACCCAGGGTTGGCAAAAGCCAAGCCCAAGGAGGCCTACTGCACACTGGGTGCAGACGGGCTCCACAAAGAAAGGGGAGACAGCCCAACCTGCTGGCTCACTGACGCTGGCACACAGTCCAGCGGCAGCCCCATCACCCTCTCAGGTGCAGAGCTACGGAGGCCCTTGGGGAACTCTGGGCTGCTGGGAGTGGGGGGTCTTGGGCCTGTGCTCTCCACTGTGGGGTCACCTTCTCAGCCCTGGAACGTGCAGACCACATGCAGTGGGCTTTAGGGAAATGCCCATCATTTTTTTTCTGCCTAGAGCCACATGTCTGGCTGCCCAGAACTTCCAGGGGGTCACCAGGGGACTTGAGCATGTGTGTTCCCTGCCTGCCTGCCTCATTCATTTCCCTTTGCATGTTTGTAGTACATTGACAGAAGAGGGTCAAAATATGCTCAGGCAAGGCACAGTGGTACACACCTATGATCCCGGGAGGCTGAGGCAGGAGAATCGTGAGTTCAAAGCCAGCATCAACAACTTAGCAAGGCCCTAAAAATCTCAGCAAGACCCTGTCTCTAAATAAAATATTTAAAAAGGGCTGAGGATATGGCTCAGTGGTTAAGCATCCCTGGGTTCAATCCTCGGTACCAAAAACAAAACAAAACAAAAAAACATTCAGACCCCTTACCCGCCCAGAACAGGACAATTAGGGCTGGGGGGGGGGAAGGTAAAGCTTAGAACACCTGCCTAGCATGGCTAAAGCCCTGGGTTCAGTAACCAGTACCAAAAAGAAGGAAATGAACTTTTATAAGCTAACTTCTTCTAAATGTGATACAACTAAACCTCATTCAGGGCCAAGATGGGGAAACAGGCTTCTAAGGTACAATCAGCATTCAGCCCAAGTGTTACCCTGGAGCAGAAAGCATGGGAAGGGCCACAGCCAGCCCCATCCAGCCTCATAGCCTCACCAAGACCTGCCCAAGAGGAGCAGCCCCCAGAAGCACTGGACCAGCATGAGGGGCAAGGAAAAGGCCAAGAAGCAGGGGCTGGGCAGGTCTCCTGAGCCAGAGGGTACGACAGCTACAGCTGGCAGAACAGCTACTCTGAGGGTGCACTGCACCTTGGCTCCAGCCCCACCCCAGCTGCCTGCAGGGTGAGGCTGCCCTGAGCCACTAGTGGCCTCGAAGGAAGAAGCACCTCAGAATCCACAGCACATAAAGGTGATGCCTCAAAGGACAACTGGAGCTGGGCACTGCAGACCACCTTGCCCATGTGCAGCAGGCCTGGAGCTGGCATCTGCTGGAGAGAGGCACAGGGCTCTCCCCAGAGCCAAACAGCTAGGGTCCTGGCTACAAAGGGCAGAGAGCTGATCTGCACAAGGTGGGGCACTGCTGCATATATGTCGCACTCCTGGGGTTCAGGGGCTCTAGCCCCTCCCTAGTAGAAGATGGCGCCCACATCACCATCTTCTAAACACCAGAGGTGCTGAGACCTGTCCAGGCCATGGCCCTTGAAGTAGGTCAAACTCCTTCACCCTCTGGCTCCCTCTGGATCAGAGCATCCCACAGAGCCAATACACCCCGCCGACGCCGTAAGCAAACATGCCAACGAGGCCACTCTTCTCCTCACCCTAGATTTGGAAAGTGTCACTTATTTTAGCAGGTAATGCTACTGCTTCCTGTAAGTGAGCTGACGAGCCCCATTTTTCAGCTCTAACCTCTGTAAGAAATGGGAGTGAAAGTCCCCATGCACACGAGTTCTCTAAGGTCATGGAGCACCTGCTCAGAGCAGTGGACCCTGCCCTGCAGATGGTGGACACTTGCTCCAGGGAGCCTCATTAGCAGAGGGGCCTGGGATACCTCCCTCACCCTATAAACAGCTGTCCAAAGGGAAGCCTTCCGGATGCCAGCATGGGTGACCCAGTTGAGGAGCCAAGCCCCACCCAGCCGTGTGCTTGTGGCACCTCCACAAGAGCTGCCCCAACCACAGCCCAGTCTCAGGGAGGGGGCCAGGGTTGAGAGAACAGCCCACCAGTGCTGGGAAGATCCTGTGGGAGCAGCGTGGCCCAGACGCGCATTGACTTCATGAGTTCCCGCCCGAGAACCCAAAGTAGGATCAAGCCCTGCTGCCCCACACTGGGCTGGCAGGCTGGGGTTTCGGGTCCTCATCAAGGCTCCATGAGGCCCCGAGGACCCACTGTCCTCCACTGTAGCAAGACCTGGCCTAACACCCACCTCAGAGCCTCTCTAGAGTACCTGTCCACAGAAACAAAGCCCAGCACAGGCTGCATGCAGGCCTGCTGGATGTGCAGGAAACAGCCCTCTGGGGGCCATCTGCCCTCACCCCAACAGCGAGTGGTAGAGGCTGGGACCTCAGCCAGGCAGGCCCCACAACACACTGCCAGGGCACTGCCTTCACACCATAGCGTGGGCACAAGCTCCTCTGCACCTTCAGAGAAGGCCACTCTCAGACTCTAGGAGCCCCTACCAACCTGACATTGCTTAATTTAGGCAGGATTTCCGCGACCATGAATTCGACTGTCCAAAGCTTTTTGTCTTCAGAATCCCCAGGCAGAACCGCGTCCTGTCACGGAGCCTCATCCCACGTCTTATTGTCTCCAACCAAAGCTCTCGGGCCGCTGCTCCACGGCACCACTGAGGCCTGCGTCGGGCTCAAAGTCTTACTAAAAATCAAACACAAGAGACACATTAAAACGCCATTGAGGGTCCAGCTGACACTCAGACTCCAGGACACCGTGAGGGTGAAGCTTCATGCTGCATCCTCGACCCTGCCCAGATGCAGCCAACGCCTGGGCCGCTGGCTCGACCTACCTGAAACAAAGGGCCTCCTGCAGGCCGCAGGCCCCATGGTACCCTGTGCAGACCCATGAGGCGCTCACTCTGAATGCAGGTCCCAGGCCCAAGGCCAGCTCCCAAAGTCACCTACGCAGACCTAAGAACAGCTCTGAGCTGTGACCACACCACAAGCCTCTGGCTCTGCCTGGATGACAGCACTATCCAAACATTGGAAGGCTAAGGCATGGGGTGTATGGTTGGAACTGGGTGCAGGACAAGGAAACTGCAGAAAGAAGCCTACTCGTCGCTTCTACCTACGTGGACAATTCCTGGGCCTCTGTGAGGCTTGCCACGGGAGAAGGTTGCCAGGTGCTAGCTCTCCAGTGTCCTGCCCAACTCTCCTGCCAGTCCCACTGCCCCTGCCCAAAGCAGCTCAGCAATCAGCCGACACTTGTTCGGCTCCTCGATGCCCTTGGCTCTTCCTGCCTGGCTGCAGCCAGGGCCTGGGGGCACTAAGGTATGGGCCGGCTGGGCCAAGGCCTGTCCTAGAAGGCTAAGCACAAATGGTTCAGACCCCAGGAGCCTGCCACTGAGTCACCCGAGCACCTGATCCCTGTTCTTGGCATGAGGTTACCACATAGGGGCTGACACCGAAGTCTGACTAGACATCAGACTGACAGATGGAACCCAGCCTCACCACCCCCTCAACAGCATAGGTCGGACAAGACCACCTGTCAGGCAGCATCTCTGACAGCTCAACAAGAAGGGGCCATGCAGGGCCAGAAGTCCAGGACCCAAGCCCAGCCCATCCTCCCCTCATTCTCTGTGAGGCTCCAAGCATACACACTGACCCACCATCACTGGCTCCAGTTGCCACCAATCTAGGACATGTGCATGGCTCACTGCCCACCATGCAAGGCCACCAAACAGGGTGGCGATGTGGCCCCAGAACTGCAGCCCCTGCCACAGGGCTACCCAGGCTCTTCCCCAGCAGAGGGCACTGGAGTAGCACTGTGGGAGAAGGGATGGGATGGGCCAGGCCAGCCAGCGACCCTTCAGCAGCACAGAGCCTCCCCGCTAGGAAAGCACTGCAGGGCCAGGCTCCCACCCCATCCACTTGCTCACCGCAGCTGACACTGCCAGCCGACACTGCCAGCCCTGTCCCTGAACATAAATGCTGTCAACACCGTTAATACCAATCAATACTTAATCTAATTAGTGCTGACCAACACTGGCCAATACTCAGTGTTTACCCATATCTGTCAATACTTTTAACAGGATTGCTCTAAAAGGGAAATGCCACCAGATATACAAGGTGTTCCTGTAATGGCCCTGCAGCCCCAACAACGAGTTGCCACCTCCCAAGCTCCCCAAGGTCACCAGGTCACCAGGCTGGGTGGTCTTCTCATGCACAGGTCCTTGGTGCCCTGTCTTCAGGAGAGACCACCGGTCTCCATCACTAAGCAAGACACCCAGGGAGTGGTTTTATGCCTTAAGACAAGGACATGAGCATGAAAAGGGAGGTGACCCCAATCAGTGCCCACAGCCAGGTGGGCCCCCAGCCCAGAGCTCCATATGAGCCAGGCCATGCCCTCCCCAGCTCACCCAGAGGGAGATGGCCAAGGCCCAAGCCCATCTACAGACACTGCTTAGAGGAGAACCTGGGAAAACCTGAGGACAGGTCACCACAAGGACAACCCAGGCCTCACAGAAGCCCTGTGGGCCACACCAGCAACCCCCATCTAGTGCTTACACCGTGGGGCTCTTCCTGGGCAATCTGGGAGACCTGCCAGGGTAGCCACTTGGTCCCCTCCCCAGCCAGGAAGCAAGTGCTTCCGGCCATCAGCACCAGCAGACATGGCACAAAGCATCCTTGTAGCATCCGAGGGCAGCAGCACCTGGCAGGCAGGCACCAGGTGTGCACAGGGGCTCCATCTGTCACGGCAGGGGCTGAGTATGCAAAGGGGCCTTCCCTGAAGGGTACAAGGATGCCCCAAGTGTACCGGGCGACCGAATGGGCAGATGGCCGAGTGTGCCCTCAGGGGCCCTCTGACTCTGGCCCCTCACTGCTCCCAGCAAGGTCCTAACCCACACAGCCAAGTGGGGAAAGGGAAGGGGCACAAGTGTGACCAGAGTGCCTAAGCTCTGCTATGCTGCACACACAGACTGAGAGGCAGGACCATGGGGCTAAAGGGCCGAGCCAGGGTGTGTCCACCAAGGCTGCCCCCACACACCTCAGCAGGGCACCCAGCTTTGCACTCCACAGAGGATGGTCAGAGCCATGCACCTGGGGAGACCCAAATGCAGCAGGAACCCGAGCCAGCACCTCCACATAGGCCACTGCTCTAACACATGTGTCACATGGCAGCAGGATGGCAACGAGGGGGGACAGCTCTCCGGGGTGGGTGGGTACATGGAAACTCTCAGTACCATCTGTGTAATTTCTTCTGTAAATTCAGAACTGTTCTAAAATTAAAATTTTATTTTAAAGCGGGTAAGGGAAGGGACAGCAGCCCCCAGGTTTTTGGAGGCGACAGGTCCAGGGGACTGCTGGATGATATGGGCCTCCGTTGTGCACCAGTGCCCTTCGGGACCCCCAAGAGACCCCAGGGCCACATGGCCTGCCTGAGTCACCTCCATCCACAAGGCAGACAATGCCCCCAGTACAGGTCTTGGGGGACCTGATGGGCACACACTGATCCTCACAGCCCTCATAAGGACCCGGATTCAACTGCCCAAAACTCATCCCAAACAGTCCAGGCTGTCCCCAACTGGCTGGCCATCTGGGCTTCACTGAAACATCCACTTGGGTTACCCAGGACCCAAGGCCCAGAGCCTGGCCTTTTGCATATGGTGGAAGCTGGTGGACGGGTGCTAAGCACAACAAGCCTACTACCTGAGGGGCTGAGCCCTGTGGGGCACAGGGCACCTGAGGGATGAGGGCATCATGGAGAGCAGGCAGAGGGTATGGGGCCACACAACCCTCCAGAGGACAGGTGCTGCTGAAGGCATGGGAGATGGTGACCACAGGAGCCCAGGAGTCCAGGAGCTCCACAGCACCCCACCCCCACACTTGTAACCTCACCAGGAAAGGCACAGGATGAACACAGTGAGAAAAGGTGTGGACCAGCCACCACGACTCATTGTCAGTGATGCTGAGGGATCTCACGCATCCTCCTGTGTCTGTGTGCATGTGTGTGGTACACAGACATCCCAGGCGTGACCCAAGAATACCACTTGCTCCCGGGCAGCGAATGGGAGCCCCACACTCATGGCATCAGCAGCCCAACATGATGTGAAGAGTCCCAGCCTTCTAAACATCACATGTGGGCTGGGGATGTGGTTCAAGGGGTAACGTGCTCGTGTGGCATGTGCAGGGCGCTGGGTTCAATCCCAGCACCACATAAAAAAAATAAAGATATTGTGTCCACTGAAAACTGAAAAATAAATATTAAAAAAAATTCTCTCTCTCTCTTCTCTCTAAAAAGAAAAAAAAATCACATGTGCTGCAGGGAAACCAACCCACACAGAACACAAAGGTCACAGGACCTATCAAGATGCACAATGGAGACCAGCAGCCCACCAAAGACAGTGGCAGAGAGGGCACCATGGGCCATAACAGGAGCCTTACACACACACACACACCTCCCTGTGAGCAGCAGAACACCCTAGCCTATCCAAATCAGCCCAAACCTGCTGGGGAATCAGGGGACAGGGCTGAATTCCAATCCCTCCAAGTCTTCAAGCTCCTACACTGTCCTCGAGAGCTAGCCATGTCACCATCACCACCCCAGCAGCATGGGTCCAGGACTGACTAGGGGGTCATGTGGAATGGGTCCAGAGGAATGAGCCCACAGAACTCAGTCTTGGTTAGACGTTCAGCTTGAAGACTGGCCACCCAAGAGATTTCTGGTTTTGTAAGGAAGAAATGATCAGTCTCTAGATACTACGCTGCATTCCTGAAAGTGACCACGCATAATGTGGACAGCGCCCCATGGGTTGCCTGACACCAATGGACAAGAGGGTGACTATAGAGATGTTGGAGACTGCAGGGACCCAGGCCAGACACATCCACACCTCACAGAGCTCACATCTATAACTGCCAGGACCAGCCCAGTGACCGTAAGATACCAAGGGGATGCTGGCAGGCCACACACACAGGTGACAGGGCTGAAATCAAAACCACCTGGCCATAAACTGCTATTTCCCTCCTGTCCTGGCCACATAGGGCTGGGAGCCAGACCTCCCTACAAAGCAGAGGACTGGGCCTTGGCCACCTGCCCGGCACTGCCAAGCCAAGTCCTGTCTCCCACCCCTAGCTGGGGGATGGATACAATAAGCATCTGTAAAAGGTACCACCAGGAGGCAATGACCTTGGTACATACAATCACCAGCTGAAGCACTCTGTACCAAGGAGCCATGGAGATACCAGGTCACAGTGGGAATGGGCTTGACCTCCACAGGGGTTCCAGCAGCACTCAGTGCTGCCCAACAGGTGCCTCCCAGAACTGCAAGGCATTGGCTCCACATCTCAGACCTTCAGGTGTGCCACACACAAAGCTCAAAGGGCAGGTGACAAATAGCAGAATTGCTATCTGGGGTGAAGGGGGCAGGAGGCCAGGGGTCCCATCTCAGAAAGCTGAGAGCCTGGTGCCCACGTTTGATGAGGTGGTCTCCTGCCATCTGCACTCCTCCAGCAGACTCGTTGACCTTATGCCAAGTGACAATCTGACAGATTGTCCAAAGAGTGGCAGCACCAACCCCAGAAAAAATAGAAAGGGTCCCAGCCCTGACACTCACCAGGCCCTCAGTCCATGAACTCTTGCCAAACCTCCCAGGCCCCAATGCTAACCTCAAGCTAAAGAGAAAGTCCCTGCTTCAGGGGCCAGGCATGACCGTCCCATCTCACAGCAATCAGGAACTGAAGAGCTGCCTCCTATGGCTAAATAGGGCAAGATCACAGGTTGGGCTTTGAGCCATTCCCAGAGGAGGCTGGGCAGCGAGACAGAGGATGGGGGCACCCAGGGAACCAGATGAAGCCCAGTGCACATCCTCCACCACAAAGCCTTACAAAGCACCCCAGAGATACAGCACATGCTCAAAGATGATTAAACCACAGAAAAGAAAGATGGCTGCAGCGCTGACAAGTCAAGACAAGCTTTGTCCCTTAGAGACAAACCCAGCTGAGACCCACTGCAAGCCTGCAGATGACAGCCAGGACAGGACTCTGAGGTCCCAGCAGGAATCCACAGGCCCTGGTCCATGTCACCCTGGAGAACACAATATCCACAGCAAGGCCATCTCTAACAAACTTCCAGGTAAGAGAAAGGGTGGCCCTGGAATCCAGCTGCCATGCTAAATAACAACCGCAAGCACACTTACAGAGCCCAGCGCTACCCCGTGTTGCAGATGGCGTAGCAGACAACTAACTGAGAGGCCACACACACTGGTCAAGGGCAGGCCTGGGCCAGTGCTCTTGCTGGCTGTAGCCACTCCTCTAAGGAGCATGCTGCCGCACCACGACACCACTCAGGAGCAGATGGTAGTGAGCAGTGTGCCTGGCCCTGACCATCACCCCACCGGTGATCCTTTCCCTTCTTGTTTCTGACGAACACGTGCTCTTTGAGCACAAATGAGGAAGAAACGAGGGTCTGGGAAAGTAAACATCCAGCGTATGGGCCCTGCGGGGGAAGGCTGGCCCCCAGTACGACCGATCTCGGGCTCACCTTCCTGACCATGGAGGGCACCCGTTTCCTTCCTAGAAGGCCTCTCTGCGCTACCCAGTGGCGGGGAGCCTCCTCGGCACCGGGCCCGGGACGGCGGCGCGCACCCGCCAGGGGCAGCCCAGCCTCAGACCGGCCAGGATCTGCGGACGCCGCCCTGCCGCTCCCGCGAGCACTGCGGAGGGGCCCGTGGACAAGAGCTGGGGGCGCCGCGGCATGGGGAGGCTGCACGCCCAGCGGCGGGCCTCGGGATCCCGCGACTTCTGCAGACCAACTCCGGCGAGGCCGCAGGCCCTGCCGCCCCGCAGGTCGCCGCGGGCCTCGCGGCGCCCCCACGACAGGCCCACCTCTGGACTTGCGCCCCCGCTTCCGGAAATAGGCCGGAGGGACTGCGCGGGGCCGGGACCGCGGGGTGGCGGCGGCCTGTGCGGCCCGCGGGCCCCTTTGTCACCCGCGCCGGCGGCGGCGGGCGGGGACGGCATGCGCACGCGCACTCACACGCAGCAGCCACGCATGCGCACGCCGCTAAGCCCGCCCCGCCGGCGCGCACGCGCACTCGCACACAAAGCCGGCGTCCGCGCGCGCCCGGCCCGCCCCGCCCCCGCCCGCGGCCGGAAATGCGCGCGCGCGGCCTTACCGAGAGGCAGGCCCTTGTTGAGCAAGTGCGAGCTGCCCATTGAAAGGCGCGGACGGCCGCGGGCCCCGACGAGTCCGGCGCGCTCAGCCGCAGCGAGCCCCGCGCCTGGGGCGGCCTCGGTGCCGTCCGCTGTTGCGCCCGCCCGCCTGCGCTCGGCCGCCGCCGTGCCGAGCCGCCGCCGCGCCGCGAGCCGCGCTCCGACCGACCGAGCGGGCGGGGACACGCGGCGGCGCGCGGGCGGGCGGGGCCTCGCGTTGGTCTGCTGTTTGCAGGCGAGGCGGCGCGCCGGACCCACTCGGGCGGCTGAGGGGCAGCTACCGACCCCGCGCGCCCCAGCCTCCGCCTCCCCACCCGGCGGTTCCCTGCAGTGTTGGCCCTCCACAGGCCGCGCCCCCTCCCCTCCCCGCATCCCCTGTCCCGGCCATCCTCCTCCCGGGCACCGCGGCCCCTCAGCTGCGCCGTGTCCCCTGCCTCCGGCCAAACCTGAATGAGCAACACACAGAACGCGGGGTGGAGCTGCGCCCAGTGCCGGGGCGCTGCAGGTGCGGTGCAGGTGCAGGTGCCGTGGCTGCAGGCGCACGCGGGGGCTCGACCCGGACAGGCTGCGGCCTCAGGTAGCCGACTGCTGTTGTTCCCAGAAGTCCGGGACACAGCGGCCGGTTGCTGCCCATCTTGGGAGAGCGGCCAGTGCACAGGACAGAAGCCCAGGAACCAGAGCCTCACCCCAGACCAGACGCCGGCTGTTGCAGGGGACTGCCAGGCGACCCTCATTAGTGATACAATATCGCAGAAATTGTCAAAACTACAGGATTCTGTGGTTCATCTAGTTACACATGCGTTTTGAAAATCGTAAGTCATTGAGAAAGGTTGACATCAGTAAAAGAGGTCTGGGATTTGGTCAGCAGTTTGCAAAACAAATGCTTTGAAAATGCCTACCAAATTGTATTAAGTCGGAGATATGGGGGAATGAGAGAACAGATGTAAGTGAGCTTTTAGTAAAACTCTTAGTAAACTTTCCTAAACGCAGAAGGAATCAATAAGTCGGAAAAGACTAGAGCAATGAAAGCCCAGACCTCAGATCTGTCTCCAGTTGGATGCAGAGAGCTTAACACCGCCCAGACCTCGGGGCCAACCCCTTGAGGGTCCCAGGGTCTCATTCAGAACCCCTTAGGCCCTCCCATTGCAATGCAGAAGAAGCTTCTTCGCTTATCACCTAGAGCGCTGCACTGGGACCCGCTGCTGTCCTTCCTACTTGACACCAGGTCTTTGCTGGTGGTGTTTGCTACTCCCTTGCTCTTCCTGTGGACAGTGCTTTACCTCTCGCTGGAGTGAGAGCCCTGGCCACCAGGAGTCTGCTCCCCACTCCTGTGTATTGAGGTGGGAAGCGGCTTCATAGAGATGTAGAAGGGAGGTACCTTCTCAATGCCTGTCCTGCGGCTGCCTCTGGGTCGGGGACTGATATCCCTTGAGCTACCCTCACCCCCTGCACTCTCTTTTGGCCCAAGCTTTGCTCATTGTCTGAAAACCTAAGTGACCATCAAGGGACTGCTGGCCAGCAAGAGGGCAAGGACACTTGTCCCTGCTCCAGCTGTCTCCATGCCCAGCTGGAACTGACACCTAGGGAAGGGCCATCCATCCTAACTGCCCTGCTCAGCTGTCATCTCCTGGCAAAACTGTCCCCATCCTGGGGTTTTGCCACCTGGGAGGACAAGGTGAGAGGACCCCCCCCTACCCCGCCCTGCCCTTTTCAACAAGCAATATGTGAGTGCCAAGGAGCGTCCAGGTATCACAGTTCTGCCTTCCACCTAAGCAAATGGGGTCTGCTAATGGCAGAGGACTCCAATGCCCACAAAAGAAGGCTAGAATGTGTCTTTCCTTTTAGGAGGAGCAAAGACCCTCTCTGCCTGGTCACCAAAGGCCCTGCCCCTGCCAAGGAGTTAAGAATATTTCTGATGCCAGACGGTGATATTTTGCTTATGTGTATGATCCTCTGTCTTTACTCTGAATACTCTGAAATGTTGTTCAGATAACTCCATAATTTTAAAAAAATTAGTTGTATATGAACACAATATCAGTTTATTTTGTTTTGTTTATTTTTGTGTGGTGCTGATGACCAGTGCCTCACATGTGCTTGCACTCTACCACTGAGCTACAGCCGCAGCCCTAATTAATCCACAATTTATAAAACAATAGTGTGAAAATTGAATATGCTTGAGAGTCCTACCGCTGGCACTCACCTATAATACTAGCAGCTTGGGAACTGAGGCAGGAGGATCACAACTTCAAGGCCAGTCTGGGCAATTCAGTGACACCCTGTCTTCTATTAAGAAATTTTTTAAATGCCAGAGATTTGGCTCAGTGGTTAAGCGCCCCTTGATTCAACCCCTAGTACTAAAAAAAAAAAAAAAGAAAGAAAAGAAATCCTATTCACGGTCAGACACCCTTTCTCCCCTTCTCGGAGCTCAGTGGTTCCTGAGGGGGCTCACTCCTGGCTTCCGGGGCAGTGACAGTGGGTTGGATCACTCCCTGTACACCTTCTCTCCTCGTCCTCTCTCTCACCTGCCCTCACCAGACACAGATGCCCCAGAATCTGCTGAGTGCTCTGGGGCTGCTGCCAGGAGGAAGTTCTACAGATGCCAGGAGAGCTGCGGAATGTGGGCCCGGCCAGTGAGGTGCCAAGGAACATGTGGGATCTGATGGGGAGGGTAACCCTCCAGCTGCCTCAGGGAAGAACATTCCAGAAAACTGAACAGGAAATTCAAAGCCCAGACAAGTTGCAGAGGAGAAAAGGCCACAGCTAGAGGCCAATGACCACTGGACTTACAGGGTCAGAGGCTGCAAGGAGTGTGGTCATTGGGTGCAGAGGGTGGCTCGCTCTTAGGCCTTCTTGCCAGCGACATGTGGCAAATGGGTGTGGACAGGTGCTGTGGCAGATGGCCAGCAGCAGCTGGAAAGGCCAGCCACAGACAACAGAAGGCAGGGCCCAGAGACTGGCCACTGGGCTGAGGAGGACAGCAGTGCCAGGGCATCCCTTACCAGCCTCTATAGTTGCAGCTGGGCTGTGACCGGTGGGATAAGCTATGGATTTCCCAGGAGAGACTCCGTGGCTCTGACGTGAACCTTATGAGTTGGAGCGTGCGGGCAGCCACGTGTGCAGTCAACTTCATGCAGGGCACTAGGCCATGGGCTCCCCAGAGCCGGCAGCCCCAGCCCAAAAGCCAGAGTCTCTCTCTAGGATTCATTTTGTCTCGAAATGCAGCTGGAGTGGAGTTCCAAGGCATTACTCAGGCCCAGCTGAGAATGAGCGGGACAGAGTGGGCCGGCGACGCATCTCCTGACACCACCGCGGTCCCCTGCAGGCCTTGGTAGTGCTTTTGTCATGGCTCCAGCTTGGCCCTGGCCATACCCCTGCTGCCAGTTCTTCCCTTTCCTGAGGCTGCCTTGCTGTGCTGTGGTTGTGTCCACTGCACTCTATCTGCTGCCCAGTGTGGTGGCTAAAGCAGCAAGACCTGCCCTCTGAAGAAGGCCTGGCCTCTGCACACACAGCCTTGGCCTGTCTCCTCTCCCCGCGCCCTCCAGGCCTTCCCACCTGCCCAAGCTGCTATCATCAGCCCCCTGGAGTTGAGGTGTGTGTCTCAGATCCTGAGGAGCCTGCGGTCCTGTCTCCTTGTCAAGTGGGCAGGCTGATTTTTTTTTTGGGTGGGGGGAGGGACAGTCTGCAAAGAACCATTAGCGCTTTGGATGAATGAATACTACTTCACGCGACCCAATGCCAACGGACTTTAATTCAACTTAATTATTTGTGAGAATCCCCTTTAGAAGAAAATATCACAAGTTCTTCGACATGAAACAGGAACCAGGATATGACTGGTGTCCACTGGGCCCTCTTGCTCTTTACCCTCACTGGCCCTGCACAGTCCTGACTCCTGGCTCCAACAGTGAAGGTAGCCTTAGGTCTCCAGGGCCACTGGCATGCAGCCAGAGGTCTGAACCACACCAGTGCTTCAGAGTCCAGTGTCCAGATGCTGAGAAGGGAAGGTACACGTGGATGCAAACGGAAAGCCGAAAGCCGGGGGATGACGCCTGACCACAGGGTAGGCTGGGAGCAAAAGCAGGTGAAGACCTGGATACTTTTTAACATTTACAACTTTTATTTATTTAAACTGACAAATAGAAATAGTATATATTTAGCATGTGTAACATGTGGCTTGAAAATATGCACACAGTGTGATCTGGCTAAATCCAACTAGTTCAGGTACCTGCCTCGTTTCATGGTGAGAGCTCTTGAAATCGGTTCTCTTGGCAATTTTCAAGAATACAATACATTGTATTCAGGTGTTGTGGCATAGGTTTTTGAGCTTATTCCTCCTAATTGAAACTTTGTATCTTTTGGCTGATGTGTCCCCCTACCCCGGCCCCAGTCCCTGGTTACTACCTTACCACTCCACTTCTCTGGGATGGAGATTGTTGCAGTCCACACATACGCCAGGGCACATGGCACTTGTCATCTTGTGTCTGCGTGTTTCATACCCTGCTATGGCCCTGAAACTCTCTTGGAGTTTGCTTTCCTCCTGAGGCACAGAGGGTGGGAACAACCTGACCCTGGCGCTTGGGGGTGGGGACCCGTGAGAGGGGGTTAAAATCAGATGAGACCATCAGAGTGGAGCCCCCATGGCCTTGTGAGAAGGGGGAGGGACCAGGAGACGTACACCCACTCCATGAATCCCATGTGGCACCTGAGCCACCATGGACTCTGTCAGCAAGAAGCCATCACCACTAGAACAGTGAGCCAAAATCAGCCTCTTTTCTTTTTTTTTTTTTTAAAGAGAGAGTGGGGAGAGAGAGAGAGAGAGAGAGAGAGAGAATTTTTTAATATTTATTTTTTAGTTCTCTGCGGACACAACATCTTTGTATGTGGTGCTGAGGATCGAACCCGGGCCGCACGCATGCCAGGCGAGCGTGCTACCGCTTGAGCCTCTTTTCTTTATAACCTACCTAGTCTGTGGCATTGTGTTACTAGCATCAAGAGCAGACCAAGACGTATAACATAGTGCCCTCAAGGTTCATCCTTATTATTGCAGATGACAAGATCTCTATGTTTTTAAGGCTGAATAGTTCTCTGTTATGTAAATGTACCACATTTTCCACCTAAAAATAAAGACTTTAAGTACAAATACTGAGAACATCCACCCATCTTACATTCCTTCTATAAGCCACAGGATGGGAAGAGGAGGACGTCTCCTCATAGGTGATTGCCAACTGAGTGTTGCATTCAGGGAATCTGAGGAGGACTGCGGGTGGACAGTACTCTGGACACAGCAGCTCCGTCTGGTCACTTGACACATCCAGGGCCCAGCTTCCTGGGTGAGGAATGAGGCAGAAGACCCACACAGACCCACAATGATCCAGAAGTGTTCTTGGTTAGTCCATGCTGCGTGATAGAGTGTCACCAGCCAGGGCATTTTTGAGACTCAGAGCTCTGGAGGCAGGAAGTCCAAGATCCAGGTACTGGCTTCTGGTGAGGACAGGTGCCCTGTTCTCCCACAGGGCCCAGGGTGGGAGACGGCCCGTAGTGGGATCAAGGGCCTGGATGCACTGTCCTACAGCACACCCATCCTGAGGCATTCCCCAGGCAGAGCCCGTGCAGCCAGCCCCCTTGCAGGCCCATCTGTCTCTGCCATGAAATCTGCTCTGTCAGATTTCACCATGCCCTTGGAGGGGCAGACATTCTGACTCAGGGGGTTAGTGGAGCCTACTCTGCAGATGGCCTAGGAGGTAAAGGAAAGTAGATGTCCACTTCAGTTTACCCGTGATGGCCACACGATGGCCACCATGACAGACCTGCAGGAGCAGGAGGAGACCACAAACTTTCAGCGTGGAGCTGAGCACATGGGCCTCTGACAAGACCAGAGAGCACGGGACCAGGCCGCGCAGGAGCACCCAGGACAGCAACCCTGAGCCAGGGCTTCAGAATCCACATTCACCTGGAGAGGTGAGCTGGCCTGCGTGGCCTGAGGCAGGCACAGGAGCGAGGCCCCTGAGGAGAAGAGGCTGAGGGAGCCTGCCCTTCTTGTAGTTCATGGCCAGGCTCACTGAACTTCAGATAGAGACTTCTCAGGGTCTTAGGGTCCTGGCCCCACCACCCCTGCAGCAGGTGAGTCACAGGCCCAGGCCAGTGACAGAAGCAACATGGCAGGGACAGAAGTGCTGATTCCTAGCAGTGAGGCCCCTGGGGACGGGCTAATTCTCTTCAAATACAAAACACAAAAAAGGAGCCACAGGGTTGTTGTTGATGAGTGAGCAGCAGGACTGGCCTCCCCCGCCAAAACCTTCAGGGAGGCACTGGACCACAGAGGCCCTTGGGTAAGGCTGGGCGGTGGCTCAGTGGTGGAGCACCAGCTAGTGTGTGAGGCCTGAGTCCAGTCCCAAGCACAGCACATCAGAGCTCATTGAGCATCTTAGCATTCTAGAAAATGAACAGGAGCACAAAGTGAGATTCCAGGGGAAGATGGCCGGTGGTGAACTGCGCTGTGGAGAGGCCCACATGGAGGACGCCCCTCCTGTGCACTGCTGCACAAGCTGGCCTTCAGGCGAGACCACAGCCCTGGCTGCACGCTGGCCTGTGAGACCCTGTTCTCCATCCACAGGGAGTAAGCTGAAGGGTGTGATGAACACATTTGAGGGAGAAGACCAAGTTTGGAAAGTACCTGCCACCCTGACACACAAAAACGTGGCGTGATATTGGCGAGTCCTGTTTTTCCAGACACAGGTAAGGGCATGGGGTCTGGGGAGACCCAGGCCCTGAGCACAGAGGACACCATACCTGAGCTGCCAAGACTGGATTCATAGGCTTAGGACAGGGGGTCGAGGTGTGAGCCCCACAGGAGTCCAGGCTGCTTGTCCAGGACAGGCGAGGGAGAATGGAGGATCCTATCTGCTGGTCAACACCACCCATCCCCAGGACCCAGAGGAGGCTCACAGTATGTGACGAATCCCCTCCTGGTCTCAAGGTGACTCTGAATTTCATTATGCGTATAGAAAGGTAAATGCTTTTGCTGGAATAAAAGGAGCCCCCAGTTGAGGGAGGTGCTGCAAGGGAGAGCTGCTGCTCGGCCACACTCCAGCTCTTTGGCTGGGCTGGTCTTCACACAGTAGCTGTCTGATCTGTGGCTCAGCACAGCACCAGGAAGTGTCAGGAGTAGCCAAGGCACTGGGCACAGGCCTTCCTGGTCAGCTGCAGAGAGCCAGCACCAACCCCACTGTCCGTCACTGTCAGGAACATGGCACAGACTCTGACCCATTGGGTCTGAGCCTGTCACTGCCCTAGGCAGTTTTCACATAGACTGGCTCTTTTAAAACTAGACTCAAAACAGGGAGGTGTTACAGTAGGAAGAACAGAAACAGGAAGCCTCCCTGAAGTCGCCTTCACATAGAGGTCTTTTTCTGGAGACCTCACAGCCAGTCTGTGTCAAGCTCTGGGCTTGGACCTAGAGGTCAGGGCTTGGAGCTCCACCACATGGCCCGCTTCTTGCAGATTCCCTATCTGCTCTGGACTCCAGGCCCTGGCAGCAGGTGCTCTCAGATGTCAGCCACACCTAGGTCGTGACGTGGGTCTCCTAGGTGATGTGGGCCTCTGAGGGGCAAATATGAAGAGGAGACCAGAGTTGAGAGATGTTCTGTGTCCCTGGGATTGCCTGGTGGGAAGGGGAGTGTGCAAGCAGGGACAGCCACATGGGCAAAGCTGGTGTGGAAGCAGATGGACCAGAGTGGGGCTGGAGGGGGGCCTTCCAGGGGACCCCAGCAAGGGAGCGCTCAGCCATCTCACAGGCTGGTGGCACAGAGCCTGGGGGAGGAAGGGTGGAGTCCAGGTACAGCAGTCCTGGAGAGGAATGGCTTTGCGCTTGTGTAGACAGGATGCAATCCCATGATAAAACACCACAGTGTCAGAGGTTGATCCCCAGCACAGGGGAGTAAGGACTAGGAGGTGCTGCTCGAGGAGGGACAAGGGTGAGCATATGCAGTGGGGGCAGATCCTGTCCCAAAATAAAAAATAGAAAGGTCTGGGATGTGACTCAGGGTGTAAGCACCCCTGGGTTCCACCCCAGTGCCAGGGGCTGTTGAGAGCACAGGTCTACTTCTGGGCTCTGCCACATGAGCACCGTGTCCTTTCTTCCACCAACACCAGTCCCATTTCCTTAAGCTGTGTGTGGTAAGTCTCACAGAGGAACATGCCAAGTCCACCCATTTTATTCCTTTTCAAATCTTTTCTCACTGTCCTAGTTCCTTTGCATTTCCATGCAAATTTTAGAATAACTTTGTCCGTGCTTATAAAATAAAACTTGCTGAAATTTTGATAGGAGTTACGTTAAAGCAGCAAATTATCTGGGGAGACTTGAGCCTCCCAATCCATGAACATGATATGTCTCTCCATTTATTTAGATCTTTGATTTTTTTTCACCAATGCTTTGAATATTTCATCATACAAGTCTTATACATGGTTCATGTCTAATATTTTAATGATGATAAATGGTTACATTTTTATTTCAGTTTCTGAATGTTCATTGCTAGAATAAAGGAATACAATTGATTTTTATGTTTATCTTGTATCCTGCAATCTTGCTGAACTCAATTATCCAGTGTTTTGTTTTTATGTGTGTAGGTTACTGGTAAATTTCTACACAGATAATCATGCTATCTGCATGATTAGTTTTACTTTTCCCTTTCCAATTGTATGCCTCCCCCACACCTTCCTTGTCTTATTGCACTGGCTAGATTTTCAACATTGTGTTGAATGAAAGTGGTGATAGAAGACATCCTCTCTCTCTCTCTCTCTTTTTTTTTTTTTTTTTTAGTTGTCAATTGTGGGGACGAGTGCATGGAGTACAGCATACATGGCATACGTTAAGGGCTTCTGAGTGGCAAACTGCTCCCCCATGCTACACATGTGAGCAGCAAACTGCTTACGCCGTAGGCACAGCCCTGAGCATGAGGTCGTGCGTGGCAGTCCCTGGACTTGCTCCACAGCCCGGGCCTCAATTGGTCGCTGCAAGGACAGTTGGCCAGAAATTGTATTGGTGGCTTCCTATAATCAGCTTAGCTACTGCCTGACTGTGTATACAAGGCAGCTGCACAGTAAAATCAGACCGGCTTCCTGCTTGGTCCCCGGAGGTCTTGATTAGCGACTCCGCAGCCATACTCTCCTCTACCCTGTTCGGTGGACCTCCTCGATGGACAAGAGAGCCCAGGAGCCAATGAACCTTTACTTTATTTGTTTATATGTGGTGCTGAGAATCGAACCCAGTGCCTCATACATGCCAGGCGAGAGTTCACCAAACCCCAGCCCACTTTCCTTGTTCTTGATTTCTGCAGAGAATCATTCTGCTTTCATCATTAAGTATGATGTAAGTGCTAGGATTCATGTAGAGGTTCTCTATCAGATTGCATTCATGCCTTTTGTTTTTTAGAGTTTTTATCATGAGCAAGTGTTGAATTTTGTCAATTTTTTTGCATTAAATGATGAATTCTTGTGACTTTTCTCTTTTAGCCTATTGATATTGATTAATTTTCAATACTGAACCAGCCTTGATCCTTGGAATAACTCCACTTAGTCATGGGGTATAATTCTTTTTATAATTTGATGAATGCTATTTGTCAAAGTTTTGTTAGATTTTTGGTGTCTCTATAATGAGGAATAGTAG
Organism: Ictidomys tridecemlineatus; assembly: GCF_052094955.1. Classification (NCBI taxonomy): domain Eukaryota; kingdom Metazoa; phylum Chordata; class Mammalia; order Rodentia; family Sciuridae; genus Ictidomys; species Ictidomys tridecemlineatus. The sequence goes on from NC_135485.1 coordinate 705,815, forward strand.
TCTATAAGTTTATTTTCTTTATATTATCTTCTTCAGATTGAATATAAATATGGTACTAGGTTCATAAAACAAGTTGGGAAACATTATCTTTTTCCTTCTTCTGTAAAATATTGTGTAGAATTTGTGTTAATGCTGCCTTAAATGTTTAAAAGAATCTAGGCCTGGATTTCCTTTTTGGGAACTTTGACATCAAATCCTAGTTCTTTAATGGTTACAGGTTACAGGACACCTAGTTAACTTATCTATTTCCTATGCAGGGTAGTTGGTGCTTTCCAAGAAGTTAGTCCATTTCACCAAGAGCATCAAATGTGTATGTACAGAGTGTTTTGTTATTATTACTGGTACTGGAGAGTGGACCCAGGAGTACTGTACCACTGAGCTACTTCCCCAACCCTTTTCATTTTTTTTTTTTTATTTTAAGACAGGGTCTCACTAAGTGGCCCAGGCTGGCCTTGAACTTGGGATCCTCCTGCCTCAGCCTCCTGAGTGGGATCACAGGGGTGGCCATCACACTGGCTCACTTATTACCAATTTTTTAATCTCTGTAGAGTCTGTACTTTTATTCCTCCTAAATCGATCATTTGTGTCTTCTGTGTTTCTTTATCAGTTCTTCTGGATGTTCATCAATTTATCGATTGCCATTCCATTGATCTTCTCTATTTGTTTTTCAATGCTGTTGATTCTGTTCTCGGTTCCCCTTCCCTCTTCATGCTCTGAGTATATGTCTTGCTCTTCGTTGTCTACTTTCTTAAGGTGAAATTTTCAGTTACTGATTTGAGAGTTTTGCCCTTTTTTACTTTTCATGATTGAAGGTCTTCTCGTAACCTTTGTTATTTTTCAGTTTGCATCATGGTTGCTGAACACAGTCCATATGGCTCCAATCCTTTTAAATTCGCTCCACTTTCTATAGCCCAGGATATGGCTGTCTTGCTGAGTGTCTCTGTAGATGCTGGAACGCTGGGTGTGCTGTGCGTGGCTGATGGTGTTGTGGCGTGTCTTCTGCGTCCTTGCTGGCGCCTCATACCGTCGTTGGGCCACTTGTTGAGAAGCCATGTTGAAGTAGACACTATATTGTATTTTTGTTTTCATTTGATCCGTTTTTTGCTTCCCTTTTCCCCCCACACTGGAGACTGAACCCAGGCTCCTTTACCTTTGAGCTACATCCCCTGCTCTTTTTATTTTGAGACAAGGTCTCACTAAGTTGCCCAGGCTGGCCTTGAACTTACCACCTTCCTTTCTCAGCCTCCTGAGTCACTGGGATTACGGGCCTGGCCACCACACTGGGCTTGCCTCCTGTATTTCACAGTTTTGTTGAGTGCATTTTTAGGATTCTTACCTTCTTGGGTGAACTATTCCTTCATCATTATGTAGTGTCCCTCTCCATCTTTAGTGATTTCCTTTGCTTCAAAGAATGATTTATTTGGATTAGTATAGCCACCCCTGCTTTCTTTCTTTCTTTCTTTCTTTCTTTCTTTCTTTTTGTTACTGGGGATTCAATTCAGGGGCACTCAACCACTGAGCCACACCCCCAGTCCTATTTTGTATTTTATTTAGAGACAGGGTCTTACTGAGTTGCTTAGTGCCTGGCCATTGCTGAGGCTGGCTTTGAACTCATGATCCTCCTGTCTCAGCCCCAGCTCCCCGCCCACTGAGCCACAGGGATTATAAGTGTGCACTACCATGCCCAGCTCCGACCCTTTATTCTTTTTTTTTTTTTTTTTAATTTTCAACATTTATTTTTTAGTTCTCGGCGGACACAACATCTTTGTTGGTATGTGGTGCTGAGGATCGAACCCAGGCCACACGCATGCCAGACGAGCGTGCTACCGGTTGAGCCACATCCCCAGCCCCGGACCCTTTATTCTAAACCTGACTATATATGCATTTTTTGGGTAAGACTATAGCTTATTTAGATCATGTCATCCATGCTGCCCACCTGTAACTTAGTTTATTTACATCATTTACATCTAATGTAATCATAAGTATTTTTTAGAGCTTAAGTGGATGTACTATTTTTGATTTTCTGCTTGCTTTCTCTGTTTTCTGTTTCCCTGGTCCCTATGGTAACCATTTTTTAGAATTTAATTTTGATCTATCATTTATTTATTTATTAATATTCATTTTTTAGTTTTTGGTAGACACAACATCTTTATTTTATTTTTATGTGGTGCTGAGGATCGAACCCAGCGCCCTGCGCATGCCCGTGAGCGTGTTACCGTTTGAGCCACATCCCCAGCCCCGTTATCATTTATTTTTTAAAAGGTTCTTTTGTGGTGCTGGAGATTGAACCCAAGTTCTTGCCCCTGCTAGGTGCTCATCGTACAGCTGTTAAGTGTTACATCATAGAGTGAAACTCCTCACAGCACACACATCTGTGAGGGCATTTGTGTGCAGCTGGAGAGACACGTAGACGCAGTATCTCCCGGGCTGCACCCACCAGCTCCTGTTCCTCTGAGATGTTCTTACACCTTGTTGTCTTAACCCTCAAACACGATTGAGAAAGATGAAGAGGAGAGTGTGCTGTATTATCCACATTTTACTATTTCTGTTCTATTTCCTTGGGGATTTTTTTCTCTCCCATCAGGAGTTTCTTAGTCCTTCTCTGAGGACCCTGCTGGTGAAGAATCTGGAAGGGAATCCTTGGTTTGCTGTCGCAGCATGGTGCCTCAACTTTCTTTCCGCTCTTGAAAGACACTGGACAGGGCTGTAGCTCCAGGTGCTTTCCTTCCGTCACATGAGGACCTGCTGGGCTGCTCTGGGTCATGGTCTTCTGAGGGTCCAGTGTAACTTCCCTCCCACATACCTTTGGCTTTTGGTAGTTGGTGGCTGTGGTTGTTCCAGTCTGCTGAAGCTGCCATTCAAGACACCATGGACTTCACGGTCCCTCAGAGTCCTGGGGTAGGAAGCTGAGACGGAGGTGCTGGTGTGCCCAGTGGGGTGAGGGCCCCTCCTGCCCACTGACCCACACGTGAGGGAAGTCTGCTCTGGAGCTGTGTTGCTGCTGCCTTGGGGGCTCACCTCACCGTCTCACTCAAGCCCAGGCACCCAGAAAGGCTCCACCGAGGCTCCCTCCCACGGGGGCCAGGGATTCAACAAAGGGACTTTGGGGTCAAAATTTCATTCCTGTCTCGTGTCTTTGGATTTCTTTGTCCTTTCCCATTTGGCTTTGTTTGGTTCTTGAACATGTAAGTTGGAGTGGGCCACCAGCCTCGGGGGTCACCTGCCACTGGTTCCTCAGCACTCCTTCATTTCCCGGGTTCCGCTTTGCTAAGGTTCACTGGCCCCTGAGGTCCTTTTTGCAACAGGTCTCTCCCTTGTTCCTTGGTGACCATTGCCTTGTTGGGTGTTGGGTTGGCTTTCCTGTTCCTTTGTCTTCCCCGTCCTTCATTCACCGAGTTCTTAGGATTTTTGCCACCATGTTTTCTCATTTACTCCTCTATACCTTCAGTCTCTTTGCTGAGATGTTCCTGTTTGTGAAGGCTTGTTGCAGCATTTTCCTGACATCTACTCTCAGCTCTACATCTTTTTTTTTTTTTTGTAGTTGTAGATGGACAGAATGCCTTTATTTTATTTGTTATTTATATGCGGTGCTGAGGATTGAACCCAGTGCCTCATGTCTGTTAGGCAAGCGCTCCATCACTGAGCCCCAGCCCCAGCCCCACATCAGAGCATCTTGGTGTTGGGTCTTTTTACTGTCTGTCTTGTTCTGGTTCTTAGCGTGACATGGGTTGCTCAACTACATCCTGGGTAGTTTAAGCATCCTGCTGTGGGTTTCTGGCCCTTGAAACTTTTGTGCCTCAGTTGGTGAGTCTGGAGAAGTGTGCTGCCCAGTCACGCCCAGGATGGAGGGGGCAGCTTCCTCTGAGTTGAACACAGAGCTGACGGGCAGATGGTTCAGAAACTGCAGGTGAGTGGCATTTGGAGCCCTGCAGGATGGTCACAGCCTGTTGCTGGCCCCAAGGATGAAGGGGACTCTGTGGAGGTTGAAGCCATGGTCTTGACTCATCTCAAGAAAAACCTGAGAAGCTCAATGTGTGCAGGTGCAAGCTGGTCCTGCTGAAGGGGTGCAGCGACATTGGCCTCATAGGAAGCTAAGTCAAGTGGCTTTGTCTCCCAGGCACATGGGCTTCTGCTCAGCCTTGGTGTGGTTCTCCAGGAGCCCCCACCTACCCCCGCAACCCCAGGTGGCAGGGCCAGTGCTAGGGCCGGGCATTATTCCAGGGGACTGGCACAGTGCACTGAAGGGAAATCAGACACGTTCCCCTCCCTGCGCACACCCCGACTTGGTGTTGGCAATGACCTCTGCCCTGTTCCCACCACCTGGTCCCTCTCCCTCCCCCTGCAGTGTCCAGGAGCAGCTCTATGGTCCTCAGCATCCACAGAGACACTCCTTGGGGGACTGGAAGCCCAGCCAGTAGCTCCAGGGACTCTCCCTGGGAACGCTCCCTCCAGGCAATTGCAGGGACCTGGCCCAGGCTCTCCAGCCTTCAGCTCCTCGTGGCCTCCTTGCTTGGTCAGTTGAGGGTAGCCTTTCCAGTGGCCTGGAGAACCCTGAGAGATGTGAACTCCAAGCAAGTTGTGCTGTCCATGTCACCGGTTAATATCCACCCTCCCCCACCCCTTAGCCTGGATCAACCTTCCAAGCCCAGTCCGTCCACCCCTGAAGCCCTCCCTGTGGTTGATGGTGATTGACCCTACAGAGAGGGTGCTCTGACCACTCAAGGCTCATGACAACATTATCTGTTTATTTTTTAGGGGAAGGGTATCGGGGATTGAACTCAGGGGCACTCAACCCCTAAGCCATATCCCCAGACCTTTATATTTTATATCTTACTTAGAGACAGGGTCTCACTGAGTTGCTTAGCACCTTGTTTTTGCTGAGACTGGCTTTGAACTTGTGGTCCTCCTGCCTCAGCCTCCTGAGCCTCTGGGATTATAGGCAGAAGCCTCTGCACCTAGCATGACAACGTCTTTAACAAACTTTCTTGCCAAAGAATAACCTAGGCCTCTTCATGCATGGGGGTGGATTTCCCCAAATGAAAGCAATGGCCTGAGATATGGCCTCACAATTAGGGTGTTTCCCCCCAACAAAGATCTCCCCAGTTGGCAACATTAAAGTGTTCACGCTGCATTCCCCAGGGTTGGCCACAGGTCTAACAGTGACCAAGTGGACAGGAAGAGGGGTTAGCTCCCTCGAGTTGCCCCAGGATCACACGATGAATCTCTGGAATGTTCCATCTCCAGGTGTCCTAAGGACACAGACAGAGGATCTCCAACGTCCATGAACATGGGGTGACTTTGGGCTTTTCAGACAGCCTTTCCTTGCTTTAGCAATCTGTTGGTTTTCAGCATATGAGGCTTCCACATCCTCCCTTAGATTCCTTGCTAGATATTTAATTCCTTTAGATCCTATTATATGGGAAATTGTCTTCTTAATTTCCTGATGGATTTCTCAATGCTGGGATGGAGACACAGGATGTTTGTGCCTTGATCTGGACTCTCCACGAGCCCCAGGGGCTTCCCTGGGTTCCAGTGGACCCCACCAGCTGCCCATGGGGACAGTGTGGCTTCTTCCTTTCCCACTCGCTGTGCTATTTCTTCTTGCCTGTGGCTGAGGAGGACTGGGTGTGTCAGCATCTCTCGGGTCTCTGCTGCTGTCCCTCTGCCGTCCCTAGCTCTGAGAGGTGAGTGAGGCTGTCCCCTCCGGTGCTATTCTCCAGGGACGGCCGTCAGCAGTGCTGCTTCCACCGTGTCTCAAAGGCCTTGCTGCAGGTTTCCTTTCCACCCATCGCCACTTTTCCTGGTGATTTCTTCTTTGACCCACTGGTGGTTTAAGGAAATTGCTTAATTCCACAATTTTGTGAAATTTTCATTTTCCTTTTTCTTTCTTTTATTGATTCCTAACTTTATCTTGTTTGTTAAGACCAGAGAAGATTCCTTGTAAAATATCTACCTTTTTTATTGCACCGTGAACCCCAGGGCTCTCTACACTGAGCCGCACTCTGGGCCTCTTTGGTCTTCTGCCTGACACAGGGTCTTCTAAGTTGCCCAGGCTGGCCTTGAGCTTGCAGCCCTCCTGCCTCTGAGCTGCTGGGTCAGAGGTGTGCCCCTGTGCCTGGCTGGTGTCTGCCTGTCCTCAGCTGTCCTGCGCTGGGGCCTTGCATGTCCGTGTTCTGTCCTGGAGGACATCCCCGGGCTCCTGACAAGTGCTGCTGGTGGTTGTCTTCTGTGAATGTCAGTCCTCTGTCTGACGCTCTGTCCTTTGAGAGTGGGGTATTGAATCTTCCGAGGGTCAGTCCTAGGTGCCTTGGTGTTCATCGTACCTTTCCCACAGGGAAGCTTCTCTCCTATAGAGTGTCCCCTGCTCGGTGCGCACCTGCCTTCTCCTGTCCCCTCCGTCCCTCTCTGTCTTTGTGTCTGAACGGCCTCTCTGGTGGACAGCTTGCTTGCGGTGGGACGTGTTCTTGCTCCTCCTGCTCCCCTCTGGCTTAGTTTACAGAGTGCAGACGGGAAGGGCCCCTCTCCCTCGCCGTGCAGGGCCTCACGGCCATACCATCCTCTGTATTGCTGCCTTCCCCTCCTCCTTTCCCACTGTGCATCAGCACAGCCCCACCTCAGCCTGTGGTTGCTGTGGGGATGCGCTACACCCCACATGCGATTGGAACTCACACCAGGTTAACTGCAGCAGCATGAGAACTGCTCCTACTTTCTGTAGTTCACTACAAATTGCATCATTTTACATTTCCTCCCATATCCAAGATTAATGGCTGCTCTTACACATCTCGTTTTAGACCCTGCAGACAATAAGAAAAGTGGAGTCGCAGACCAAGAATGGAGGAGCCTGAGCTTTTCTTACTACTCATGTATGTACCTTTGTTGAAATCTTTACTCCTTCACTGGCTGTGAGCCACTCTCCAGCACCCTCTAGTTTCCTCCTGAAAGACTCCCTTTGGCATAGTTCAAAGAGGTAGAGTTGGACTACTCCGATTTTCAGCTTTGAAATTTACGACAAAATTATAAGAGTAATTAAAACAGCATGATACTGATATCAAGACAGGCATACAGACCAGGGGGAAAGAATAAAGGACTCAGAAATAAACCTTCATGGGCCAGGTGTGGTGGCCACACCTTCATCCCAGCTGTTCAGGAGGCTGAGGCAGGAGGATTGCAAGTTTGAGGCCAGCCTCAACAACTTAGTGAGGCCCTGTCTCAAAAAATAAAATGTGCTGGGGATGTGGCCCAGTGGTAGAGTGACCTGGGTTCAAAGCCCAGAACCACCAAAGAAGGAGGAGCAGCAGAAGGAGGAGGGAGATAAAGACCCTCGCGCATGGTCAGCAGATACTTGACAAGAGTGCAAAGGCCATTCAACAGAGAAAGGACAGTTTTCCACCAGTGCTGGGAGACTGGATGGCCTTGAAACAGAGAAAACGAGCCCCTATCTCCCACCACGCGTGACTCAGCGTGAGCCATAGACCTGACTGACCAGCGAGACGGCGAGACGCAGGAGAAAAGGAGGAGGGGTCTTCATGCTGTTGGGTTTGGCAACAAGTGCAGTATGGCCCCCAAGGCACAGGCAACCTCACAACAAAAATAGATCTTAATGTGATTTTCATCAGATCTAGAACTTTCTTCCAAGAAAGGGCACTATCAGGAAAGAGAAGCCGGGCACAGTGGCCCACGCCTGTGATCCCAGAGGCTCAGGAGGAAGGAGGACTGCAGTTCGAAGCCAGCCTCAGCAAAAGCAAGGTGATAAGCAATCGGTGAGATCCTATCTGCAAAAAGAATACAAAACAGGGCTGGGGGTGTGGCTCAGTGGTGGAGTGCCCCCGAGTTCAATCCCCAGACCTCCCCCAAAAAAGAAAGTGAAAAGACAGGCTACAAAATAGGAAAAGAGGTTTGCAAATTATCTGAAAAAGGGTTAATATTCAGAATATATAAAGAGCTTCTACAATCCACAGATTGGGCAGAGAACTCAGGTACACATTTCTTCATAGAAGACCTACAGGTGGCCAGCAAGAAGACATGCTTCTGCTGTGCTACTCAGGGGCGGTTCCAGACACCAGGCCTCCTTCTTGATTCCTATTCTAAATTAAAGAGAAACTGTCACAATGCTTGGAGCCCTACGTGTCCTGCAAATGTAGGAGGAGGGTGTCCTCGAGTTCCTCCCAGCCAGAGCCTGCTTAGCTGGCATGGCCCTGGTTTCCAAATGGAATGGTGGGTCTGCAAAAGGAAGGGCAGCGGCATCCGTGTCATGAGCCTGAAGAGGCCCCGGGAGGAGTCAGGCCAGGGCTGCCACTGAACCCCTGCTGACGTCAGGTTATGGCCTCCAGGACACTAGCCAGTGGGCAGCAATGGAGTTTGGCCACTCCTGTTGCTGGCGGCCTCCCTCCTGGAGCCTTCACCAGCCAGATCTGGACTGTCTTTCTGCAGCCATGACTCTAGAAGGTTCCTATCAGGAATGACCATTAGCCACTCCCACAGGCCTCTCATGCCAACATGCCTGCCGCTGCTCCATCACCCAGACTCTCCCTTGTGCCCCGTGGACACTGCCACCCCACGAAGCCTGGGGGCTGCCTTCGGCCTGATGTGCTGGAGGCTGGCCCCAGAAGTCCTGCACACAAGTGGCACCATTTCTCGTGGACACCTGTGGAGGTGGCTACTACTTCTATGAGACCCTGAAGAGGCTGAAAAGGAAGAGCAGGTTGCTTCTCAGGAGGCTGTGCCCCTCCCCCGAGGAGGCTGTGCCCCAGGAGGTCCCAGGTGCCCCCTGAGTCCCTCAACGGAGGAGCCTGTGTGCAGGAGGGTCCCAAGTGCATGGGCTGCTCTAGCAGCTCACTGCTGCCACCTGAGGCTGCAGACTGGCCAGGGGTACAGGTGCCCCCTGTGCCCCTTCAGAAGTCCCCTGCTGAAGACTGGTCTCGGGTGACCTTCTGGTGGGCTTGAGCTGTTCTTCTCCTACACTTAAACAGAATGGAAGTGAGGTCACGGAAGATAAGTTCCTGTCCCACCAAAAGAAAGAGAAGAAAGAAGACGAGCAGACAGCAGCAGGAAAGAGGCCCTCGGCCTGGCCATCTCTGTGTCCTCCCTCAGCCCACTTTCTGCCTCCCAGGATTCACCTCCTGGGGGATCTTATTGATGTGGAAGGGCACATGTGTAGCCTGTGTCTGCCTGTCCCCAGCATGTGTGCTCGAGGTTTGTGCATGATGTGACTTTCATTCATCACAGGGACAGACTGAGCTGGCCTGTCCCTCATTGGTGGGTGGACACATCTGCCCCTGTTGGCTGTTGTAAGTGGTGCTGCCCGGCTCATGTGAAACCTGTCTGGACAGCTGTCAGCTCCCCGGCAAGTCCCTGCTGCGGGATGCACATGCACCGGCACAGCAGGAGTTTCCAACTCTGCTGCCCATCAGTCACACCTGTGTTTCCCGTGCCTTGGACGATGGCCCCACTCGTGCACAGAAAGGACACCTGGCTGTGCTGACTGGCCTGTGCTGACGTTGTCCCAGAGCACATCTTCATGGCCTGACTTCTTCAGAGAGACGTCTACTCAAGTCCTTTGTCCATTTCTTCCCTTTTCCTTGTGGGAGGATGGCACCCAGCGGTGCTCCACCACTGAGCTGCACCCCAGCCCTTTTTATCTTGAGGCAGGGTCTTACTAAGTGGCCCAGGCTGGCCTTGACCTTGTGACCCTCCTTCCTCAGCCTCCCCGGGCTAGGATCACAGGTGTGGCCACTGTGCCTGGCTTGGCCAGGTCTGAGTGGGGCTGCGGGACTCCTTCTGTGTCCCTTTGCAGATGCTTGATTTGTAAGTGTCCCCCCATTCTTGCCTTTCACCCACTTGACCATGACCTCTGATGCGCAGGGTTTTTAATTTGGGTGAAGTCTGGTGTTTTTATTTTCATTTTGTTGCTTGTGCTTTTGGTGCTGAGGCCGACTTGCGGCTCGGTGCCTGAGGAGTGCCTTCGTGGCCGCCGTGTGGCGGGGCTTCAGGCTGCCCTCCTCTGCTTTCGCTGCTCCTCTCGCGTGGCTACACTGCGCTTCTCCATGTCCTGCCAGCGCCTCCCTCGCTCTCCTGTCCACCCTACGTGCTCCTGGCACCTCGGCAGGGCATGAATGGGGTGCTGCCTGCTGTTGCCAGCTCTCGAGCTGGGGCTCTGCTGAAGCTCTGCCCCTGTGCGTGTGTCACCAGGATCCCAGCAGAGCCTGTGTGGGAGGCCCTGGCCCCTCGGCCCTGGCCCCTCGGCCCTGCTCTGCCTGTAGTATCACATGGTCCCACCTACACAGAGCTGGCAGCCACCACAGGAGAGTGAACGGGGCCAACATGATGATCACAGAAGCAACAGCTGAAGCTGTCCCCAGTTTAATTAAAGGCCCCATGTGACCTGAGCAGGTCCCGTCCCACGGGCTCCTGGATGTCCTATGGCACACAAGGCCCCACTGCTCACAAGCAGAGAGCCCAGGGGCCCTGGAGAGTGTGGAGCATGTCCAGGTGAGGGTGGGGCCTCGAGGACGGAGAGAGACACGCCACCTCAGAGGCCACGCCTGCATGTGGACCAGGCAAGCTGCCCGCCTAGAAGCTGGGTGGTGGGGGCCCTGACGGGGCAGGCGAGAAACCCTCAGGAGGCCCTCCCACCTCTGCTGATTTCATGGTCAGCAAACTCTGTGGCCAAAATGACAGTGGCCCACTGGGGAAGGAGAAGGCAGTGCCTGCTCTGCAGATCTTTCCCTCCCAGGTGAGGGGGAGGAGCACTGGGATCTTGGGTCTTGGGTCTCCTGCCAGCCACAGCCTCTTCACACCTCACCCCTGTGTGCCAGCTGGAGCCCACCTCCTCTGCCGAGCTCCACTAAGGAGACCTCCGGGCCGCTGCTGCTGTATGAGGCCGTCCTGTTCCACAGTGCTCTTGGGAAGTCACAGGGAGAGCCGGCATCAGCTCCTGCACTCAGCTGCACAAGTGCACCCCCAGAAACAGACTTCCCGTGTCCCCTGGATCCAGAGGGCGTCTGCAGCCTGTTCCGGCAACATGCAGCATGGAGGTAGCCTAGGTGGACCTAGGTGGAGGCCAGGCTGGCCTGTCCCCTTCGTGGAGCCCCACCAAGGGCACAGGGGCCCACGTCACAGGCCTAGATAGTCAGGTGGTCATTGAGCTGACAGGCCCCCGGGTGTGTCCCAGCCTTCCACCTTGACAAACGCCTGCCCCAGGGGCTGCAAAGGCCAGGTGAGGTGGAGAATTCTGGAGCCCCTTGGTGTTGTGAGCAGAGCATGGCAGCCCAGAGAGCTCCCCCTCGCCTGGCCTGCATGGCTCCTGGCTGTTCAGGTGGACACTCCTGTCCAAGCAGCCCACGTGGGCCTCCTGTCTACAATGTGGAGCCCTGGCCGCAGGAGGACCCACACTCCACAGAGAAGGGGTCTGGAGGTGGTTTGGCCAACTCAAGTCTTTCTGTGGTTTCTATAAAGGTCCTGAACTGTTGCTAGTGCCCTAGGAAAGCTTGAAATTCTCTGAACTTAAGTGAGTAAAATAAACAGCAAAAACCTGTCAGAGCCCAAAGGAGTTCAGCGTGAAGACATCACCACTGTTCAGTACGCAAGTCTTGAAATGTGGAAAATCAAGAATGAATACTCTTTCTTAGAAAGCAAAAGAGACACTCCACTGTGGGTGACAATGTGCTTCACTGTGACGGCAAGAGCACAAGGCATCAGAGCACCAACAGGTGAGAACCCTGGCCTTCACACACCTTGCCTTGCTGTCTCCTCTTCCATTGAAACCAGGCTTCAGAGAGGATGGCTATCTCCTCGGGGACATGGACACCGCAAAGGGACATCCTGCCCATCCTGAGAGCCAGGGGACATGCCACAGCATCACAATTTGTTTTTTCTAACTGCATCAAAGAGCTGAGCATATGGAGAACCTTGGACCGACTAGAGGCATCAGAGTTTTCCTGGAGAGAAGGACCATGGCTGTCTCTCTGTGGTAGAGGTCTGAGGAGGAATGTGTGCTGGGAGAAGCTGGCTGGACTTGGTACATGTGGACTGGAGTGCTGAGCATCCCCTCCACCCGGGCAGGTCTGCAAGGAGTGTGGGGGTCATGTGCTAACACTGGGTGGGGGGGCCTGGGGGAAGCCCCCCACATGCGTGGCGTTGGCTGAGCACATGCCATGGTCCTGAGTCTGGGACAGAACAGAGGGCAGACAGATGTCCTGAGTCACAGAAAACCAAGAGTGGAGAGCAACCAGTGATATGTGGTGCAAGGCAGAGAGGAACCCCTAGCTCAGGAGGCCAGGCGATGAGGCCCTGAGGCCTGAGCATTTCACCAGCATTCAGAGTTAAGTTTCCTCAGGAGGGGAAGCTCCGATTCATCTTCCAAAATATTTACACTCATGGACATGGTGAACTGAATTTCACTGAAAGCACAAAAGAGCTCAGACCCAGCTCAGCTGCAAATAAATCAAATCATCCCTCACTCAGTGTCCTTACCAAAGAAGAAGCCTGTCCTTTATTTGATAAAGATAAGTATCAATCACTTCTGTGTCAACAAGTCTTTATTCATGATGAGCAGCATAAAACAAAAAATTACAAGATACACACAAAAAGCAAAAAAAATGGTCCATGGGAGAAGGAAAAAGGTGCTGATAGAAGTGGATCTGGAGATGTTAACCCGTGGCCCAAAGAGACCCAACCAGGACTGGTGAGATAGAGAACGTGGCAGAAACGTGGGTGACATGCACAAGCAGGTGAGAAACTTAAGCTGCTGAGTGGGAACTTAAAAAAAGTGCCAAATGGAAATTCTAAAAATGCAAATGTGATGTCAGGAATGGAGAATTAACTAGCTGAGCTTCACTCCAGAGGAAAGAGCTAGTAACCTTGACAGAAAACCAGAATCACCCAAACTGAGGCCCAATAAGGGAAAGGAGTTTTGAAAAAGAGATCTGGGACCCATGGGATGTGGCCAAGTGGACTAGTGAGTGTGTGGCTTGACACAGAGGGGCCAGGGTCTGAAACAGTGTGTGCGGAGATGACGGTCTAGAACTTTCCAAACTTGATGAATCAGGGAAGCTCCGGGAGCCCCGAGCAGGTAAGCACAAAAAAGACCTTCCCTCGGCACACCAGCCGCACTACTGAGGGCGGAGGTGGAAAAGTGAGGGACAAGAACACATTTCACCAGAAGACACAGCGGTCAGAGGTCCACAAACCGCCCTGCAGGCAGAGTGAATGACAGGCCGAGCAGCTCTCCCATCCAGCCAAAGCGAAGGAGCAAGATGGGTGCTGCTGAGGGGCTCCTTCCAGCAGGCCAGCACCAACAGAGGGTGGAAGGGGGGCCCTGAAAGCTGGGAACGAGTAAGGTGAGGTGTGGGCCAGGAGAGGGGGAGAGAGCCATCTGGACAGAGCCTTCTCTGAGACCATTGACTGCTGAAAGCAAAAGTGGTGACATCATCTGGTTTAACAGAAGCCAAACAGAGCACACAGGAACTCACAGAGGGCATGCTCAGTGTGCCTCCGTTTGACCCCCCTCTGCTTTGAGAGGCAGCTGCTGTTAGCTGAACACAGCTGCGTGGGTCACAGGTGTCTCTGGCCATCTCCTGAGCAACACCTAGAGATCAGCAGAGGGTCCAGCTCCACAGTCACCAGAAGAGATGGGCTGCATCAGCTAAGTCCTGCTTCTCCTGTCCTCAGGCCCCATTTGACTTCTCTTAGAAAGGCCTGCTGCTACCCACTCTGAAGTTGTGCCCATCTTTGCAGAGGGACACCTCAGAGCCTTGATGTTTTGATGTCATTGTGGTGCATCTTAGAGTCTTCATTTCAAATGGCTGCTGCTGACCCAGGACCTATGTTTCCTCCCAAAGACACTGACCAGGTTATCGCATGCAGCCCAACACCAGCTCCAGATCACAGCTGTTTTCGCTTGGATCTGGAGTGCCCTCGAAAGGCTTGCATGTGTCCAGAGATGTGCTCTTGGGAAGGGACTGGATCACAAGGGCCATGACCTTCAGAGTGGATTAATCCACGGATGCACCATGATGTGGGGTGCTTGGGGGATGGAGACTGCAGGGGGTGGTGTGATATGGAGGAAGGAGCCACTGGGCGTGTGTGCTGGGAGGTATATCTTGTCCCCTGCCCTTTCCTCCCTTTCCGTCTCTCTGTGCTTGGGGCCTGCCAGAGCTGAGCAGCTTTCCTCTGCCGTGACTCCCACCGGGATGTTTTCCCTGGAGCCAGCCCACCCCCACTGTGGACTGAACCTTCTGAGGCCGTGAGCACAAGAAAGCTTCCCTTTTCCAAATTGCTGTTTCAGGTATCTGTCCCTGAGGCAGGAAGCCGAGCACACAGAGCAGCTGGCCAGGAGCCTCTTCCACCAGTTCCTCATGGCCTGCAAAGACTGAGGGCAAGGTCAGCCCAAGGGCTCTGTCCAAGGCTGGAGCCCACGTCCTAGGCTCCATGCAGGTGCTGCACAGCCAGTTTGGGGGATGGGGTGTTGGGAGTTGGGGCCCTTCTTACTGCTCACAATGTTCCTGGAATCCCTCTGGTCTGGAGCCCCTTCCATCTGAGTGGGAAAAGAGAAAGGAGGGACGGTGGCCTGGCCGTAGGTCCTGCAGACAGGAGTGGGGTGAGTCCTGGCCTGCAGGACCCCCTCTGCTAGGCAGGAAGTGTGTAAGGTGACCAGAGGCAGCTCCTGAGGGACCCAGCTCTGTCCCCCTAACACACTCGTCACTGAGACCTCACTGAGATGGTGGGGACTGGAATGGGAACCTGCTACACGGCGGAGAAGCCGTCCTGCTCCTGCTCTGTGGCTCTGGCGAAGGCAGGAGGAACACATGCACAGTTCGTTGGCAGGAAGAACCATGTTATTGAGTAAATAAGGCAAAAAATATGAAAAATTTTGCTACCAGACCCACCTTCTATTTTGGCCAAGCAATTAGGAACTGCCCTCCAGCTTTGCAGCACTGGCTTCTGGGGGCCCAGGCTACCCCAGGAAGCTCACTGACCACATCTGTTGTCCTGCAGCCTGTACTGCTCCCCAAAGGGAGGTGTGGACAGGCTTACTGACCCCAGTGTACTGCAGGCGCTCCACAGCCTCCTCTCCAGAAGGACGGGGCACTTGCTTAAGAAGTCCAGTTACCACGGGCCACACCTGAAGCAGCAGTGGTCACGGCACTGTTAACAACTGGCAGGTCCATGTACCTTTCTAGTGGATCAAGTCGTCTGTTCTGTAGCTGTGACAAATGACATTGCTGGCATCCCTGGTGATGGATGAAAGGACGTGCCAAATTAATAGAATTGGGATCACAAAGCAGGTGCTTTTATTGAAGAATAATTTTGTGATAACGATGTAATGTGGGAGCCTCCAGCATAAGATCAAATTATGTGCAGAGCAAACTGCAAACTCAGGCTTTCTGCAGCCTGTGTAGGGCTGAGCTGACCTGTTCATGGACCCTCTTCAATCGGCAGCCATCAGAGTGACAGGCAGCCACAGCAGGGCCTCCCGGAGGCCGCACAAGGAGGCCCCTGCAGCAGGAAGCAGTCCCCTAATGTCTGGGTGTAAGGTCTGGTTGGTTTCATCCTACCATGGGGAATTATCCCACAACAAAATTAACCCCTATTTTGACTTCTTGAAGACACACGACAGTGGGTTTGACTAACTTCTGTGGTAC
This sequence comes from Ictidomys tridecemlineatus, assembly GCF_052094955.1. NCBI lineage: Eukaryota > Metazoa > Chordata > Mammalia > Rodentia > Sciuridae > Ictidomys > Ictidomys tridecemlineatus. Next base: position 721,456 of record NC_135485.1, read on the forward strand.
CCACAGTATAGAAGCTATTTTAGTGTAGAATGTCAGTATTTGTGCTCTTATGTATGATGTTTGTTGGTTTGTTTGTTTTGGCTATCCACAGCCAAACAGGGATTCATTGCTCTTCCGAACATTTTAAAACAAATCTATCTGAGTGCTGGTCATTCCTCCACCTGCAGATCTGCCCCCTCCCATCCCAGTTCTGCTTGGGATCTGCCCTGTGGCCCACTCCCAGCAGATCAGTGGGAGGGCTGTGGAGTAGGTCTGTGCCTCACTGTGCTGGCCCACTGCCCCTTCCCACCCAGGCTGCTCACAACTTGGGCACACCCTGGCCTTGCCTCTGCAAACAGCTCTTCCTGCTGCAGAGTGGCCCTGGATTCCTGCCGCAGCCCTTCCCTGTGTGGGGAGGGTGCGCCCACCAGTGTCTTGCAGGGGTGAGGCCCCCATGCTGTGGCATGCAGCCAGCCTCTGAGGACCTCTCAGGACCACAGAGCAGTACCCAGGAGCCTGGTGGCCAGCCACACCTCCCACCTTCCCTTCACTGCACCCTCCGTCACTACCTGGGGAAGTGGCCAGAAGAGGAAGCGCTGTCACCCAGGACCCCTCAAGCTCACCTTCAGTCTCCAAGCTCCTCCTGGGAGTCTCTGGGCCTGGGGAGGATGAAGAGAGCGGAAGGAAGGAGCTGGGAGCCCAGGAGGGGCGACTGGCTCTGGCTCCGCCTGGTAATCCAGCACTTGAGTCTGGCTGAAAGGAAGGGTGGGCTGCAGGAAGACCTCACAGGCCCCGCCCGAGCGGAGGGTCGGCTGGCGTCCTGGGCCTGACGCCCTCTCTGCCCACTGGCCCCCACTGGTCCTCCAGTCCAGCGCTGCAGGGCAAAGCTCCTGAGTAGCCAGGCAGGACCACAAGCACAGGAGGAAGGCCCCTCTCCCATGACCTGCGCGGCTCTTCTTGCTTCTTTTGGAAAGAAGGAAGTCACACTCCCGGGCCTGCTGTGACGGCTCAGTACCCAGTTGGTGGCTGGAAACGCAACTCATTCCTTCCCCCAAAGTGGGGGGCTGAGGCCCAGGGGTCCCCAGTGTCTGATGACTGTGCCATGGCCACCTCAGGACTGAGGGCTCCAGGGCCATGACCACTCACTCTGGCCCCACCTCTTCCCTGTGTCTCAGGTCCTTTTCTCTCAGAAGGACACCTGTCATCCAGGTTAGCTGCTGCCCGCAGTGTGGACACTTCACCTCAAGATTCACAACTTGATTACACATGCAGAGACCCTGGTAGGGTCTAACAAGATCGTGGTCACAGGCGGGCAGGGGACACCTTCTGCCCCTGTGGTGCACAGCAGCCAGGTGGCTTGATCTTGCTGTTGGTGATGTAGCTTGGAAGGCTCGTGCCTGTACAGGCAGCTCTGCCAGGTGTATTTCCCCTGAGCTCTGACTACCTCTCCCATGGGACACACTGTCCCTTCGTGGCTGCCTGTGGCCACACCTGAGTTCACTGTCCTGGGTTTCCACACACTTACGGGCCTTTCTGTAGAAGGAATCTTAAAAAGCTGGTTCTCTGGGGCAAAAGACGTAAATGTCTAACTCTTCACAGTTGCTGATACTTAAGTCAGGAAGGCGGCCTGGGCCTGCGGTCCCAGCTGCTCCGGAGGCTGAGGTGGGGATCGCTTGACCTAGCAGTTCCAGGCCAGCCTGGGTAGTACAGGGACCCTGTCTCAAAAAACAAACAAAAAAACCTGAGGCAGGTGGTTTTCTTGCCTTCCTTCCTTCCTTTTTTGTTTTATTTTTTTTTCAAACAGAGAGAGAGAGAGAGAATTTTTTAATATTTATTTTTCAGTTTTCAGCAGACACAACATCTTTGTTTGTATGTGGTGCTGAGGATCGAACCTGGGCCGCACACGTGCCAGGCAAGCGCGCTACCGCTTGAGCCTCATCCCCAGCCCCTCCTTTTTTTTTTTTTGGTGAGAACAGGAGGAAACATTCAAGCTGGGTGTAATCCCAGTCAGTGGCTCAGGAGGCAGAGGGATTGCACTTTGAGGGCAGCCAGATCAACTTTGGAGACTCTGTTACAAGACAAGACATAAAAGGGGCTGGGGTGTGGCTCAGTGGTAAAGCAGCCCTGCCTTCAACAGCCTGCACCCGGCTGGGTGCCTGGCACTGTCTGCTAGGAGGATTCCACTCCCAGCCATACCCCAGGAGAGACAGGAGACCTGATCTCAGGACCCTGCACAAGAACTATCTGCAGTGGGCCAACTCTGCCCCACGGCAGGTAGCCTGGCTGGCGCCACACAGGATGAATGAAGGACAGTGGGCAGCAGGGGGCACACCATGGAGAGGAAGACTCCCACCTCACACAGGTGGATGCCATCTCCTGATGGGAACACTCAAGTGTCCTCGTCCCCCCGCCCCACTTCCCACCTTACAGCTCCCTGTGTTCTGCTGTGGTGCAAGGTACTGCATGGAACATTCCAGAAATAAACGATGTATAAGTTTTAAGTGTGTGTGTGTGTGTGTGTGTGTGTGTGTGTGTGTGTGTGTGTGGTGCTGGGGATTGAACCCAGGGGTGCTCTCTCGTTTTTATTTTGAGACAGGGTCTCTCTAAGTTGCTGAGCCTGGCCTTGAACTTTCTTTCCTCTTGTCTCAGGAGTGTGCCATCAAACCTGGCTTAAATATCTTCTGTGACGGTATGTTGTCACAGTTGTTCTTTTTATCATTAGTCGTTGCTAATCTCTCGATGTGACTAATTTGCAGCCTGAGGCACCCCTGGGGGCCTGGGACCATATTCCCAAGGGTAAGGGGGATGACTGAACGCAAAGCTTAAGAGCAGACAAACCAACCTGTGAAGAGAAACAGCCACAGTGTCCCTGGGGAGAGACAGACTGGAAGGGTCACAGAAGACACCGAGGCAGGGTCCCAGACTGCCCCCTGGCTGATGTGGTACGGTGTGTCTACCAGAACCCATCATGGGAAGGTGTGTCTGCCACACCAGGTGACTGGCCCTTCCAGGCTGGTCTGCACTATGTCACTCTGTGTGTTCTGAGATGGGCCACAACACAATGGCACCCAGCTCACAGCATGGCTTTGAATACGGGAAGTAATGGACGGTGTGTCGCTCTGAGGGCTGAGAACTGGCTGAGGACGACTCTGGGACACAGGGGAGTGATGTGCCCCTGTTCCCTGGCTGCCCCCTGGCAGCTTCCACCAGTCAGGCCCTGGTCTGCTCCTGGGCTCTGCAGAAGGTATTCTATTTCTGCTGTTTCCTCCAGTTTTGGACACATTGCCACCGGGATGTTGCTACACTTGTCTCCTCTTGGGACATTCTGTTGTGACTTCGTGTGTTGGTGACTACCTGTGGCTGTAAGTGTCCTCCTAATTATCAGTTTGCTCCATGGCTGAGATTCAGGAAAGCAGTACATTAATTCTACCAACTTGACCCCAAATAGTAAGGGTCTCAGTGACTGTGTGGAGACCTCAGGCCAGATGGCCGGGCTGTTGCCTTGTCATTGCATCTCCTCCCCACAGCTGGCCTTGGTACTGCTGCAGCCCTCCACCTCCAGGTGGCAACCCTCCTGCAGGCCACCTGTGTGCCTGTGAGCACCAGGTTTCCTTAGCAGGTGCAGGGGCACACAAGACCAGCTGCACTTCGTCAGAGCTCTTCTTGGTCAGAGCCCTGTCTGGGCTGTACCTCTGCTGGAGATACTGTCCATCTGAGATAGGCCTTTCTGGACCCAAGACACTAACTTTGTCCTACACCCCAGCCTTTTAATTTCAGGGCTCATGCCACCTTCTAGAAGGAACTTCTTACAATTGCTGCAGTAGGAACAAGCTCAGACCCTAGCACCTACCCCTGGTGGAGCCCACAAGGACCCTGGAGGCTGCCCATCTCCTGGCAATCCTAGGCAGGGCCTCTGGGCCTCCTCCCTCCGGGCAGCTGGGAAGCCGTTTCCTCGGAAACATTTATAAGCAGATGTTGTGAAAATACCAATTATGTGGTTTGGTTGGATTCAATCTCTATCTAATCGTAGAAACTAATTATAGGTTGCTACTACTAAATAATTTCAAGGAAAAAATCAAATCATGTTATTTTCTTGCCAATAAACCACTCAACTATGTGTAATCTTATCATTTGATTTTATTCAAGATTTATTCAAGATTAAGTTTCACACACAATTGAGCCACCTCTTACGAGATGAGCAGGTCAACATACCACAGGGCAATTTCAGTCCAGCAAGTCCAGCTGGGTGGATGAGAGGAAGTGGCCCCTCCTGCCGTGCCAATCAGAGCCATCAGGTCAGACCCTGAGGACATCAGCAGGACACCTGGTATAACCAGTAGGAAAGTGCCTGCGTTGTTCTCCAGTGTCTACTCAGGAACCATGTGGAACCAGTTCTCAAGAAGGCACATGCACACACTCCAGCTTACATGGAAATGACATCATTATCACTGTTTTTGCTACTAGGGAACTGACTGCTGACCTCATACATGCCAAGCAAGCATTCTACCACTGAGCTATATTCCCAGCCCTTTTAAAATTTTTGTTTTGAGACAGTCTTGCTAAGTTACCCAGACTGGCCTCGAACTTGTGATCATCTTGCCTCCTAAGTCACTGGAATTTCAGGAGAGGGGCCACCCTGCCTGGCTGTTTGATGACCTTTTGATGTCTCAAGCCCAGAACCCCCTGAACAGAGCGTGATAACACCCAAGAAACGAAGCGTGTGACCCGTGAAGAGGTGCAGTGCCCTCCACACCAGCAGCAAGGGTTCTTGCCATTCAGTAAGCAAGCATCCCCTGCTCTTCTGTCTGACAACTCCTCTGATGTCCTAGATCTGGAAGCAGATCTGGGCTTATAGTACCTGCCCTCCTGTGGTCGGCCTCATAATAAAGCTCCTTCCTTTTGTAAAACCAGGAGACATGGTGCTGGCTTTTATGCGTGAGTCATTGCTGGGGTGCCTCTGAGTGCTGAATGCCTGTGAGACCAAAGCAGGGCCTGCTGGTGTGCCCCCAGAGCTGGCTGAGACCCCTGGTGGAGACACAGGAGTCAAGGGGAGGTTCCCCAGACAGGCTTCCTGGGAGACACTCAGTGGAGGAGAGGGGGCTTCTGGGGGCCTGTGTGCCCTCAAACCCCTCCCCTGGTATGGTGGGTTAGTTGAGCCACCCACCCACACTGGGCCATTCATACTTTGGATGGATCCTAAGGTTTCAGAAGTTAGAACTAAAGAGACAGAGACCTTGGCAGTGAAGGGTACTGGAGTATGATGAACAACATATTTGATCCTGGGCTGGGAGAGTGATTCAGGGGTAGAGCATCTGCCTAGCAATAGCAAGGTCCTAGGTTCAACCTCTAGCACAAAAACAAAATACATACATATGTTTGTATATATTTTAAAATTTGTTCTTTATCTCTGGTTTTTGGCACTGAGCTCCCGAAACACGTGGGATCTCCAGAGGGTCAAGAGTAGCTTTGTTATTCATCATGAGTCCCTTTCCCATTGCACCTGAGTTTATGCCAATGAGGCCACTTGGGTGGGCCTTGGACAGTTGAGGATGAGTGGCCATGGAAAGACCCTGCAAATTGATGGGTGAGAACTCGTACCCTACCCACCCCACCTGCAGGCAGAAGAGCAGGAGCAGAAGTGGAGACATATAAATATGTATATATAATCTTTATTTTTGTTTATTTTTATTTTTATGTGGTGCTGAAAATAGAACCCAGTGCCTCACACATGCTAGGCAAGTGCTCTACCATTGAGCCACACCCCTAGCCCCTAGACACTGTTTTTTTTTTTAAAAATTAATTATGTGTTTGTTGTCGATGGACCTTTACTTTTTGTTTATATGTGGTGCTGAAGATCGAACCTAGTGCCTCACACATTCAAGGCAAGTGCTCTACCACTGAGCCCCAGCCCCAGCCCACATAGACATTCTTGAGGGATGAGATTTGAAGGCATCGAGGTGCATTGAGGAACTGGGTGGGAGGCATCCTTTCTTGTATGGATGCTGGGGGCTGAGCTAGGCCCTGTGGGCTCAAACCTGGCATCTACCACTGGGATGCTGGTGCCAAGCACTGTTCTTCCTGCCAGGGTCCTTGGCACTGTCGGAATGTCAGTACTCTCCCCAGCTCCCAGTCTGAGCTTCTAGAAATCACCGTACCCAGAATGCAACACACTCAAAGCACTGCAAATCCTGGCTACAGCAGGCACACCAGGTCAGAGTGGGAAGCCTCTGAGACCTCTGTGGGCAGTGCTGTTGCATAGGTGCTGCCCTCCCCAGGAACAAAGGGCACCAGGCTCTTGGCTCTTATCTGGGGAATGAGCCCTGGGGCCACAATGAAGACAATCACTTATAACTGCTTAAGGCATGAACTTGCTTCTCTCAAAGTATGGAGGCCTGTGGCCACAGAGACACAGGTCCCTCAACATCTTGGGGTGACTGCTCCTGTAGGGCCCTCCAGCCAGGGCTACCAGGTTCTAAGACACACACCTAGTCTATACCACATACTTGTGTTCCCAGCATGCTCCTCTATGCAAACTGGCCAAGCTCCCAGGGGGGGTGTTGGGGCATGATCCATCATTAGAGTAAGGAACATGAAACACACAACTTCTTACTGTCAGGTAAGTGGCGGTGACTTAGGACAAAGCAGCCTTCGAGCCAAAGAAACATCAATCAGGCGCCTGCAGAAATCCCTGTCAATCAGTGGGATCTCCTGACTAATGCCTGCCAATCAGCAGGACCCTCTGGCCAATCCCGGAGTTCAGCTAGCTCCCTGACCAACTCCAACAGGACAAGGGACTCTAAAAACACTTTTACAGTCCCAAGCCCTTCCCTTCCTGCCTAAGTCCCATAAAATTCCAGTCCAGTCAAGCTCCCACATGATTTCTCCTCAGACCCTTCTCCTGTGCACTCTGATTGAGTTCCTTCCGCCGGGAGTGATATCTCAAATAAAGCCTCCTTTGTCGGCCTTTTTAAAATCTGCCTCTTTTGGTCACTGCCCGCCTTGCCTGATCTCACACTTACCAAATCATAAACCTCCAAGTACAACAAAACTCCTCTAGACTGAATGATCCAACCAGATTGTGGGAGGCCCATAACTTCTCCAACACTCAAACCTTTACCTTAGTGTCCCTGAATATTCCTACTACAGTGGTGCCAGGGCATGATTACTCTGCCATGGAAATGAAATTGTGTGTCCTTTTCTTTTGGTCAGTCTTGAATCCCTGGAGTAACGGAAGCAAAAGTCTCTAAGGAGCAGTGGCCATCAAATACTGCCACGCTGCTAAGCATGTCCATGACCACAGGAGAGAACCAGACATAGTGGCAACATAAACCTGGAGGGTGCAGTTCCACCTGTGTGAAGTCCAATAAAACTCAGAAGGGAGAGATCAGAATGCTGGCTACCCTGAGGGACATGAACTCAGGAGGGGCAGGGATCTTTGGGGACCATCCTAGGTCTTGACCAGCATGCCCGTAGGTAGAGACACATTCCTGGGCAAACATTCATTGAGTTGCACAGTCCAGGTGTGTAAGCTTTACTTTAAGCCATGCCCGAGTGCCCAAAGCCCTCCTGTCCTGGAGTCGAGGCCATAAGCTGTGGACGAAGGCGCTATCCTCGGCCTCCATCCCCAGGATAAAACGGAAAACAGCTCTAAAGGAAGGGCCCACTGGCCGGAACTCCTGCACATCTCCCCACACAGGCCTTCCTCCCCTGTCCGCGGCGCCTGGGTGCTTTCTTAATGTTGAAAACATTGCTTATAAATGTGTTTTGTGAAACACAAGAGGCCGTTTAATATGGACGTCATTTCCTAAGAGATGAATCTTCATTTTTATTTTAAAAAGGTGGGGAGAAAGGCTGGAGAAACGCGAAAGGTTGAACGGGAAATGGTGGGACCAAGGTGCCACGAGAGGAAGGCCCAGGGGCTCCGGGCCCTCCTGCTAGGGGGGCTTTGGGCCTGTGAGTTGGTTTTGGATACTGGGCCTTTCTCTGAATCCGGACTCCCGTGGCGGTTAATCCATGAAAACCGGCACATAGGAAAGGAGTCCCCCAGAGCAGGGGAGGCCGCGGGGACCGCCAGCAGGTGTATCCGAGAGGTGACCGCAGGGGGGTGGCCACCAGGAGAGTGCAAGTGCCACGCGCGGCAACCACCGAGCCCCACACGCCTCTAGGGACGCGCCCAGCCAGGACACCTCTCTGTGCCGATCCGCCAGGGCCAAGGCGTCTGTGGCCAAGGCTCCGCGGGGAATTCAAGGAGGAAGCCACCCGTCAGACCTGTCGCCGATTGGCTGAGGCTGGAGAAGGCCGACGGTGATTGGTTCGCGCTTTTCTGCGCAGCTAGCAGCGGGGCGACGCGATTGGTGCAGACGTACTGCCCGCCCCGCCCCGCGCCCGTCACTACCCGGCGTGCCTCGCGCCCGACTCCTCCGCTCGGCCGGCCCAAGATGGCGGTGCAGGAGTCGGCGGCCCAGCTGTCCATGACCCTGAAGGTGCAGGAGTACCCGACCCTTAAGGTGCGCGCTGCTGCGCTGTCCTGCTTGCCGCTGCGCCTCCCGCCGGGGTCTCGGGGGGTGCGGGGCACGGGCCGGGCGCGGAGGGCCCGGGGGCGGGGTCCGCGGGGGGCGGCGGGGCCGGGCTGGGCCCGGCTCTAGGTTGAGCGAGGGCCGGGGGCCGGGCGCCGGGCGTGGCCGGTGGGGCTGGGGGTGGCCCGGGGGCGGCCCAGGGCCTAGGCTCCGGCAGGTCAGGCCCGCGTCGCTGGGCAGTCTGCGGCGGCAACCGGAAGGCCGGTGGGGCGTGGCGACCGCCTCCGCGCTAATGGGGCGGGGGCCGGGCCCAGCTGCCCGGCTGCCCTCGGTCTCCTCTCGGGCCTCGGCCGCCGGGGGCGTGACCTTGGGTGGGCGCGGCGCCTAGTCGCGCTCCGTGAAGCTCCTCGGACCCGGGCTTTGAGACGCTTGACGGACTGCGTCCGGAGTGATTCCCTTCAGAGACCCAAGGTCGGACGTTCCTGCGAGAGCCAGCCGCGCTCTGGACCCTGCGTTCCTTTCCTGGGGGATGGTGGCTTCTCTCCGACCAGAGCAGCCGGCGACACCGTCCAGCTCACTGGTGATAGGTGGTGTGGCCGAGTGGCCCCAAGTCGGTTTAGCCGGGCATGGAGAGCATAGGCTCGGAGCTGGCCTGTGCAGTCGAATCCTGCGCCGTGTGCATAGGGGAGCCCTGGTGCTTGACTGGTGCTTCACACGTAAGCCTGGTAGCACCCGTGTCCCTGGCAGTCTGGAAGGCACCTGTTGGTGTTGTCGCAGCTGACGTCTGGCCGCCCTCTGTAGTTGTCCTCAGAGAAAAAGCAGAGCTCATTAGCAGGTGAGCAGCCATGTTGCACAGCAGCTTTATATTTCAGTGTTTGTTTGATCAAGGAAGTGAGGGCAACGTTGCTGGCCCCACCAATTCTTTGCCAGGACTCAGGTGGTGGGCATTTATACTCTTTTTTGGTGCCCCTGATGGATTTCTATAGGTAAGAGATGAAGACTCCTCGGCTCAGAGTGATCTGTACTGTGGCGCTATCAGAGGGGTCCTTTAACCACTGACCTTTAGCCCCAGGCAGCTTCTGCCACCCTGTTGGCAGACCATAACTGCCTTGCTTTTGGTTTGGCTGGTGAGTGTGGGAACCACCAGGCAGGAAAGTTTGCAGAAACCCTTCCATTACTCATTGAATGCACTAGGAAGGGAAATGGATGGTTAGGAAAGGGTTCTTCAAGTCCTCTTTTCTGATGATTGCCTGCGTACTTTGCATTCCAAAGCTTTGTGTAGCTCTCTGAAAATGATCATGAGGGTACTCTAGCAGACACAGAAAGATCGTGATATCATTGCAGGCAAGCTTGCAATATTTAAAGAAAACCTCATTTTTTTTTTTAACTCTTTTTTTTTTTTTTTTAAAGAGAGAGTGAGAGAGAGAATTTTTAATTTTTATTTTTCAGTTCTCAGCGGACACAACATCTTTGTTGGTATGTGGTGCTGAGGATCGAATCCGGGTTGCACGCATACCAGGCGAGCGCGCTACCGCTTGAGCCACATCCCCAGCCCGAAAACCTCATTTTTTAATAATGATATTAAAGCAGAATTTTTGCACATAGAAATGCTACTTCCCCTAGGAAATAGCAGTCTTGCTCTTCCAGGTACTTTAGAGGCCATCCACACACTACTTCCTCTGTTCTGTTGACTGCATGTCCCTGTTAATTTTTTTTTCCCTTAGGAAGTTTTCAGGAATAATTCTTAGTGAATGATGAGAAGGGTTTAATTGGGAACTAGGGATCATTGATTTAGAAGTTTTTTTTTAAATTTTTTTATACTTGTAGATGGACAGCATGCCTTTATTTATATTTTTATGCTGAGGATTGAACCCAGTGCCCCACACATGCTAGCCCAGGAGTGTTAGTTAATAAAGAATTAACAGAAGGCTGAGGGCTCCAGAGCTGCACTGTTGGCAGTTGTGGAAGGTCCACTCGCAGGCACAGACTAGAGTCAGAAGGCAGTGAGGGCTGGGTGCCAGCAGGCATGGAAATGAGTGTGCTTTTTCAGTCAAGGGTGCATTCTCTTGCAGGGTCATGGGAACTGGTGGGTACTGGACTGAATTTTTGGGGGAGAGTTTAACTGCTTTCTTGCTGAGTAAGTCTTTAGACATGCAGGTTTGGGAGCCTCAGGCGGATTCAAGTTGTGGACTCAAGATGTCTACATCCTCAGCCTCAGGGCTGGTGGTGGGCTCCTGGGTACTTGGGTACTGTTTTTCTTCAGGTGTTGTTGCTAGCATGTCCTAGCCCTGGGCAGGTTCTGTGCTGCGCCTCCATGTCCACCACAGTGGGTGGACCAAGGCAGGCCTTCCCATAGCCCTGTGCAGCCCTGCCTGGCAGGGTGTTTAGTAGCAGCCTTAGCCTCTGCCTACTGGATGCCAGGAGGATCCCCTCAGTGCCTCCAGACATTGCCAGGTATCCCCTGGACAGAGTCACACCCGTGAGCACCTCTGGATCTTGCTTTAGGAACTTGTTCTGTATTCTTAAGGGGTACAGGGGTATGGGTTGTGAGATTACACCCTGTGTTCTAGCTGTGACTAGGACCTTCTGCTCCCAGAGGCTGTCTGTTGTCAGGTTGTAAGTGATGGTCCTCTGGAGTAAGGAGAAACTGGGATGTATAGTTCATCTGGAACTAGAAGCTCTGGCTTGAAAGTTTTTGCTGGTTATAAAAGTAATTTTTTTCTTCAAATTTTTATGCTGTATAGAGATCATTCCATTGATATTTCTTTTTTTCCCTTCAGGAAGTTGAAGTAAACTAGCATTATCTCTGCCTTCTCTGTTACCACCCAGATCAGGTAGGAGTCTGCAGGGCCCAGGGGCAGGGGCCTGGCACTTGTTGCTGGGAGACCTGGCTCTGGAATCTCACTCTGCCTCAAGTCTTGCATGGGCTCATCTCTGTCCTTTCCTGGAGCCCAGTGAGGCGGTTCCCAGCTCAACTTGCTTGATGGTGTCATCCTCTCCTCAGAGACACTAGGCTGAGAATCAGAGGTGTTGTTCCCAAACAATTCTCTTGTGGTTTGATTTTTTTTACAAGAATATTTAAATTTCTGCCTTTCCTTTGAGGATAATCATGTTGACCAAGTACTGCCCCGCAGTGTCATAGCCTGGGTTGTGTTTGACAGAGTGCCTCAGATTATAACTTCTGGTGCAGTTTTCCAAAAGTGTTCTTGGCTAGATTTGGGAGGGTCATGGGTTCTTAAGTGGGAGAAACACTGGTGACTACGGTGTTTGGCTTAGGAGCTGGACCCCGTGTTGGGTTTGGTTCCAGCTCTGTTGCCCTAGACCCTGCTTGGGTGTGTGAAGTAGATCTGCTTCTTCCCAGGAGGGTTGTGTTATGCTCAATACCCTTCTCTTACCCTTTACTGGGTGTGCAGTGTGTTAACCCCTTCCTTTTCCAGGCCTGAGCCCTGCCAGTCCTAGAGAACCACCCACTCTTGTCTGAAGCAGCTTCATTCTGCCCTTCTGCCTCCTAAACCCACCATGTGGGGGCACAGCTGAGGCCCCTTTCTCCTGGGAGCTGGGCCACCCTTTGTTTCCTCCCACCATCATTCTCATGTTTCACGTCATCTGTTGGACATGGGATGGAGCAGACACTATTCTGTTGGTGCTTCTGTGTTTTCTTCTGGGCTGGTGGACATTGTCCTCCTCTTATCTGTGCCTTTCTGGGGGGATAGGTCCTGCAAGGAGGAGGCAGGCTGGATTCCCGCTAGCTGCTAGGTTGTATTTATTTATTTATTTTTTAAATACTATTATTTTAAGCAGAATTCAAGTTAGGAAAAGAAAGACTTTCCTAGTTTTTAGAATGAACAGACCACTTTAGGACTAAAACAAAGCTCATAGCAGCCAAGGGGCTCGAAAGCTGGGTGTAACGGCCCAGCCAGTGGCCTCAAAGCTGGGTGCGGCTCAGCTGCAGGCATTGATGCTCTTGTACCTTCACCTATGCTCTTTGTTAACCTTTCTGGTTGGGCACTGTGAGGAGCTTGGAGTGTCGGGAGGAGACAGGCAGGGTCCCCCTCCCTTGCACTCTACACTGCAGCATACAGAGGGCATTGAGCAGGTGAGCACAGATCACAGATGTTAGGTGCTGTGAAGACACTGCGGAGTCAGGGTGACTGATGGGCAAGGCTGTGCTGAAGTTTTGGCAGCCTTGCCCCCAAAAGTACACAGTTGTTCAGGGTGATGTGATTCACTCCTGGGCTGTGGTGCAGAGGTCAGTGAACAGGAAGCAAGCCCCAGGAGGCGAAGTGGCACTGGAAGGGAGAAGAGTCACACAGTTGCATGCAGTGGGTAAAGGTGCCTATCTGCAGAACTGCAGCATGGGATGCCTAGGTGACTTAAGTGCTGTGAAGCTTAGTCTCTGCCCGCAAAGGCTGCTGACTGCTGGGGTGCAAGGTGTTGCAGGGCCAATAGTTTGAGAATCTGAAAAAAAAAAAAACCAAAAAATTGTCCACTGTTTTGGTAACTAGGAACTATTCATTCATATGAATAAAGCGAAACACTCAGCAGCACTGAGGGCCTGGCATTAGCTTCCTGACAGAAGCTCTGGTGCCACCCAGTACCTGCCTCTGCCTCTGGTCCAGTTTCCTTTCTGTGCTTCCCTCCACCCTTGCCTTGTCTCTTTTAAACCTCCTTTCCCTTCGCACTCACCCATGCCCCCTCCTGACAGCTGATGACCTCCTTCAGCTGCTGTGGGTCCTTAGCTGCTGTGGGTCCTCCTGCCTGCTGCCCTTGTTTCCCAGGGTCAGTGTGCAAGTAGCCAGCTGCTTCTCCCTGTCTGCTTGCCCCTCATCTGTCTGTGCTCTCTAGTTTAGGTCTTGCCCCGCACTGATGTTGAGGATGCAGGGTGTGGGGGTTCCTCTGGGTGACCACCCCCAGCTAAACCCTGGTCCTCCCTCCACAAGACTGCATGTCCTTTAACCTTTTCTCTGACTTTTCACTCTTTCATGTCCTCAGATAACTCTGAGAGGTCCCACCTCCCGTAGCTAGCCCCAGAAAGGCATCTGTCTCTGTCTGTAAGGTGGACAAGAGATGCCACGAGCAAGACAGAATGCCAGACCTGGGAACCCCAGACCTGGCTCTTACTGTTCCAGCCTTTCTGCCCCAACTGAGGACAGTGTGGTCCTGCCACTTGTTCTGTGGCTGGTAGGATCCCTTTGTTTTAAGGCAAGGACTCCACCACTGAACTTCACTCCCAGCCCCTGCCCTTTTTGTTTTGTTTTTTAATATTTTCGTTGTAGATGGGCATAATACCTTTATTTTATTTATTTTTATGTGGTGCTAAGGAATCCTGTGCCTCACACATGCTAAGCAAGTGCTCTGCCACTGAGCCAGCCCCAGGCCCTGGGGGGTGTTTTTTATTACTCTGCTTCTCTTGTACGGTCTTGAGATCACTTTGATGTCTGGTCCACAGTGGCTGGTGGGCTGCAGCCTTCACATCTAGCAAGGAATTGTGAAGTAAAAGCTGTGCTGCCCACTTGGACTCACTACCTGCATGAAGCCTTCCCAGAAGTCCTGTTGAGCGTTTATATTTAAGCCCATTGGCCAGAGGATAGGGTGATCATTTCCAGCTTTAAAGAAACCTAAAAAAAAAAAAAAATCTATAGCACGTTTGTGGGCTTGTTGCTACTCTAAACAAAATTGGGATTTTGTGGTTCTATTTGATCTCTGTCCCTGTTTTGGTGTCTTTATAGCATTAATCATAATCTGACAGAATTGCCTACCCATTTTTTTTTTTTTTGGTCAGACCTCTCCTTTAAAATAAATGTCAGCAAGGGCAGGGGCTTTGTGCCTCTCGCATGGAGTCACAGTAAACAGCCATTTGCCAAATTAATTGTCCACTGTCTGGTTGGAAGATTCCTTAATACTTTGAGTCTACTTTTGTTGACTTGCTGCATTCCAGAGTACTGTTTATGGCATTCAGGGTCATCTGGGTGTGGTCAACCCTTTGTGCTTTCTTTTCCACCCTCCTCTAGCTCCTGTGTCTTTTCCATGCAGCCTCAGCTCCTGCCTGCTGTTACCAACAGAATTCCAGCCCAGGGTCAGTACTCCATTCGGCATCTGTGCTGGCCCCAGCGCTGTGCCCATTGCTGAGGAAGCCCCAAATGCTCAGTGCCCGCCTCCATCCAAGGACCATTCTTTTTCCTTCAGCCTGTAATACTTGACCTGCATCTGTGTGCTCTGTGCATGGCTTGGTTCGCCTGTGTATGCTGTCTCACTCCCATGGCTGCGGATGAGTATGTGTGCCCTGCTCCAGGGCCAGACTTTGTTCACCACACCCACACATTGCAGTCTTCCAGTTAACCAAGACCCATATTCACCCTCTACTTGGGCCCTGCTTTTGGTCCGTGGTGTTGCCTCTCCTCTGCTTTTGACCCCTTGTCCATGACAGTTCTGTGGCTGAGGTCACTAGTGACCCCAGGGTGCTATCCAAGCCCACAGTGGTGTTTGGGGTCTTGACCTTTAAAGTGTCATAGCCACTGACCACCTTCTCCTTGAAGGATATTCCTGTTTGGCTCCCAAGTGCCACTCTTGCCTGGATTCTGCAGGCTCACAATTACCCTTCAGCCTTGCTGAGTATTGATGTGCCCTGGACTCAGTCTTTGGCATTGGTCCTTGCTGTCTTGTTGATCTCATGAGCTTTATTAACTGGAAGGGCCCTCTGTGTACAGTGCTCACTCTGCCCTGGTGCTCCTGCAGCCTAGAAGACCTAGCTCTTCACTTGGATCTCTAGAGTGCTTGGAAGAGTTAAAGCCAAACTTCATCTTAACTGCCTCCTCATAGACCAGCCCCATCTTTCTTCCTCTGTAAAGGGCAGCCCCTCAGCCAGAACCTTAGAGCTGGCCTTGACTCCTTTGTTCTCACAGCCGCACCCCACCACCTGCACACCCTCTTTGCTTGACTGGAGAACGTCTGCGGGTCCAGCTGCCTCCTGCTTTCTCTCCTGCTGCCGTGTACCTGGACGCCTTCATCTCTGGGGAGGGGTTGAAATGGTCTCCTGGCTAGTCTCCTGCTCTGCCCTTACCCACTAATCCCTTCCTCACCTTGCCATCAGATCACAGGCCATGTGGTTCTTCTGTCCTGGAGGCTTCCACCTGGCTTGGGTAAAGGTCAGGGTCATTGGAGTGGCCACTTCAGTCCCTTCATGATGGCCCTTCCTCCACTGCTATTGGGCTCTTAGCCACAGTGGCCTCTGTGCTGCTGCTGGACTTGCTGGCCTGCTCTTCCCTCAGATGACCCTAGTGCTTTTTCTTCCGGGCTTCATGCCCCTCTTCAGTGAGCATCTCTGGTCATTGCTGATACTGGCAGCCCCACTCCGTCTCTCCCTGTCTCCTCCTCAGCCAGCATTGCCTTCCAGTTTGCTGTTTTGCCTCTGTATTTCTGGGCACTGGGAATAGAAGCTGTGCTGGAGGACAGAGATAATTTTCAATCAACAAATGAAGTGTTAAATGTTGTTTGGGCAGTTCCGCCAAAGCAGTAAGAATTGACTCAGAAGTCAGCGCAACTGTTAGGAAAGGTCAGCAGGGTAACCGGGCACATGAGAGACACCCACAGCTTAGTCACGGCCAGGGCCCCATCAGTGGCAGTTAGAGCATATGGTGGGGGAGATAACCCATTCACAGTACCTTCCAGTGGGAATAAATGTCTAGGGTAGAGGTTGGCCAGCAGCAATGTCACTGAAGGAGCCTTTAGAAAAGGCTGTACTGACAGGCTGGCATTAGTGGGAAGTACTGAGTTCTGTGTGGAAATGGTGAGGATGCTTGGTACTTGTGCTTGACTTGGTATTTCTTTCTTGTAATAAGGAGGCCAAGAAGAGTGGGGCTCTGCTGACCCAGAACCAGGGATGGGACTGCTGAAAGGATGATCTCAGCATGACCTCTGCAGTGCTTCAGGCTGTATCAAATGTCTCACTTACAGAGCAAGAATAAGCCTTGCTTGTGGGAGGTGCCTGAGCTGTCGCTGGTGGGGCTTGTGGCTTGTTTTGTGTGGGTCACTGAACTGTGTGGGTACCTGTCCTACTGCTTGCCTGTCATGCTGTGGCCATGCTGCATTGTGTGCATGCCCTGTGTGTGTTGCTGCCCATGCACTGTCCTTCCTACAGTGGAGCAGTGGCGTAAAAGTGTTCTGCAAGTGACCAGTGGGTCGAGGGTGGTATCATGACATGAGCCCACGGGAGCAGCATGGTGGTACAATAGTGCCCCTCCTACCTTGCTTCCTCAGCTACATCTCACCACAGCCTTCGGGAGGTTGACCAGAAGCATGTCATTCTTCAAGAAGCCCATTTAGAACAGAGTATGAGCTGTTTCTGTCCCAGATGATCTTCCATCAAGGTGTCTGCTGAGCTTGGGGCCATCAGTTCGTGATAGAGCCACTGTGATTTGCAGTACTCTCTGTACCTCTCCAGACAGAGGGACATGTACCACCATCCAGGGCAGAAGGTGTGATTAGCTTCCTTAGTTGTTGGAGATAAAAAGCCTTGTGCACTTGGGAAATGCTCCTGTATTAGTAGAAGGCAGCCAAATACTTTATGATGGCAAACCGAGATGCCTGTTTTTGTAAGTAGCTGCTGTCAGAAGACCTACAACAAATATTGAAGAAGATTTGAGGAAGTGTCCTAAAGCAGATGATGAAGCGTGGGAGGGTTGCCACAGGGTGGGATGCAAGTACAGATGTTTCCTGAGTCTTAGCTCAGGGTGTTTGCCAGACTGGGTACAAGTATGAAAACAGGAAGGATTACTCTTGTGAATGCCTGACAAGGAAAGATATCCTAAAGGAAATGCAATTTAACATCAGCTCGGCAGGTTGACCTTAGAGGTGGTCATGCCACAGATTACCAAGGAAGAACTGGGTAGATCTGATTTTAAAAAAAGAAAGAAATTTAAATATTTGGCATAGCCAGGCAAGATAGGTCCAGAATTTAAAAGCAAATAACAGATTTTCAAAAAAATCTACCAAATACCAAGCTGTGGAGAGCTGATTCTGGTTTATAAGAAAGATTCAAGACCTCTCCTTTCCGTGTGGTGTTGGACAAGGAATACAAACAAAAAATGTACAGGAGGAAAAGTGTTTTAAGTTGAACTACATAAAATCACTACATTCATAGTTTTTTAAATGGTGACTGAATACTTGTAACAAAGATATTCTTAAAGCTCCCTACAGAGAAAAGCCCAGGGCTAGATGGCTTCACTGGTGAATCCTGTTAAACGCATGAAGAAGAATGATACTTCCTGACTCACCTGTGAGGCCAGTATCACCAGAGAGCCTCAGACCAGCAGTCTTCATTTTGCTGCAGGTGTGTGAGCTTTTGTCCAGACTCAGTTCTCTTGCATCCATCTCCATGTCTACTCTTGACAGGACACAGTTTTGATTGTTGTAGCTTTATAAGAAGTTTGGAAATCAGGAAATGTGCGCCCTACAACTTTGCACATTTTCAGGATCGTTTTTCCTTATGAATAATTATGGATGCTCAAGTTCTCAGTAAGATATTGGCAAATGAACCCCAGCAAAGTATGAAAGGAAGTGCAAATGACTGTGGGTCACTTGAAGCATTCAGTGACTCCTCCATGTGAATACCAAAGAAGGACAAAAAGCACAGATGCAGAAAAAGCCCTTAGGGGCTGGGGATATAGCTCAGTTGGTAGAGTGCTTGCCACCTTGGGTTCAATTCCCAGCACCAGGAAAAAAAAAAAAAAGAAAAGAAAGAAAAGAAAAAGCCCTTAACAAAGTTCAACCCTTTTCATCAGCAAACTAAGACTAGAAGGGAACTTCCTCAACCTGATAAATGACCTCTTTAAAAGCCACACTAGTGTCAGACCTATTGCTGGAAGCCTTTCTCTGAAGTCAGCAACAAGACAGCAATGCCAGTTCTCCCCATTTAAATCTGACACTTCTGGAGGTCCTAACCAGGGTAGGTAGGCAAGAAAAATAAATAAAAGGCATTCAGAGTGGAACGAAGGTTTATTTGCAGATGCCATGGTCTTGTCCTGTCTAACTAACTGTTTATGGAACACAGAGGAAACACTTGCAAATCATCTATCTGGTAAGGGTCTAATATTTACAATATTAGAAGAACTCGTATAGTTCAGTTATGAAAGGCAGATAACGTGACTTAAAAATGAAGGCTAAGTAGACGTTCTCCAGAGAAGATGTACAGATGGCCAGTAACCACAGGAGAAGATACTGAGCATCATTAGTCCTTCAGAAAATGCCAGATGAAGCTACAGAGAGGTTCCAGTTTATCCTCACTAGAATAGCTGCAGTGAAAAGGATGGCCAGTGACCAGTACTGAACACAGAGGAATCCAAGTACTCTGTTCTGCTGGTGGGAACATGCAGTGGTGCGGCCACTTTGGCACGGGGCCTGGCTGTTTGACAGGAAGTCATATACAGAGTTACTGTCCATTGCCTGGGTATACCCCCAAGAGGAGGGAGAACATCCTCACAAAACCTCGTAAGATTGTCAGCTTAGGCTTGCAGGGAGCTCTGATCAGCCATGGAAGACTGCCTCATTGATGAACATCAGCCATGTTCTGTGAAGTGGAGGGAGCTAGACATACATGTCTCCGGAAACTCCCGAACACACAAATCCACAGATGGGTCAGGTGAATGGCTGCTTGCCCAGCCATTCACCGGTCTAGGAAGGACTTCAGTGGCATGGGAGTTGTTTGTTGTTGAGAAGAATATCTTCTCAAAGGAGTTGGCGAAGAAGTTATACAACCTTGCTATCACACTGAAAGCTGTTGACCCTTTAAAAGGGTGAGTTGTGTAGTTGTGAATTGTGTCCATGAGAACAGTGTCACATTGATGTTTTGCATGGCTCAGCCCTTCTGAGGAGTGCACAGGCATGGTTCTGGTGGGCACCTGTGGCATGTGGCCCTGTACACAGAGTGGTCTTCAGGGAGACCCGTGGAACAGCAGGGTCAAGGATGAGGCATAGTTGTATCTCCTGTCACCTCCAGTAGGAAGATCTGAGGCCCAGGTTCCATCATTCCCACCAGGGCAGAAGCGTGAGCTTCCCTGTGGCAGCAGAGCTTGTGAACTGTTGATTGTCCAAATGGCTGTGTGCTGAGTTAAATATACCCTGGTCTTTAAAGGATAAAATAATGCAAAGTGTCTAACAGTTATTAATTGTGTGTTCAAGTGAAAATATTTGGAAATTAGATAATTTCTTGTGGTGGTGGTGGCGGGGATTAACACAGGTTCTCACACATGCTAGGCAGTGATCTACCACTGAGTTATGTCCCCAGCTCAAATGAAAATATTTGGGATGTATTGAGTTAAGTAAAAATATATTAAAACAGATTTCATATTTAGTTTTGTTTTGTTTTTGTTTTTTGCAATCCTGGAGATGGAACCCAGGGCTTCTTGCACATGCTAGGGAGGCCCCATACTGAGCCCTCTTGATTTCTTTTATTTCTTTTTTGAGACATGGTCTCCCCGGGTAGGCCTTGAACTTGCTATCCTGCTGCCTTAGCCTTTTGTCAGCTGGGATTACAGGTGTGCACAACTGTGCCTGGCTTATTTTACTTATTATTGTGGCTACTAGAAATTAGAAATTGTGTGTGCAACTCACATTGTAGCTTTACCAGGTGGTGCTGACTGTGCTCTGTTTACCTTGCACCTACCCCCATGCTAGGGCTTGAACCAGGACCTGGAGCATGCCAGGCAGGCACCCTGCCACCGCCCCCTTGGTGTTTGTGTTCTGAAGTTTCTCTTCCTGCTTGGTCTGTATTCATGATGAGAGTTAAGCTGTGGTAATCCTCACCATCTTATTTTGTTTTCTTATTTTCTATACACTTATCTCTTTTTATTTCTTCCCTTTGTTGGGTTGATAGGTTTTCTTTGTTCCATTTAATCTCCTTTTGTGGTTCAGCCCATTCATAGCCAGGCTCCCCTTCATGACAAATCAAGAAAGTCTCCACGCATGGCCACATTCGTCCTGGCCAGGGAGTACCTTCATGGAGAGCCTCTGCTTTGGGCAGCTCTGTCCACGTGGAGGAGTCCACGCGTGCACCTTGTACCAGTGTCTGCATGCTGCGCTCGGTGCTGTGTGCCCAGCAGTCCTTCACCCTTTCCCTTGCTGGTCCGGTTTCTTTGTAGGAGGCATCCCTGCTGATGAACATCCAGACCACACAGGTCTCTGTGTGGCTATGTTCGTTTCTCTAGGAGTGGGACTGCTGCATCATCTGGTAGGTGGTCTGCCTACCAGAAACTGCTGGTACCAGGCCAGGTGTTCCTCAGTGTCACTAGCCTATTCAAAATGTTCTTCTGATAACCAGGGTTCTCCAAGAAATAGGACTAACAGGATATATGTGTGTTTGTGTGTATAAGATGATGTAAAACCAGGAATTGGCTTATGTGATTGTGGAGGCTGGGAAACCCCAAGATCTGCAGTCAGCAGGCTGGAGATCAATAGAGGCTGGTGTAGTTGTTTTCTAGTGAAAAGCCTGAGAAGCAGGAGAGCCGGCAGTGAAGTTCTAGTCCAGCAGCAGGCAGGCTTGAGACCCAAGAAGAACCAGTGTTTCCCTTCAAGTCCAAAGCTAGAAAAAGCCGAGATCCAACCTGGGTGCCCAGCCGTCGACCCCCCTGCTGTGGTGTCCTTCATGCTGTCCTGATGGTGGTGGTGCTGTCAGCCATCCTGTGTGCTGCCAGCCCTTCATCTTTTTTTGTGGACATTTCTGTTGTGCTCTTCAGCTGTCAGGAGAACGGGTTGTCGTGCTGGTATTGAGCTGTGGGAGTCCCGCAGCCTCCGTAGGGTGTCTCCCCTGCATCCTTTTAGGCTGGGCCTTGTTTTCATCTCCTTAGACTGTTTTCAGAGTTGTTTGATTTTTTTTTTTAATATTTTTTTTAGTCATAGGTGGATGCTGAGAGCCACAGCCCAGTCGGAATGACGGAATGACATTTTGCCAGAAGGGAGTAGTTGAGAGGTGACTCCATCGAGCCATTGAGATGATGATGGTTATGTGAAGCTGTGTATTCAATTGTATATTAGACCCTTCCCCGTTGGTTGGGGAAGTTCTGAAGGAGGGATAGATATCCGGTTGGAGGTGTTCCTGGAAGGGTGGCTGGAGGTGTTCCTGGAAGCCTGTAGAGGGTGGCGTTGGGGGAGTTTGGGCAATAAAGGAGTTCCTGTTTTGAACCTACAAGTGCCTCCTGGCGGTTGGGTTATTTTGAGGACTGTGGCAGGTAGACACAATGCTTTTATTTTTATTTATTTATTTTTATGTAGTGCTGAGGATTGAACCCAGTGCCTCACCTGCACTAGGCGAGCGTTCTACCACTGAGCCACAACCCCAGCCTGATTGGTTTTCTTTCACAATGGTTTTTGTTAGGAACCTTTGCCCATCTCAAGGTCTTAATATCCTTGTCTGTTCTCTAGGAAGTTTTACAGTGTCAGCATGTATGCTTGGGTCCCTGATTCATTTCAGGGTAAGTTTGCAGATGACATGAGGTGCTGGTTGAATTCACCATTCCCATGTGGATTTCCAATCCTGGCAGTCAAAGTTCTCCCCGCTCGGCCCTTGGTGAGACATACATGGATGTGTGTGGGTCCACTTTTGGGTTCTCCATTCTCCCTTGATCTCTACGTCCACTCCGAGACCAGTGCCGTACTTGCTGGATCAAGGTGTTTTATAGTCTCAAAATCAAGTACCATTGAAGTCATTAGGACTTTTTCTTATTGTGGTAAAAGCACACAAGATAGAACTTAACCATCTTGGCCCTTTCCAGGGTATAGTAGTGTGACTCTGTGTCCCTCCTGTGCAGCAGGTCTCTGGAACTTGTCATCTTGTGAAACTGAAATAGTTGCTGAAGGTGACTCCCTCTTCCCCACTCCGAGCCCTTGGCACCCACTGTTTTGCTGTGGGGCTTAAGAGTGATTGCTTTAGATAGCTCACGTAGGTTGAATCCTGCACTGGGGTGACGTTCTCAAGGTTCATCATATCGGGCCACAGAGAGGCTGGGGGACAGTCTGTTGCGTGCATGTGCCCAAGTGCTCTTCATCGCTGGCCTGCTCCTGGGTGCTGGGCTGCTTCTAGTCTAGGCTGCTGGAATGCTACTGCTGCTCATGTGGCATCATGCCTCTCTTGGACATCCTGCTCTGGGTTCATCTGAGTGTGCCCCGGAAGTGGGCGTGGGCATCACAGCTCAGCTCTGCAGTGCATGCCATTGCAGTGGCGCACCTTGCATGTTCCTACAGCTCTGCCAGGAGTTACAGTTTCTCCACGTGCTTGCTGACACACTCTTGGTGTTTTTCTGAATGTCATCTGAACAGGCAGTTGAGGACGCCTTGTTATGGTTTTGGTGTGCAGCATCTCTCCATGTGCTTGTTTGTTATCTTCAGAGAAGGTCTCCTCATGGTTTCCACTGGATGGCCTTTCATTTCCGAGTTCCAGGTATTGTACGGTGCAGTGACCTGCAAGTGCTGGCTCCTGGCCTTCAGGCTGCCTCTTGCTCTGTAGGTTGCTTCCTGCTGCACAGAAGGTATAAGTTAATTGTGACCTCATTTGCCCATTTTGTTGTTAGGAGTGTGTTTTTAATGTTCTGTCTCATTTACCCTGGTTCTTAGGGTCGATTGAATTTGTGGCCATTTTACCAATCTTCACTTAGTTGAACTATATCTTGCTTTGGTCTCTTTTGTCTCACATTCTTTTCTTGTATTTTTGTTGCCCTTCTCCTAGACTTGCCGTATTGCTTGAGAGCTGACTCTGAGCTTTTTTCCTCCCAGAAAGAACTTGTGCTTGCTATCCTTCTAGTCCTTGTGTATCTGAAAGTGTCTTCCTTTGCCCTTGTTCTTGAATTCAAATTGGGCTTAGGTTATTCTTGAGCATCCGAGCTCTATTGTTCACTATCAATGCCCTTTGGGCAAGAGCCTGTGAAGGAGCTGTTGGCACTAACAGCCAGGACACCCTAGGACAGCTTGGGGAGAGTTGGCACAACGTGGAAGGTGTCCATCCCTCTTTCCTGGGATTAAGTTGAGGAGGGAAGGCTATGCTCAGGACTGCCCTGGTTCCATGGAGGGGTGGATGTAGGGAGGACACTCGCATGGGAAGCTTGTTCACTGGCTTGGTAAGTGCACATGTGATGTGATGCGAGTTCTGAGAGCCTCAGTGTGAGTGGGCAGGGCTTCAGCATCCATCCCGCATCCCCGATCTCAGTTGGATACCTCTCATTGGATACCATAGGTTCCAGGCACCCAGCCAGGGGCGTGAGGGGAGAGGCATGGCCTTTCTGCCAGGTTGGGGCCAGCGAGAAAGGTGGAAGTGGGCGGCTCAGGTGGGGGCCTTACTGAAGAGCCTGAGAGATATGGTTGGGCATGGCCCTGAGAGCGAAGGGCAGGGAGGTTGAGTCATTCCCTTGGAGGAGTGGCTACAGGAAGTCCAAGCTGGGTCATTTTAAGGTCAGGGTCAGGATTAGAGGCTGGGCTGCCCAGAGTGATTAGGGCCTAGTTTGGGGCCCAAGACAGCAAGAAGTCAACCGTGAGCATTTAGGACCTGTCATGGCAGTTGGCAGGTCACGAATGTCTGTGCTGGGTGTCTGCCTGAGTGGCACAGTGGGCCACCGGCCATGCGGGCTATGTACTGTTCTCTGAAGGTGTACCAGATCCTGAATTGGTTTCTTTCATCAAAAAAACTGAAAAAACAAACAAAACAAAACAAAAAAAAACAGGTAACTTGGACTGTGACCTTGCAGTATCACTTGCTGGGACTTGATACTGGTGAGTGTCAGGGCATTGCCTGTCTCTTTTTTGGATAAAAGTTAAAAATGAACATGCCACACTTGCAGAACTTGCTTTGCCATTGGCTCTGTGGGTTGAGCTTCTCTCTCAAAATGTGGGGCTACTCAGATGTGTTAGTGTCAGCTGTGCTCCGATCCAGGGGGTCGGGGAGGGTGCAGGTCGAGCCAGTCCTGTGGAAACCCACTGCTGGGTTTTGTTCCTGTCCCAGTGGGTATGTCAGGGTGACTCTCCTCCGGCCTCACAGTTGAGACCTGCATATGTCACCTGGCGCGTGCTTGGATCAAGCAATGGGTGCAGTTTTTAGTTACTTTTTTGGTTTATTTTTATTGAAATATATTTTAATGACTGAATCTGATTATAAAAACCTTGGGGGTTTTGTTTATTGTGTATGTTGGGATTGACTTCAGTTCATTTTTTAGTCATTCATTGCTATTGTGGCTGGTGAAGGCATGAGTCCAGGTAAATGGGGAGCAGCCCACCATCTTCCCCATAGATGTCTTGCAAGGATGTTGCTGGGGGAGGTGGGAGGGAACGTGCTGGGGGAGCCCTTTAGTGCTCCATGTCCCTGCCTGGTCTGAACCTTGTCTGCCAGTGCGGAGCACCAAGGCCAGTGGAGTTTGCTGGGTCTTGCTTGTTAGTGATGCAGTACTGGTGGCCTTGAGCTGGAGCTTTCCTCTTCAAAGCAGTGGGCTTCCTTCCTGTACTTGGACGAATTCCCAGAGCCTGTCAGGACGTTTGAGCCCAAGTTTTGACCCACCAACCCCAAGTGCAGCTTTTTCCTCTCATGGGCTCTTATCTTTTCTAGAGGGATCCTGCCGTTTTGCTTTGACCTTATTTCAGACTTTTTATTTTGTAGCAGTGTAGGCTTACACAGAGGAATTGTGGAGAAAACATGGAGAGACCATTGCAGAGTGTGTCTCCTGATGACCACGTCCTGTGTTGCCCTGGTGCCTTGTGCATCTGACAGGAGCCTCTGTCTGTGGCCCAGGTGTGGCTTGATGCTTTGCCCAATCTGTGTGTGGTATAGGTATGGGTGGAGGGGCAGCAGGCAGCTTGGGCTGTCCAGAGGGTCACTGTGGGGAACTGCAGGTGCTGTAGAATCTGTGTTAAGGGTGACTCTGTCTCGTAATCTAATTGCAGAGAGTTCCTTGTGTTGCCATACTAGGTGGTGGTATGGTTGAGTACTAAGATATGTGTTCTGCCCCCCAGGATTCTGCCTCCTGGCAGGACATACCCACATAGAATGGCACATTGGAGAGTTCTACTAGAGAAAAGGGGCCAGGTGCTGGGTTGGTGGGGGCAGAGAGTGCCCAGGGGGCCTTGCTTTTATGCTTTGTTGCTTTCATTCATTGTCAGATACTTGCTAAGAGCCTGCTGTATGCCAGGTACCAGGCTAAATTGCTGTCTGGTGGGACTTCATCATTCACTAGATATAGACTGGAAAGAAAAGTACCCCCCCACCCTTTTTTGGAGAGGCATCCTTGAAGGCAGGTAGTATGGGGTCCTGAGGGTCTTGCAGAATACTCTGTACAGCTACACTTTCCCTGGGCTGGCCACGCATGAAGAGCAGGGCCTGCAGGGATGGTGCTCTCATGTTCTGCTGCTGCCCTGCTGTGCTGGGAGAGCCCTGCAGCCCCTCACCCTTTGACCAGGCTGGCCTCTGTCCTTTTCGGTATAGTGAGCATGCTGCAGTTTGGTAGCTTCTCCCTCCTCTTTCCCAACTTTGTGAGACTAATGTGACCAGCAAGCATGAATTCCAGTGTGGTCCAGGAAATGATTTCAGCTAACATCACTGGGCCTCCCTGAATGGCTGACAGGGCTCATCTGTTGGTGCTTGGCCAATAAGACATTAGGCATGAGCTCCCGAGAATGTATACCCCCAGCATACTGTTGCCTACAGTGGTCCCTGATGGCCCCAGGGGATGTCTGGGTAGAGGGCATCTGGCAGCAGGAGGCTGAGTAGGGAGTGGCAGTCAGGGCACCAGCACCATAGTAATGGCCTTACCCCCATCCTATGTCCCCACTTTGAGGGAGAAAAGCAGGTCTGGGCAAGTCAGAGGTCAGTCTTCTCCCTGTCTCTGCCATCATCCTGCTGTCCCTGATCGAGGAAGCCAATCTCTAAGCCAGGGTCATGTCTCCCTCCCTGCACCCCTGCCTTCCTCAGTGGCTTCATTGCAGGGCTTGGTGCCTGCCCGGCACAAGGGCTGGCAGAGCCCCTGACAGTCTTTCCTTCCCCATGGAATGTGCTTGTGATGGCAGAGTTGGACAGATGGTGCACTGAGGTCAGATGGGGCCCTAGCGACAGCATCTACCCTGGGACCCCATTTGGGGCAGAGAAAGGGCATGGTGGCTGGCACCTGATGTTGCTTATGGTGGCAGAGCTGGGAGATGGGAGGGACGACAGGCAGTAGAGTCTTTGTGACTTAAGATTATTTCCTAAATTTTCTATAGGTAATAGGGTTTTTTATAGCCAGGATGGTGTAAACGTTCCCTTATGGAGATTATTAAATGCGCGTTCGTAATCTCACATGTGTGGACAGCTTTGTGAGCTGTGTGGACCACTCTTTCTGTACCTCCTTGCCTGTGCCGATGGGCCTCCACAGTGGCCGTTCTACCCGCCAAGCCCTCTTGCTGACTGAGAGGAGAGCTCTGTCGTTGTTCTCCTTTTGGGTAGTTTCCTTAGCTGTTTGTTTTTCTATGTGAACCTTGGGACTGTTTTGTCAATATATACTAAAAAACTCTTTGGGCATGGTGGCCCATGCCTATTATACCAGCAACTCGGAGGCTGAGGAAGATGGCAAGTTCGAGGCCAGCCTCAGCAACTTAGCAAGACCTTATCTCAAAATACAAAATATAGAGGGCTGGGATGTAGCTCAGTGGTAAACACTCCTGGATTCCATCACTGGTACTGCCAGAAAAGGGTTTTTGTGGAACACTGGGCTGCATATTGTAGATTCTGAGCAGTGCCTCTTTGTGTTAGACCCCATCCAGGCCCTGTGATGTCCTCCCTCAAAGGGCTTCCACTTTGCCGGGCCTGGTCAAGTTGTGTTTCCGAGCTTGCCTCCAGGAGTGCTGGAAAGGAGGCCTGTATGCTGGGGTATCCCACACCTAGCTAAGATTGGGGCCAGGGATTCTCACTGTCTTTTTTTGTCCAGGTGCCCTATGAAACACTGAATAAACGCTTCCGGGCTGCTCAGAAAAACATCGACCGGGAGACAAGTCACGTCACCATGGTGGTGGCTGAGCTGGAGAAGACCTTAAGTAGCTGCCCAGCTGTGGACTCTGTGGTCAGCCTCCTGGATGGAGTGGTGGAGAAGCTCAGTGTGCTCAAGAGGAAGGTCAGTGTTATTGCCCTCCCAGTGTGACCTCAGATGTGCTGCCCCCTGTTGGGTCTGGGTGTGCTGGCCAGCATCCTGTGGGCAGAGGGGTGAGCTGTGGGAGGAGTGCAGGACACCTGGGCTGAGCAGAGGACTGGGTTATCTTGGTTGTGGGAGTGTCTCAAGCCCAGGGGTGGGAAGCCAGGCCCCTGGCAGATTGATTGGTTACTTGTAGACTGACCTCAGAACTGCATGTGGGATTTCTTACTGCTGGGACTAGTAGGCCAGGATGTTTGGACTATCCTGCCCACTGAAAAAAACACAGAAAGTGAGGTAAGAGTTTTTAGGACATCTTCCTAAAAATGTCAGAGGGTTCCTTAGGCATAGCAACATCACCAGTTCAAATTGGAGGCGAGGGGTCAGAGGTGAAGAGACAGGGAACTGCTGCTGCCCTAGCCAGTGGCCCTGGGCTAGGAACACAGGCCTGCTGGAGCTGAGCCGGGTCCAAGGCTCTGTACCTCCAGATGAGGCTGCTGCAGGAGTGGACTAATGATGACAGGACATGGCAGCCCAGGTTCAGAACCGGGGGCCACGGGCGTGGAGCCTTCAATGCAGCATGAGTGGTCCCAGCCACAGAGCCTTCAGGCTCAGGCCTAGGAAAGCAGGCTCTCTTGGGAGAAGGCTGTCGTTCTGACCACAGGTCATCCTTAGAATTAATTTTCCAAGTACAGTGTCCAACACAAAGGCAGCCAGGAGCAGAGGAGCATCATCAATCAGGGACCAGCAGAAACAACAGCAGTGATCTGCACAGGCTTCAGGTGTGGGGCTATCAGATAGAGGGGAAGGGAGCCCGAATCTGCAGGGATCTGAAAGCATGAGGAGTCATTTGGAGTCTGAAAGAATGGAGTAGATGTCAAGAAAGTAAAAATAAAATAACCAGCTGAGGATGAAGCTCGGTGATCAGCTTTTGCATAGTATGCACAAGGCCCTGGGTTCCATCCCAACAAAGAAAGACGGGTGGGGTGTGTGTGTGTGTGTGTGTGTGTGTGTGTGTGTGTGTGTGTGTACGTACGTACGTGTACGTACGATGTGTGATGAATGTATATATACACATGTGAATGATAACCAAAATGAAAACTGCAGTGTGTTGACAGTCCCATAGCTGTGAGACAGCTAAAAGAGACTGCTTGGAGATGGTGTAGTGCAGATAGGGAAGAGGAGAGGCATAGAATAGAGGGCAGGTTCCTGGCAGTGGCCAGAGCCAGGACAGGGAGCATGGTGAGGGCCAAGAGCTGGGGCGCTGAAGCACCTGTCCAGAGTCCTCAACTGCATGCAAAGGAGTAGGCCTGACAGGTAACCCCGTGGTGAAGCCGGAGCTTGAGAAGAATCCCAGCGTTGCCAGGGAAGGACTGCACCCAGGGCATAGCAGGCTGGCAGTCCGCTCTCTCCAGCATCAGGGAGCCAGAAAGCCCTGTGCCTGCTGAAGGGAGTGACTGGGAGTCCTGGAACCGCGCCATCCAGCGCCCAGCTCCTGGTTGTACTGGGTGCTGGACAGCACACATGACGGGGGCAGCCCTGTTGGACAGTGCAGGTCAAAAGCATTTCCATCCGATATTAATTTTGAACAAAGCTGACTTTAAGAAATAGTATAAAAGTTTTGAAAAGTAACTTGATAATGACAGTTTAATCAGGAAGGCATAATAAATCTCAAAAGGTACAGATCTGCAGCATAGTTTTAGAACATACATATATTCAAAAACAACACAGCTGGAAGAAGTGGTAGACTGTGACCCGTCTCTGTCAGTGAGTCCTAGAGGAAGCACAGACTTTCCTCAGGGACAGAGGTTCTGGTTCCTTTTGTTTCTGCCTAGGATCCAATAGTGTCCCTAGCTTGGCTTCTGCTTTCCCGCTTGTCTTTTTGGAGCCCTGGGGCATGGTGCCTGCATCCCCATGGGCAGGCCCCAGCGCCTCCCGCTCTGAGCGTGTCTCTGTGTGTGCTCAGGCGGTGGAGTCCATCCAGGCTGAGGATGAGAGCGCCAAGCTGTGCAAGCGCAGGATCGAGCATCTCAAGGAGCACAGCAGTGACCAGCCTGCTGCGGCCAGCATGTGGAAGAGGAAGCGCATGGACCGCATGATGGTGGAGCACCTCCTACGCTGTGGCTATTATAGCACGGCCGTGAAGCTGGCACGCCAGAGCGGCATCGAGGTGGGCTGGGCTGCGTGCTGCATCTGCTCACGGGAACACATCTGGCTGGGGAAGCCAGGGTTTGAGAACAGTGACCCTGTGCTTCTTGTTGGCCTGGGTAGTTGACCACATTCAAATGGGGAAACATGGAAAGGGACTTGGCCCACCTGGTACTTCACTTCCCCACCTTCCCGTCAAGGCCCGTTCCTGTTGCCACATGGGCTTACCTTGAGTGGAGCATGTTTCCCAGGAGTGTGGCTTCACTGGCTCCCTTGTTGAGGTGCAGGACAAGTCGCCCCTGCCTGTGGAGCACTTTCACACCAAGGGCTTCTGGTAGAAGGATGCATCATGGTGCTGGAGGCCTCCCTGACACTGGGCAGAGGCAGAACCCTGCTACCTCTGCTACCCTCAACTTCACAGGTCCATAGGTACTCGTGGCCAAGGCCCCCTGCTGTCAAGCATCCATCCATGTTGTGGGGTCTGTGGCTCTCAGACATGACATAGCATGTGCTCTATCTGCCCTAAATGCTAGCATCCAGAAGCTGTGGAGGCAAGACCCCTGTGCAGGACAGAGCACAGTGAGCCTTCGTGGGCCTGGACCTGGGCCTGGCTTCCCCAGTCCTCTGCCAACCCAGTGACCTCTCCTGGCACCAGCCACACTCTGCCCTCATCTCAGGCCTCCGGGGGCCTTCCTTTCTCTGCCCTTACATCAGACCTACTGATCCTTTCCTGTGTTACCACTTGGCTCCCACCTACACCTGTGTGACACCCACCAGAGCATGACAGCCATAGCCTTGGCAGCACTCCCCATGGCATGAGACTGGCCACTCCCAGCCCAAGAATGGCCTCGGTGCCATGCCCATCCTGTGCATCTATCTGCTCAGCAGTGCTCTCTTTACCCTGTCTTCATTGGACTGCTCTCTGAGAACAGTGCACTGGATCCTGCTTCTCATGCTCTGCTGCCCACTGCTCCAGCTCTCCCCACTCTTCCTGAACTCTGAGATTGCTGTGGCCCTGTTCAGGCCTCTTGGATGGCAGCTCCCTAGAACACCCTCCCTGGCTACTTAGGGAGAATGGTGCCATGCTTTGTGCCCTCTCCTAGCTTCTTTGTTGAACTTTCCCGCTTGTATTTGTGTATCTGTCTTGTGGCAGAAGGGAGGGCAATGTGTAGGCACATGCTGTTAAGTGAGTGGAATGCATGAAGGAGCCCCTGTCCAGTTCTGTGTGGGCTTGGCTTTGCTGTTCTTGGCTGCCCTGTAGAGTGTGGCATTGCCATTGATGCACAGATTGATATGTGCATTAGTGAGCTGCATGAGGTCCCCAGCCAGTAACCAAGGCTGGGCTCCTGGTGCCCTGCAGCCTCATGGTCCAGCCTCAGGCAGCTGTGGGACCTTAGGAGCAGACTTCGTTTCTGTTGTCAGCTCCTTGAGGCTCCAGTGTGTGTGCCTGATGGCTCCTGCCCTGCCTGGGTCATCCCCCTTCCTGCCTCTCTTTTTTTCCTTCCACTGGATGCAGTGGATGGGCACCTCTTGTTTACGCTCCAGTCTTGGCAGAGGGGCCACCACGTCCCTGCCCTGGTGCCCAGTGGTCCCTTGTGCCTGTCCACCCTCCCTTGCTGGCTGGCACATCTCCTTGTGGGCGGACACTCAGTGCTCCCAGATGTTGGCTTTTGTGGCTATGTTTACCTTGGAGTGGCTGGTGCAGTGCAAGCTGCAGGCGCCTCCTTTCCCCAAGGGTGCTCTGACAGGGGAGAAGCGTGACCTGAAAGGAGGGTGCAGAATCGACACAAGGCAGGTCACTCGGGGAGCATCAAGGAGGGGGCAGCTGACAATTCTAAGAAGGTTGTTGGGGTTGGCTTCGCTGGGATGAGGCATGGGGTGGGACCAAAAGGGACATGGTGGTGAGGAGCCATCTTGTGCTAGGGGACAGGGTGAGGGCAGAACCACATACCATGGCCCAGATTCCATGGCTAGAAAGGCTGAGCAGGACCTGGCCTGGCCTTACTGTCCAGCTGCTGAGTTTGGATCCATGTTCAGGGCCACACGCCAGGTTCTAGCCCCGCCCTGTCAGGCCTGTGTTCTGCCCACCAGAAGCAGCCCTGGGTTCTGTCTGCATGAGGGCAGAAAAGGCCTCTGGCCTCACTGTTCCTAACATGTCAGCCAGCCACACAGCCCCCTTCCTTGCTCCTCCTTCACTCCCGAGCCTGGTGATCAGGATGTAGGGTTATGGGAGCTCATCGGGACCCATATGGCTCCCCCTTAGACTGTGTGAAGTTGGGAATGCTGTCCATGAGGCTTCTGAGGAATGTCTGGGTGTCCCAGGAGTTGCTAAGGACCATGGGATAGGACTTTCTCGTAATGGACACACCTGACTCCACCGTCAGCCTGACTGTGCCTGGTGAGGCCAGAGGAGGGCAAGCACTGGTCAGCATTCTTGAAAGAACTGGCCCTGAGCACCCAGCCGGCACTTGGCACACAGGGCATCATGATGCTGAGCCTATGCACTGGCTTAGTGTTTGTCTTGCTGGTTTTCTTATAAGTAATTGGTTTTAACTTCCACCTTACGCTTCTGAGTATGCATTAGTCATTGTTGATCTTGAAATCAGAAAAGTGCTAGTCTGACTTCCACTGTGACTGACTACTTCTGCATAAAAGCCTGTATCTCCCACTGCCTTTTCTACACGGGCTCTTCATGCTTTGCACAGCCACGCCTTCTGGAAGGAGCTGCCAGCAGCTTTGGGCTCCTTCTTCTACTTCGTTGTGACCATGTGCACAGGAGAGCTGCCCTGGGGTGTGATCCCAATGGGATACTGGCCACAGGATATGAGCCACTGTGTGGCTTATCCAGGGCCCTAAAGGGATACTCTGCTGGGCATGCTGTTCCTGGTCAACAAGCTGATTATTATTCATGATTTTGCATAAGTCCTTTCTAGGTATACGAGAAATTCAGCTTTTGAAATTCCCATGCTCTTCATATAGCTTCCCTTTTTTGTGATGTGCACACATCTCCTCATCTCAGTCACTTGATCTTGCTGGTCTTACTTGGTCCCTTCACTGCTGGGGGTCCCTGGCCCTTTCATTGCTGGGGGTCCCTGGCCCTGTGAGAGTCCTCCAGAGCTCAGCACATGTGGTTGTTACTTGACTCTTCCCAAAGGGCACAGGCTTTGTGAAGGAGGGTCGGCAAGCTCTTCATCACCCCTGTTGTACCTTCTGCACAATACCAAATTCCCAAAATAAAGCAGGCAGTGAGAGTGGGTGGCTGGGGCTTCAGTCTTCCTGTGAAGGGCTGGGATGGGGTGGAGCTGCGGCTCTTGCCTGTACGCCCACCAGGGTCAGGCAAATACCTCAGCATTGTGCAGCTGACCGTCCTGGACTTCTGCTTGCTGTAGCTGTTGCTGGTGTGTACCTGTGGCCAGGACTGGCTTATCTCATATTTCTGTCTGGGCCTGCAGAGAAACCCCCCATCCTGGGCCCATTCTGGCAGGTGTGCCCTCTGCCTCCCATACTTGACTCTTGCTCTGTCCTGCTGGGGTCTGGGTTTCAATTCTGCTCAACACAGTAGGGAGTGCTATTTCCATCTCCTTGACGAGGAGATTCTGGCTATAGAAGGTAGAGTTCACCATTTGGGACTACACATTGTACTGTGGGGCCATGGGACCACGTAACCTATGTAGCAGACCATGGGGAGGTGCCCTGTGCTGGGGGGTTCATGGCAGAGCTGGTCCTGTGTGGGGCCTGTGGGCGCATACCCTGTGCTGGGGACTGCCCTGGGGCAGGAAAGATGGTTGCTTGTCCATGTGTACCTTGGTTGTTGGGTTTCCTGCTGGCCCCTGTCCATAATGACAGGCAGGGGCCTGGTCCTCTAACCAGCGGGTATCTGCTGCTTGTGAGCTTCCCAGTCCTCAGGAGCCTTTCCTGCTCCCTGATATTGCTCCCTGGGTGTCTACAGGTGTGGTCTGGGACTGTGCTTTGGCAGGAGGCTGGGTTGGGAGGGCCAGGGCTGGATGTCCCTGCTTATGGGTCACAGGTGCAAAAGGGCCTCTGAGCCAGTGTGTTCTGACTCAAGTTGCCCCTTCCCCCAAGGACCTGGTGAACATCGAGATGTTCCTGACGGCCAAAGAAGTAGAGGAGTCCCTGGAGAGGCGGGAAACGGCCACGTGCCTGGCCTGGTGCCATGACAACAAGTCCCGGCTCCGGAAGATGAAGGTGTGCGGGGCTCCCTGGGGCCGCCTGGGTGGGGGTGTGGTGAGGGAAGCTGCACCACCTGCCTTTAACCCCACGCCTACACCTGTCAGTTCTGGTTTGTAAGGTGGGTTATTGGTGTGGGTTTGGGGGTTTGGGTGGTTTTGGGCGCAACCCTGAGGAGTGGCCTCCTGTGTTGGGGTTGGGACATCTTCCTGACATGAGGTTCAGGAGGAGTGGGATGTGGAACTCCGTTGCATATGCAGCATGTTAGTGGCCGCCTTGCTTGGGAGTCTGGGCAGGCCCATGGGCTCCTGGTGCTCGTAGATGCAGAGAGCAAGTTCCCTGGCAGGCTGCAGAGCTCAGGCTGTGATCATATACTGAATACACACTTGGTAGATATAGACTACAGAGGCTGCAAAGCGTAAACTGCAGAATTTGAACCTGGCTCACTAAAAGATGCTGTTGTCGTAGGGCTTGCAGAAATGTTTTAACTTTTATTAACAGCCCCCACCTCTGGCAGAAAAACTGTTTGTTTTCTGTTTTCTAAACTGAGTGCTTCTTTAACCCCACCTGGTTGAGCTTGTCGGGGTGCATGTAGTCACCCTCCGAGAGTGACACTCTCTGCCACTCAGGGCCGCCAAAGTGAGCACGAGGCGAAGACGGGACGAAAGAGTAGAGCCACCAATGGCTCCCCTAAAGAGAGTGAGGATCTTGGTATGGAAACCCTAAAAGGAAAGCCAGACTTGGTATGTAACACTGTGCACCCTATTCAGCTCCACCCCACTCCCCAGACAGCTCTGCTCAGGGCCCTGCCTACCTGAAAGTTGCTGGTTACTTCTGCAAGCCCGGCCACCTGCCAGTCGGCACTGAGAGCATGGCTCTGAGGCTTGTGTGGTTTCCATCCAGCTGTGGGTGGATATTGCTGTAGGCAGGGTCTGAGAGGTGAGGGGCGCTGCAAGTAGGCTGTCTAGGCAAGAGAGCATGATTCAGTGTCTAGGAGTCTAAGAGGGAACACTGGCCTAGTGCTGACCAGGAGTATGTGGGCAGGCACTGCTGCCCCACTGTGAATGCCTGCTAAACAGAGGATGCCCTCCACTTGCACAGGGAGGGGAGGCAAGCAAGGGAGGAATCTTGACAGAGGCAGGAGAGTCTAGGTGGGTATGAACCTGGAGACCCAGTTCCACCGATTGGAAAATAACTTTAAATGAGAGGGTGCCAAGTTCACATTTGTTGAACTAACTTGGACATCCAGACTGCAAGGGACACTGAGGAGCAGAGCATGCTCTTCAGGGCACCCCAGGTCTAGAGAGGCACATGGGAAGGCTGCACGGAGGCCCTAGGCCTGGTGTAGTGTGCACACGCGGCAGTGTTCACACCCATGTGGCTCCATGGGCTCGTATTGTGCGTGCAGGTCTGGAGACCTTTTTGCTACTGCACGTTTGCACTACCCTGCTAGTAGACTATTTGAAAGTGATCGGGTAGATCAAAGAGTGGTTCTAAATAGGAAAGACAAATTTAAAAGTGTACCTTTTGCAAAGCAGTTACCTGGAGTTTTACCCAAAAAACTGCTTTTGTATGAGGTCTACAAAGTGACTTCTTTTTTTTAGTCAGAGCCTGCTGATGGCCACCTACTGCAGAATCAGTGGTCATTGAGTAGCCCAGGGAGGCAGGAAGGACCCAGGGAAGGTGGAGCCTCTGTAGGGACCCAGAGTCTAACATTGCAAAAGAGCAGAACGCCCACGGCGCCCTGTGGTGAGCTGCCTTTGTCTAGTGGGTCTGTACCGAACCTGCCACTCTCTGCAGAGCTTGCTCTCTTTTAGGAATCAGGGCAGCTTTTGCCTCCAGCATGGCTGCTCCTCAGTCTGGGTGCAGGGGGAGGAGCGAGGGATGGGGGCAGGCGACCATCTTTGTCCCCCATCACTTTCTATTCAGAGCTGGTGCAGCTGCTCCTGTATGGTCATGGTGTGTCACAGTGGGGTCCTGGCAGGGGTCGAACATGCTCTGCAGGTTCAGGCTGGTGGCCCTTGGGACACAGTGTGAAGGCTGAGGAGGCCTAGTGGGGAAGTTCATGACATAGAGGAACTCTGGGCCCCAGGTCCGGATGCTTGCCACGTGGAGCTTCTGTCCATGCCATCACATACTTTGGATGCTGTGGGATCAACGTCCCGTGTGGGTGAGGAGCCCCAGGCACACACACTGACAGTCTCAGGTTCAAGCTACTACTGTTTGTGTAGAAACATCCACCTATTCCTGAATTTGCAGAATTTACTTATGCCTGCTGGTCCTACCCCCAGGCACAAGATTTCCAGCTGAAATAGGATTGATATGGCTGAAGCAGCTTTGAGTTTCCATGGTGGCTGTCCCCACTGTGGACTTTGTACCATCCCCTAGTCACTGTGGTGCCTCTAGGCAGACACCTTCGGACCTCACCTCCAACCTCCTTCCCCAACCCTTCCCACCTCTGGGCATAGCGCCAACCCAGACCTCTCTCATGGCCTCAGCAAATCCTGGGGCTTCTGCCCTTTACAGGAACCACCCTTCCACCATCTTCACCTGACCCTGGCTGACGTGGGCGGTAAGGTCATAGCAGGAGCCTCGGCTTCTGCAGGTATGGCACCTCCTGTTCCAGGCGGGACCTTTGTGCTGGCTCACACTTCTTGCTTGGGACACTTTCCTGCATCTGGCCCTGTACCTGTGCATCTTTGCTCAGGTGTTCCTTGGCAGCCCCTACGAGGTTATACCTTGTAGCTCATCCAGCACCCACTTGTTCTCTCATTGTCTCCTCCTGCCTAGTGTCAGAGCCTCTTGACATTGGCTTGTCTGAATTTTTCCAGAATAGCCTTTGACACAGACTGGAAGTGCACTGAGTCTCAGGCTTGGGGGCAATAGGAGAAGATACTGCATTGGGGGGGAAGAAGGCTTGGGGGTACTCGAATGTACAAGGTCATTGAGGACACATGGGAACCAGAAAACTCCTCTGCCCTTTGTGGAATGGACAGGTTCCGTGTGGGGCTGCGAGCCTTTCCCCCACACCCAGTGAGCTGGTAATGACTCCTGGCTACTGCCCACCTTCGCGACAGCTTTTCATGTGAGTCCATTGGGGAACTTGATCCACATCCACTGCTCCTGCCCACCTGGCACCCCCATGCCAGGCTCCTGGGTGCCTCTTGGTGCCATGGACCCCCCAGGGGAAACATGGCTCCACTCCCACTGAGGCTATATTGGATGGCCCAGGCTCATGGGCTTGCAGTGCTGTGTGGACCCTGCTGGGAAGTGTCTGTCACAGGGTGAATGAAGCAGCCTCTTTGGCTGCAGCCCTGCCTCTCGGGCCATTCGGAGGGCCTGCTGGGGATGGGATGCCTGAGCACTGTCCCCAGATGCCTGGTGCTGCACTGGCGCTGGCACCAGCACCGGCACTCCGCTGTCTTAACTTAGCGTCTCTTCTTTGCCCTCAGAGCTGCCTGGAGTTCAGCCTCAGGATCCAGGAGTTCATCGAGCTCGTTCGGCAGAACAAGCGCCTAGATGCTGTAAGGTAGGACTTCAGGCTGCTCCCAGCTTCTCATGTGAGGGCTGCTATGTCCCCTTGCCCCATCCTAACAGTCTGGGTGCTAGAGGAGGATGCATGGTGACAGTGGGTCTTGTAGTGTGGTGGCCTGTGGTGTCATGACCGTCTACGTGAACCTGTGGTCAGGGCTCTGGGCTCCTATCTTCCCACTTGGAAAGTGCCACCAGCTTCTGCAGCAGGAATGCCATGAATGGGAGTGGAGCCATGTTTCCCCTGGGGGGTCCATGGCACCAAGAGGCAGGAATGCCCTGACAGGATTGGGCCTCCATCAGTTGAAAGTTCATTAGTCTGGGTTGTTCTATACATGGCCATCTGCTAGACAACTGGCAGTAAGAAGAGCACCTTAGGGCTTTCTGTGGGCACAGCTGGGCTTTTTTGTCCCATCTTTGGCTCAAAGACTAAGGGAACCTTGGCTGACTACCTACACAGCCTCACCTGGCAGTCAGGGATGAGGATGGTGTTTTTGCTTATCCTTGGTTAGACGCGAGTGCCCACAGAGAGGTGGCTGAGTGCCAGTTCCCCTTCCTTGCCCCAGTCCTGCTCGTCTTCTGTCAGCAGCCTCATGAAGTCCTCCTGGCCTCTGACCTGGGTGCTGTTGGCCAGTGTGTGCTGTGCTGGGGGCAAAGGCAGTGGCTGGTCCTTAGTCACTTCCCATTCTAGCTTTGCTGAGGCTCCTGCCACTTAAGCCTGGATCTCTGAGCCGGGAGGGCAGCACATGGGTGGAGCAGCTGAGCTAGGGCCTGCAGCAAGAGGAGCTGCCGCTGAGCCTGTGCTAAGGGGCACCTGACACACATCTGACTAGCAGGAGAGTTGCCAGGTGTAGGTATAGCAGGAAACCCCTGCCTGTGATAGCTGAGGATTGGTGGTGGCCGGTGTCCACCTTGAGTCCTATGGGTGGGTAGCAGTGAGCCATCCCCAGGGCCTCATTGGGCAAGAACAGAACAGGTGTTGTAGGTCCCATAGAGGGCAGGCTGCCTTGAATCCACATGCCAGTCTTGCTGGCTCCCAGTGCCCATGCCGGGTAGCTGGTGGTAGGATGGGAGAGCCTGGTCTTTATTCCTATTCTGTCTACTGCCAGGCCCACTGAAGGGGAGCCCAGCCACAGCGGTGGGCCTGGGAGTGGTGCTGTATCCCCTCTGCATCCATAGCCCTTGTGCAGTTGGGTCCGCTGGCCTGCTGCTCTGAGGTACTCATATGGTCTGGGGGCAGTGATGGGGCCAGCTGTGGGGTCAGTCCACACGCTCACCCATCCTGCCCCTTTTGGCCCTCATGCCCATAGGATGGCATCTGCCCAGCCATGCGTGGCCTGGCCTGCTTCCCTCTTAGGGCCTCAGCCACCACCTCAGCCCTGGAGTCAGAACCAGGCTCTCTGTGCTCTCATTACGTACCACTGAGGACCCTTGAAGAGCATGGCCTGGACTGGGCACCCCTCAGGTTCAGGCAGGTGGCAGTGGGGTGGGAGAAGCTCTTAAAGCCTCATGACTTCTGGGGGCCCTTGACTTCTGGGGGCAGGGCCCTATCTGCAACAGGCAGGTGGGTCCCACTCCTAGGCAGTGCAGGTGCATAGGCAGCGGGTGTGGCCCTGGAGTGTGGGTCCTCCTGCAGGGGAATGGGCATCCGCTGTCCTGAGCTCCTGCTCTGTGCCTGGCTGAGGGCAAGTACCTGATGGGTGACCACCAGGCAGCTATGGCCTGAGAGTGTCCTCCATGGACACCTGGGATGTCAGCTGTGTGAGCAGGTAAAGAAAGCTCTCTTTAGGAGTGATACTGCAGGAGCCTTTGTGGGTGGGAGGGCAGGCAAGTGTGCCAGGTAGGGCTGAGAGGGAAGAGAAGGGAGCCTCAGGGCTGGCTTTTCAGAAGGTCTGGCCAGGGTGGTTGGAGGTGGCAGACGGGTACCGACAGGACCTGGGCAGGGTGAGGGTGGATGGGTTTGGCTGAACTTGGAGGGACAGGGTATGAAGTTGAGACTGGATGCATAGGAATGTGAAGCCGGGGCATGTCTTGCTGAGGATCCGAACTGGGCCCTAGTGCTGGGCAAGGTGAAGAACTGCGTTCTCCATGCCGTCCTGCAAGCCCAGCCCTGGATGAGGGTGTGGCTTACATGGGACTGTCCCCTGGAGCAGGGGAAGGTCGGGGTCCTGTCATCTGGCCTATTGCCTGTGAATCTGGGGGGGGGGGGGGCCTGTTGGACCAGGCCATGGACCTCTCTGGCTGCTGCCTTGGGCATTGCTAAATGTGGAAGCATGAGCTTCTGGTGGCTAACTTCTAACATTCTTAATTTTTTGTTTTTGTTGAGATAGGGCCTCGCTATGGTGCCTAGGCTGTCCTTGAACTCCTGGGCTCAAGCGATCCTCCAGTCTCAGCCTTCCGAGTAACTGAGAAAACAGGCATGTGCCACTGTACCAAGCAACGTTTTTTATTTTTGGTAAATGAGTAAGCCACATGCCTGATCCAGGTGTCTGAGTAACTTGATGAAGGTGGGACTGTACTGTGTCCACTAAGCCCCAAGGCCTGAAACCTGGCCAGGCCAAGTCAGGTGTTAGTCTTCTGGCTATGTTTGTGTATATGCATCTTTAAAGAGAAATGTGGTGTTGTGTCTTAAGTGGTCTACACTGTGTCTCACACTGGTGGGTTCATTAAGGAGAGTTGGCTCTGTGGTCCTGGAGGTAGGTGTCAGACTTGCCTGTGCACAGCTCTGGGGCCTGGCTGCCTACCAGCCCTCAGTTGTCCTGGAGGGGTGCTGGCCTCGCCACTCTTCCCACAGGGTGGACAGCCATGTGGACTCCCATGGGTGTGTCCTGAGCCTGGATTCCTCTGCTCCTCTTGGCCATACTCTCCACACCTAGTGTCCTCTTCTGCCCCTTGGTGCTTCAGCCTCATGGCCACCTTGCTATTCCTCTGGGACTACTTGGCCACCTCCTGTGCCAACTCCAGTCTCCATGTAGAGCCACGCCCCTCTGCAGCTGTCCTGAGCAGGATCTCCCTACCTCCTACCCCCTTCTCAGCCTCCACCCCTTCACACTTTGTTTCTGACAGTACAGGGCTTGGGGACTTAGGGGCATGGGTTGTGCTGTCACTGGTCCCTGGGACGAAGGGGCTGGTTCCAGGGGAAGAGGACCTGTGAGTGCCGAGGATTAAGTGGTAGACCAAGGGCATATGTGAGTGTGGGTCCCCTGGACAGCCATAGGGACAGTGAGCACCAGTGGCCAGGGGCCTCCACCCTGTGGGAGTTCTTGGGAAGGTTTGTGGACACATGGGCAGAGGGCCTTTGGGGTGAGCAGCTACCCTTGGGTAGCTCAGAGGGGAGCGACTGGTCCTCCAGCTGTATAACCCTTGCAGGTTAGGCCAGGAGCCCACTGTGTATGTCACTCATGAAGGACCATGGCTGTGTTTGCTTGCACACTTGGGTGGAGAGGCTGGGCTGTGTAGAGCAGGGAGGGTTATGCCAGGAGGCAAGATAGCCTCCCAGCCCTGGGGTGGGCATCCAACGCGGTTAGAGTTGTTTTGGAGGGCTTGGGGCAGCGCTTTTCCAACCCTGGTGAGCCCATCTTCTGCTTTGCCTGTCCCCAGAACCTCTAGGACCAAAGACCGACTCCCTGTGTACCTTGACCCTGGCATGAGCACTGTGAGTGTGGGCCCTTAAGGATGAAAGTGCACACTGAAATATGCCAAAACATTGTTTTTTAGACATGCAAGAAAGCACTTCAGTCAGGCTGAAGGGAGCCAGCTGGATGAGGTCCGCCAGGTCATGGGCATGCTGGCCTTCCCGCCAGACACACACATCTCCCCTTACAAGGTAATGTCCATTCTCCTATTCTCTGGGTTCCTGTGGGCCTCCAGGGTCAGGGCATCCACATAGGGTGGGTTAGCCGCTGTTCCAGCTCTTGAGGGCCTGTCTACCAGGTGGTCTGCTATTGCCCCTCTTGCTTTATTCCCGTTCTGATACAGGATTTGAGTGGGAGGTTTTAGGAGCATTTCAGCCTGGCAGATTTGGCCCTGGACCCCCCCCCCCACACTTCCCTGCCACTTCTCTTCCATCTCTTCCTGCAGTCCCATGGATGATGCCAGCTTGAGTGGTGTCCTGTGCTTCCTCTGTGATGTCATGGCCTCTGGGTCTCCAGGTCATGGTGGGCCTGGTGTGGTCTCCCTATCACACCTCCTGGTCCTTCTCCTCTGCCCCAGGTTTGCTGGCAGACCTGCTCACCAGCCCTCTGACAAAGGCTTCTGCTCCCTGTCCTCGTGGTTTCAGTGGGGCCTGGGGGCGGAGATGTGGTCATGTGCTGACTCCCGCCCCACCCAGGGAGCCTGCTGCTTTCTGGCCTGCTCAGCTGCATGTTGTAGGAATCAATGGGACACCTTGCTGGCATTAAGTTTCAGTTTCCAGAAAATGACATCAAGTATAGCTCCTTGCTTGTGGATTTTGCAAAATTTGTAAACCTCGAAGCTGGTCTCTGTTGTAGCCAGTATGTTTGCCCTGCAGCCCCCAGACAGGTGGCATTGCTGTGCCCGAGTGGACCAGTGTAGCTCCTTCTGGGAGGCTGCTGACCTCTTTGTGTCCACGAGGTGGTGAGGTGCTAGGTACTTTCTATGAGATGCCATCCGGTGCTGAGCCCAGAGAGCTCACGTTTCAAGTCCGCGTCTTGGGTTTCTCTTACATGGAGAAGTGGGAGAGGGCTGACCCTCTGTGGGTCAGTGTCTGGCTTGGCATATGGTTTGCCTATCTCTTCTCCCTTAGGTGGTCTTGCTGTCCGGGCACAGGGGAAGCAGGTCCTGCTGTCCCACCACCTTGAAAACAGGGTTGAACCCCTCCCCTTTAGTGCATACTTGTTACTGCCCGTCAGAGGAATTTTGCAACATGAGAGAGCAAGACCAGGATTACATGGGAAACCCTTGGCTGGGACAAACTGGCAGTTTAGGGTGCTGTGAACTTCACGGGAGAGCTGAGAACGCTGTGTGTTGGATGCTGTGAGGAAAGGAGCAAAGGGCAGATCAGTCGCTAGACAGGGAGCAAGGCCTCACCTCAGGCAGCAAGCTGCAGGCCTCATCCCGGGGGTCATGCAGTACCTGAAAGAAGGAAGCCTTGCTTAGAAAAGGGCACTGGCCATGAGGCCAGAACCACAGGTCCTGGGAAGAAGGGACAGGAGCCATCGTTTCCCAACAAGAACCTTGTGGGCTGTTGTTAGAGTTTACGGGGTCCTGCAGTTGAGATCACAGGCACATTAGATGCTAGTCTCTGCTCAGGAGGGCCATGACTCCTGGCCCCCCCACTGCCCACTGCAGTCAGGTGTCCCTGCTGGGTCTCCTGGGAGGGTCCCAACACCTCCACCTCGTCTCTTCCAGGACCTTCTGGATCCTGCCCGGTGGCGGATGCTGATCCAGCAGTTCCGATATGACAACTACCGTCTGCACCAGCTGGGAAACAACTCAGTGTTCACCCTAACCCTGCAAGCTGGCCTGTCGGCCATTAAGACACCGTATCCTCCCTGTGCTCCTGCTTAGCTGGCTCCTGTCCCTGGTTGCGTTCTAGCAGGCTGTGCTGTCCCAGAGCTGTGTGTCATACTCTTGACACTCCTGGGTGGTAGTTGAGAGGGGCTCTCTGTACTCAGCCTTGGCCCTGCTAGCACACCTGATGTGGCTCCCAGTCCTCAGAAGAGTCGGTCTGGGCCTGGCCATCCTGGCCCAGGGTCTGGCTTCACTTCTCAGGTCAGCTCAGAATGGCTGTCCCTGAGGCAGGAAGGCAGCCTCCCCTCTCCAGAGGGCAGAGGCTCTCTGAGCTTCCTCACCTGGATTTGGCAGATCCTGTGCTCCTACCCTTCACGTGACTGGCCCCATCCTGTCTAGCATGTGACACTATTCCTAAATGTGACCAATCTGTCCCTTGCATGACTGACCTGTCCATTATGTAACTGGTTCTGTTCCTCCTGTGACGCTATCCCTCCTGTGACTCTATCCCTCCTGTGACTGACTGACTGGTACCACTGCTGGTGCCTGGCTGAGCTGCGCTGAGACAGAACCCAGGCCTCACCCTGACTGCCTCTGCTGAGCATGGAGAACAGGAGTGTGTTTGCTCATTGCCTTCTCTGAGATTCCCTGAGAAGGTTACTGTCCTAGGGCTCTCTTGCCTCTCCTGCCTGTGAGGCGGGGGCTGGACGAGGGCTGGGGATGATGGAGCCAGTGTGGTCTTGCTGCAGGAGAGACCTGGGGGAGGCGCACTGGTTTCCAGTCTCAGGCCAGGCCTCTCCTCTACGTGGCTGCTTTGCCCTCATTTGTTCCCTGTGTGGTGACTGACTGGCCAGGCAAGTGCCCTGAGCTCAGAGCAGTGAGGGCCAGGAGTACCTTCTCACTGCTTGAGCCAGTGATGCCCAGCCCTTCCTTAACACCGTGCACAGGCAGTGCTACAAAGAGGATGGCAGCTCGAAGAGCCCCGACTGCCCCGTGTGCAGCCGGTCCCTCAACAAGCTGGCACAGCCCCTGCCCATGGCACACTGCGCCAACTCACGCCTGGTCTGCAAAATCTCTGGTGATGTCATGAACGAGAACAACCCACCTATGATGCTGCCCAATGGCTACGTCTACGGCTACAATGTGAGCTGTGGGGCAGGGCGTTGGGCTGGGCTGGGCTGGGCTGGGCTGGGCTGGGCTGGGCTGGGCTGGGCTGGGCTGGGCTGGGCTGGGCTGGGCTGTGCTGTGCTGTGCTGTGCTATGCAGGCTGCCTGTTGAGCTGCTGGGGTTCCCTGGCAGTGTCATTGTGTCTCAGGAGATGATGCTGCAGGCTGAGCTGCATGCTTTGATGGTGTGCTGTGTGGGTTTTTAATGGAAATCTAATTTATAGTGCATCTTCTTAATTTTTTCCTGATCTTATTTTTCAGTCTCTGCTTTCTATCCGTCAAGATGATAAAGTTGTTTGCCCAAGAACCAAAGAAGTCTTCCACTTCTCACAAGCCGAGAAAGTATATATCATGTAGGCCCTGTGTCGCCAGGTGCACGCCTCGGCTGGGGCTGTGTGGGCAGGGCATGCCCTCCCCATCCCTGGCCCTAGCCTGCCACCGCATTTCTGTTTCTTGCGACCAAAGATCAGTGAGCAACGATAAATACTCTTAGGAAGTGAGGAAGTGAGATTTAATGAGTTCGTACTTGAAAACAGCGTTTGATGGGTAGGATTTTGTAACGTAAGTCGACTATTTGATGCTTCTGCAAAGTACTTGCACCTCTCAAAGGAAACTCT
Organism: Ictidomys tridecemlineatus; assembly: GCF_052094955.1. NCBI lineage: Eukaryota > Metazoa > Chordata > Mammalia > Rodentia > Sciuridae > Ictidomys > Ictidomys tridecemlineatus. Next base: position 766,197 of record NC_135485.1, read on the forward strand.
ACAGCCTGACCTCAACCCTGAAGAGCTTTAGGACAGCTCACAGGTAGGAATCCTTCTCTCCCGAGTTTCTCAGCTTCCTCTTTTTGCTGAAGAGTCCTGGGGAGCGTATGGAACAGGCTGGTCCTTCAACACATGTTAGCCATGGCCTGGGTGAGGTGCTGGCACGTGGGCGGCCTGCGGTGACTTGCCATGCAGTGCACGAGGGCCCTTCCTGACGTCACTGGAGCTGCCACCAGAGCACCCTGCAGGCCCTGGGGCCACGTCCTGCGTGCAAGCTTGGGCTCAGCCCCGGTCCTCCGTGCACCGCCTTACTTCCTGCTTCGAGAATGTATTCACGTGGAAATCCACTGGATCGAGTTTCTGCAGAGGCCTTGCTGGATAGTTCTGTAGCCCTGGAGTCTGCATGCTATTCGTTACAGGAGCGGATAGTTCAGCTGAAGCAAGTACTAATGGGTTTTCAGAACACACGAACCATTGTAGTCCACACAGAAACCTGTGGTAGAGGTTTGTATCTAGCGCTTATTTTTGCATGTTGATGTTGATTAGCTAATAAGCTGTAAATGTAAAGCGTGTTAATAAAATGGCTTTCTATTTCTCACTCTGAGGAGTTTCTGAGCCCAGGGGAGTGCTCTGCCCTCTCTGGCTCACTCATTGGGGCTGGGGTTGTGGCTGCTGTCACTGCAGCAAAGGGGGCTCAGCACATCAAGACAGGGGTTTCAAGAAGAGCACAACCATCTTCCCGCCTTGCAGAACCCACCACTAATGGGAAGGGCTGCCCTGAAGTTGGAGACCTCAGCTTGGAATCCTGAGGTCACATCTCACTCTTGGCCTGATCATTGCCCTCCTGGGCCAGGGGTGCAGGCTGGTTGGACAGCCAGCTGGGGTTCTGAGAGCAGCTCCTGTCGCCTGTGGCCCTGGTTCCCAGTCTTTGGGGCTGCTCTTGGTTGTGGCCAGAGTCTGAGGTTCTGAGCTGTGGTCAGCTGCCCTAACCCTCACAGCTGCTCTGCAGTGCCCCTGCCCTGCTCTGCGGCCAGCCCTGCTTGGCACTTGATCTCTGAAGGCTGCCTCAGTCCCTTGTACTCCTGTCCTGCCACGCGCCTTCACATACGCCTCCTCCTGTGCCCGCTCCAGTTCAGGCCTTTGTGGAAGTTGATGCCTGCGGTGCCCATTGCTGACCTCTACTCTCTATGGCCACCCAGGGCTCAGCTTTGGGGTCTCCCTGTGACCTGTGCAGGCCAGGTGGTGCCAATCCGCATACTACACCGTGTTGTATCCCCTGCCTGCTCCACCCACAAGTCCGGCCAGCAAGTGGCAGCAGAACTTCACGTGATGTTCTCTGTGCCCCGCACTCCTGAGCACTGTGTGCTCTCCAGAGCAGGGCCTTCCAGGCCTTGCCTCTTGATCACCACCGGTCCACCACCTGTCTGCTCCTGCCTCTTTCTTACCGATGGACAGCACGGCAGAGAGCACACATCCCACATATAGCCCCTGGACCAATCCAGCTTCCCACTGGTGCTGTGTCCTTTCCTAGTCGACACTTTGGTGACCATTGCCAATCAGTAGCTCAGCTGTTTCTTGAGCGCCATGAGAATGGAACTACACAGCGTGGGCCCATGAGCTCAGACTCATGTCTGGGTGGGTTGTCCACGTACAGCAAAGTCTTCATCTGCCGCTAAGTTGAGGGCCATTGCAGGAGCGAGCACAGTGGCCCATCCTTTCTTCACATTGGTAGTATCTCAGCTGTGAGTGCGCATCCACATCACTTGCTGGATACACGTTGGATAAAGCTGGAGGGGTCAGGCTGGCTTCCACCCTCCTGCAGTGGTACGGGAGCTCTGCCTGCTCCGTGCCATCCAGTGCTGGGTGCTGGGAGCCCTTTGTGGTTAGACTGCTGGTTGTGTAGTCTAACTGTGCTGTTTTTAAATAATTTTCTTTAGTTGTAGATGGACACAATATCTTTACTTTTATTTACATTTTTAACCTGGTGATGAGGATCAAACCCAGGGCCTCATGCATGCGAGGCAAGTGCGCTCTACCACTGAGCTACAACACCAGCCCCTAAATATATAGTTTTTAAATAATTATTCTTTAGTTGTAGTTGGACACAATATCCTTAATTAATGAATTTATTTTCAGTGGTGCTGAGGATCGAACCCAGGGCCTTACCTGTGCTTGGCAAGTGCGCTACCGCTGAGCCCCAGCCCCAACCCTAACTCTGCTGTTTTTAAAAACTGAGTTTAAGATGACAGATTAAAGCATACCAGACCTTCAGTGAGAAGAGCTGTTTTCCTCTTGTTGCCTCAACGAACGTGTTTCAGTCGTCCTTCTTGATGTGCTGGAGCAGCAGAAGTAATCCACGTTCGCACAGACCACACAGGTCCATTGTCGTCTTGGTGGACCCAGCTGCACTGGGCTGGTGGCCATGCCTGTGATCCCAGCCACTCCGGAGGTTGTAGGCCAGCCTGGACAACACAGCAAGACCCTTCTGCCAAAATGGAAGGGCTGGGGTGAGTTCTGGTCTTACTCCTGGGTTTAGTCCCCAGTGCTGCAAGAAATAAAACTGCTATGAACATTTGTGTTTGAGTCTTTGTAGACATGGTTCTTGTCCTTTGAAAGTAATTCTCTGGAAGAATTGCCAAGTTCCAGGGTTGTTGTGCCCGACTCTACTCCTGCCAAAGACTTCTCCAGGTGGTGTGCTGCCCCGCCACCTCTGCAGGCCCTAGGGTCCAGTGGCTCATGTCTTTGCCAGCATTTGGTGGTGATGGTGTTTTCGGGCAGAAGTCCTGGTACTTCACTGAGGTTTCCATTTGCTTTCCTCTGGTGACAGTGCTGAGCCCATGTGTCTGTTTAGGTCTTTGGCCACTTTCATTGCATTGTCTACTGATTGGTAGGAATCCTTGACAGTGTCAGTGGAGGGTCTGAATTTAGTCAAGTTCAATTGATCAGTTCTTTATTTTCATGATTAGTGCTTTTTCTGTGTTCTAAGAATGACCTGCCTATCCCAGAGTCAAAATAGTATTCTCGTATGCAGATTCATTTTCACTTTTTCTGTTAGTTCTTGGTATGGTGTGAGGAAGAGCTTGTGGACCATTTCCTGTGTTTATTCTGTGGCCCTGATGTTATTTGTTAAAAATGACTTTTCTCTCCCCCTTCAGTAAAGGTGACTGCCTGGGTGCTCTGGCTGAGCTGGCTTTAAGGTCTGTCCTTGCCAGTGCTACCTCCAGCATACACTGCCCAGTCTCGTGCCTGTCATTTCACTCGCAGGTAACCTGAGTCCTGTTTTGTTTTTTTTTTTTTTTTTTTTTTGTACTTTTTCAAAATTGTAGCTATTCCAGGACCTTTACATTTCCACTTAAGTTTTAGAATTGTCTTCTTTTGTGCTGGGGAATGAACATAATCAGTTTTTCAGTGGGACGTGGAGGTAGAGCACTTGCTTAGCAATGTGCAAGCCCTCAGTTTGATCACCAGAACCATAAAAATGAGAGTCAACTTATATCTACTGAAATTTCTTCAGTGCAAGCTGGGATTTTAACTGAAATTGTATTCAATCTATCACTTCATTTGGGGACTCTATCAGCTTGCTCAGGCTGCATAACACATACCATGGCCTAGGTGGCTTAAACAGCACAGGTCCTTCTCAGCACTGAGGCGGCCTAGCTGGCTGGTGCTGGTGCTGCCTCTTCCTGCTGGCAGAGGGCCCCCTCCCCACTGTGTCCTCACTTGGGCCCTCCTCAATCCATGCAACTCTGGGGTCTGTCTCTCATGAGGACACCAGCCCTGCTGGATCAGGGTCCTACCTACCCTGACGGCCTTCCTCCATGCAATGTAGACTCTGGGGTCTCTCTCATGACGACACCAGCCCTGCTGGATTAGGGTCCTACCCTGATGGCCTTCGTTGCCCCTCTCTCTCTCTCTCTCTCTCTTTTTTAGCTATAAATGGACACAATATCTTTATTTTGTTTACTTTTTAAAATGTGGTGCTGAGGATGGAACCCAGTGCTTCAGATGTGTGAAGCAAGTGCTCTGCCACTGAACCACAACCCCAGCCTGCCTTCATTGCCTCTTTAAAGGCCTGTCTCCAAACACAGTCACTTTGGGGGTCAGAGCATCAACATGGGAATTTGGGAGGGACACAGTTGAATCCATAAGAGACATTGAGTCCTCCAACCCATAAATATGCTGCATCTCTTCATGAAGTTTAGATTTTACTCTTACCTAAATTTAACATATTTGATTGATTAACTTCAGGTTTTTTTTGTTGTTGTTGTTGTTTGTTTTTGGTACTGGGGATTGAACTGAAGGGCACTTGACCACTGAGCCACATCCTCAGCCCTATTTTGTATTTAGAGACTGAGTCTCACTGAGTTCCTTACCACCTTACCATTGCTGAAGCTGGCTTTGAACTTGTGATCCTCCTGCCTCAGCCTCCTGAGCTGCTGGGTCTTTCTTAATTCTTAATTTTAAAAATAATTCTTAATTTTTAAAATCTACCTCTTGGGGCTGGAGTTGTGGCTCAGTGGTAGAGCACTTGCCTAGCATGTGTGAGGCACTGGGTTCAATTCTCAGCACCACATATAAATAAATGATTAAAGGCCCACCAATAAAATCTACCTCAATTATTCAGTGGAAATATGTAGACACGATCAGTATTTGTTAATTGAGCTTGTGACTACTGTGACCCTACTCACTCACTCATGAGTTCTGGTAGCTTTCAGATAAAGTTTTGAGGTTTTCCATGTGTGCAGTTGTGTCACCTCCAAACAGTCCTGTTTCTCCCCTTCAAACCTCTCTACTTCACTTTTCTTACCAGTTCCTGGAGCCTCCAGAGCGATATTGAGGATGAGGGTGTAAGAACGGTGTCTAGTGCCCTGTTAGGCAGAAAGCACTGCATCTTGCACACTGAAATAGAGCATTTACAGACATCCTCATCTGGTTGAGAAGTTCCACGCCAGTTTTCTAGAAGTTATTATAAGGAACATTGAATTTTGTTTTTAAAAATTCCTTTGTAGAATGAAACTACCATTTTTCTCCTTTATTCTGCTTATCAGACATTGAGTAACTTTGAATTACTGAATTTTGAATGACTGAAATAAATTTCATTCAGTCATGTTGCATTGTTTTTATATATTGCTGGATTTGACTTGCTCTAGGCTTTGCTAGGGATTTTTACAACTATATTCATGAGGGCTATTGGTCTGTGGTCATTCTTTCTTGGAATTATTATTTTTGTGGTACTTCGGATTGAACCCAGGAGTGCTCTACATCCCCAGCCCTTTCATTTATTTTTTGACACAAGGTCTTGCTAAGTTGCTTAGGCCTCAAACTTGAGATCCTTCTGCCTCAGCCTCCCAAGTTGCTGGGATCACAGAAGTGTGCTCCTGTGCCCGCTTCTGGGAATGTTTTTGTCTGGTTTTAGTACAAAAGCACTCAAAACTCATGAGTTGGAGAGTGTTAACCTCCTTTCATGAAAAATTCTGTGTAAAACTGGTATCATTTCCTTAAATGTTTGATAGAATTTGCCAGTGAAACCATCGAGTTTTGGAATTTTGTTTGCAAGGGTTTCTTAACTTAGTATGAGCTCAGTTTCTTTAATAGTTGTAACTGATCAGTTCCCCCCACCCCAAGTATTCTGCTAATTTGTTCATCTAAGAGAAAACTTCTGGAATTAATGTTCGTAACTTATGCTCTGTTGTCTGCAGGACCTGCAGTGATGTCTCCTCTCCTCTCATTCTTTTTGTTTTTTGGGTGCCAGGGAGTGAACCCACTGGGGCTTAACCACTGAGCCACATCTCCAGCCCTTTTTTATTTTGAGACAGGGTCTTGCTAAGTTGCTGAGGCTGGCTCTGAACTCATGATTTTCCTGCCTCAGCCTCCCAAGTTGCTGGGATTGATTATCCATGTGGCTGGCACCATGGTGCCCAGCTTCTCCTGTCATTCTCATAGGTAATTTATTTCTTCTTTTTCTGTCTAGCTGAAGGCTTATCTGTTCATCATTTCAAACATCTCCTGTTACAGTATAGATCTGGACTGACCCCATCTCACGTATTCAGAAAGTGGTTGGATCATGAAGGTTCTGATCACATAAAAGGACTAGTCTACCGATGCCGAAGGGACCACTGCAGATGGGACAGCTGGAGCAGGTCACTGGTGTGTGCCCTGGGAGGGCTTATCATCTTTGCCCACCCTCCCTGCCTCTGGCTGCCCTAAGCTGAGCAACTTTCACCAGGACATTCTGCCTCTCCTCAGGCCCAGAGTAGGGAGTGGCTGAGGACTCTGAAACCAGGAGATGGTGTCAGTCTTTCCTCCTTAAGTTGTTCCTGTCCGACATTTTAATCACAGTGACAAAAGCTGACTTATAAACCTCCTTTGGTTTGAGTGACACCCCTCCCGTTTGCCTATTTTCTGTTCAATTGATCTCAACCTTATTAATCTCTACTGCAACTTATTCTGATTAATTGATCTTTCTAGTTTCTTAAGGGGAATATTAATGACGCAGTAGGTCAGGTCTCAGTGCCTGTGTCTGGAGTTCGCCTGCACAGTTGGAACTGCAGTTGGCTGAAAGGACTCACCTCTTCCCAGAATGCCCCCAGGGAGAGACCAGTGCAGTCAGCAGACTGTCTTTCACTTGTGCTGCTGCACAGAGCATCTGTGGTGGCCCTTTTAGCCTCTCCATGTTTCTTGTAAATACAATATAGTTTGGTCTTGCTCTTTTTAAACTAACTGGACCATCTCCACTTTCTATTTAAATTTTTTTTGGTACTGAAAATTGAACCCAGGGGTGCTTTAGCACTGAGCCACATCCCATACCTTTTTATTTGTTGTTTTGAGACTAGGGCTTGCTAAGTCACTAGTGTTTTCAATTCTAAGTTGCCTCAACTGTCTTGAGTTGCTGGGATTCCAGGTGTGCACCACTGTACCTGGCCTTTTCGGCGGGGGGGGGGGGGGGGGATGGATATATATATATGTGTGTGTGTGTGTGTGTATTTTTAAATCTTTTTTAGATATACATGACAGTATTTTTTAAAATTTCTTTTTATAGTTGTAGATGGACAGCATGCCCTTATTTTATTTGTATGTGGTGCTGAGGATTGAACCCAGTGCCTCACAAGTGGAAGGCAAGCACTCTGGAACTGAGCCCCAGTCCTAGCCCTGATCTCTCCTTTATAACTAGGGCGTTCAGATCACTGACGTCGTGACTGTTGTAGATTCAGATTGGCTGTATTACAACTTGTTTCCTGTTTTTCTTACCTACTTCTTTTTCATCAGCTTCATTTTTGATTACTTTTAAAAGACCCCTCTGTCTTTGCATACTCATTAGCAGTCCCACATCTGTATGTGTGCTGGAGACGGGACCCAGGGGCTCACACATGCGGCCCTACCACCAAGCTGTATCCCCAGCCCTGTGGCTTTCTTTACAGTTGCTCTAGGGGCTCAGGGTATGGTCACACTACTTAACAACATGGGGTGTTCCGCACTGTCAGGTGGTTTTGTTGTGTGAATGTCTGAGCATACATTTTTTGCTATCACTTAGGTTTTGAAGGTCAGCTTGCTGCACATACAAGTCTGAGCTGACCATACTTTTACTTCTTTAAAGAAGTTTCCATTGTTTTCCAGCTTGCATTTTTTTTTAATATTTATTTTTTAATTCTCGGTGGACACAACATCTTTGTTTGTTTGTGGTGCTGAGGATCCAACCCGGGCCACACGCATGCCAGGCGAGCGCACTACCGCTTGAGCCACATCCCCAGCCCCCCAGCTTGCATTTTTTAAATAACAAATCTCTGAAAATTCCAGTTGGTTCTTTCCCCCTTCGGAGACAAGTTCAGGCCCACACTGACCCGGACACCTGGGCCCAAGCTATCCTCCTGCTTCAATCCCTGGACAGCTGGGACATCGTGTGCACCACCACATCTGGCTTCCACTGGTTCTTTTAAAACATCTAGTTCTCACCGAGATTCACCTTAGCCTTCTCATTTCACTCTCCATTCAAGAGATCCGAATGTCTGACTGCGTCATCATGAAGCTAGAAAGACCCCAGTTCTCAGGAGCAGCCCCGAGGGCAGAAAGGGGGTGCGCAGGTGAGATCAGGAACATGGAGCCAGCTAAGAAGACGCGGCTGCAGTGGGGGCCAGAGGCCACAGAAGGGTGCCGGCTGGGAGGGGCTGTGGGCCGCGCAGTGGGCTCTCCGCGCCGCCGGGGCAGGGCCGGTGGGCGGCAAGCCCGGCGCGCTCTGCCCGCCGAGGACGAGTGCCCTCCAGAGCTGCGAGGGCCGAGGGCGGGCTGGCAGCTGGCCCTGGACGTGCTCGAAACCTGGAGTGCTCTGAAGAGGGGGCTGCGGGGCTCCCAGGCCTGGAGTGAAAAAGGCCCTGCGGCGTGGACTACCGGCCCTGAGCAGCAGCGCCGGGAGCCGGCAGGTGTGCTCCGGGCGGTGGGAGGAGGGAGCCATCCCGGCTTCCCGCCCGGGGCGGCGGACAGAGCTTTCAAGGAATTTTGGCAGAGGGAAGCAAAGCACCTGCCAGCTGGTGGGCGACCTTTAGGCTGGGCAAAGTCACGCCGCAGAGGGGAACGGGGAGCCTCACCCGGCCGCCCCGCCCCTACCCCGCGCGCCGCGTCGTGACACCCAACGCCTCCGCCCCGGCTCCCCTCCCGCCCGCGGCACCACGGCCCACACAAGCCCGAGGCTCCCACCTGGGCCGCCCTCGCTGACCCTTCAGGGGCAGGGCCGCGAGCCTCCTGGCGGACGTGCAGTGCTCTCCAGGCTCAAACCTCTCTCTGGGTCTGAGTTTCCTAGCGAGTTGTCGACCCAGATGTCCTGTCCCTTTTACACCACGGCGCCTTTAAGGTCTTGCTGCGCCCTCCTGCTTCTTTTTTCTCGCGCGTCGACCTCCTAGGGCAGCCCCGCCTCGCAGGGAGCGCGCCTGCGTCACTGCGCGAGGTCGGCCTCACCCTAGCGCCTGCGCTGTCGAGACGAGGGTTGCCTCGCTCCGGGCCTTGAAGGGGTGGGCGGGGTCTCCTCCGGAAGGGGCGGGGAGATGTGGTGCCTCGCGCTGTGGGTGTGGTGGTTGCAGAACTGACCTTTGCTCCCACGCCGCGGTATCAGGGAGCCAATGGCTTCAAAGCTCCGGGACGCGTGGTGGCTGGCGGGGGCGGGGCCTCTGCCGGAAGGGGCGGGCGATGCGGTAGGTTCCGTGTCAGCCGCGCAGCTGTGCGGGGTCGCACCCAGCCGGCCCGGGGTCCGGAGGCCGCGCGCTTCTGCGCTCGTTGCGCTGCCTGGCAGCAGGGCCCTCCAATCCCCGCGCGTCGGTGTAAGACGGTGGCTTTCGTTACCTTCCGCACCTGCCTGTCCCCGGTGCGGCAGCGTCTCCCGCACCGTGGCTTGGTTGTCCCGATCTAGCCTCGGCTTTGACACTTCCAGATCGTCACCGGGGACGCTTGACTCGCCCTAACGGTGCTTGGAGCTGCCCTGTTTCCTAGGGCGTCTTTCTGCGGAGGCCAGAGCCTTGGACACAGCCTCAGGCCCTCCAGCGGTGCGCAGTATCTAGGCGAACCCGGTAGCATTTATCAGTAAGACCAAGAGGGTAAAGTAAGGTGGCAGTTCATCTCTGCGTTCCGTATTTCTAGACATGGATCAAAAACTGTTAAAGTTGGTAGAAGAGCTCACAACTTCAGGAGAACCCCAACTGAATCCTGAGAAAATGAAGGAACTGAAGAAAATTTGCAAGTATGTCTTTAGGTTTAGCATTTCATGATATTTATTCCAGTAAGCCCATGACTCTAGGGAGATTGTGGGGTTTTCTTGGACCTCAGCAGTTTGCCCACCTCCATATCTCAGCCATCCCCTCCTGCCTCCCCTGGAAAGATCCACCAAGGACCAGGCCAGCAACATTCCCCAGGCCCTGCAAAGTCATCTCTGACAGGCAGCATTGTGGGTGGAGGTGCAGGTCAGCAGAGCACAGAGAGGTCTGTGCTTGGTACTTCTGATTCTGTCTATATGTGCATGTTACAAAGCATATAACTGAGGCATTCTTGAGTGCATCTATGTGATCTATGTGATCATCTATGTGATCATCTATGTGTGGGCAAATGTACCTCTTTTATTACTGTTGAAACATGGGAAGGGAGAACGTTCACAGTTGGGTAAATCTGCACTGTGTGTGTGTGTTGTGGTGCTAGGAATGGAACTCAGGGCCTTGTGCATGCTAAGCAGGGACTCTATCCCTGAATCACACCCAGCCACTCTGTCTTTAGAATGCATCCATCATCCATCCCCAGAATCAGGCAGGAAGCAAAACTTCTTCCTGTCATTTGCTGGGAACATGAACCTGTGTTCAAAGAACAAAACTGATGTAGTGTACCTTTCAGTAAGAAACTCCAACTCAGACACGGTTTTGCTGCAGGTCCTTGAAAACTCCTAAATCTCTGGGGTTCACACAGGGCAGGGCTGCGGAGAGGCAACACCCAGAGGGCTCCATGGGCCTTCCCCTCACTTCCTGCAGAAGAGGCTGGGTTTGTGCACTCAGCTAGTCTGTGGTGCTCCTGAGTGGTGAGGAAGCATCTGTGAAGGGATGATGAAAAATACTTGAGGCTGAGGTCCCTGCAGACACCACGCAGCTCTAAGAGCAGCTGTGGAAACGGACATTGCGACAGGGCTGCATTTTAATAAAACTTTATAAATGGCACTGATACTTGGCACTCATAACTTTCCCACATCAAGAATCATTCCTTCATGTGTCTTGATCACTTATTTGTTTTGCCATGCTGGGGCTCAAACCCAGGGCCTTGTGCAGGCCAGGCAAGTGCACCACTGAGCAGTTCTTTAAACCATTTAAAAATGTAGGAAACAGTTTGGGCTTGTGGGCCACACAAAAAGAGGCACAGTTGAGGGGCCTCATTCATGCCAAGACATTGGTCTGCTTACCCAGCTCTAGGAGAAGGGGTGGAGGAAGCCTGGACTGCAGCTGTGGCCTCCACTATATGTAAATAGTGCATCCTGTGTGAGTGTAAACTGACCCTTCAAGTACCAGGTGCTGAGCTCAGGCTGGCTTGTGCCCCCAGGTCTTCAGAGGAGCAGCTCAGCTGTGTCTACCGCCTGCTGAAAACACAGCTGACCCAGGACCATGCTGAGGTCCGCCTGTCCGCCTTCCAGATCGTGGATGAGCTCTTCACCAGGTCTCACCAGTTCAGGGTGCTGCTTGTTTCTGACTTCCAGGAGTTCCTGGAGCTCACACTGGGCACCAACCATGAGCAGCCCTTGCCACCCCCCAGAGAGGCAGCCCAGAGGCTGAGGCAGGCAGCCCTGCGAGCTGTGGAAGGGTGGAATGAGAGGTTTGGTGAGGCCTATAAGAAGCTAGCCTTGGGCTACCACTTCTTAAAACACACCAAAAAGGTAGGTGGGCCTTGCACACTGCTGCCGGTTCCCTGGGGCAGAGCAGATAGGCCTCAGGAGGGAAGACCTCTTACTGTGGAGCTAAGTACAGAGTGCTCCCAGGCCATGTTGTTGGGCAGCTTGGCCTAGGTACCTGGGTTGCTGGACCTGCTTGGGGCCTGGGAGGGGAGGAACATCTTTGAGGAAGACAGGCTGTGCCCACGTGTGCATCAAGCTGAGCCTGCAGCCTGTGTCACCTTTGATTGTTCAGCCCTGTTCTGTGACAGGCACTGTCTTCTGGGAGTTTCCCTACCTGTGTTCTTAAGAGTCCCTACCTGGATCCTGCCATTGGCTCTAATGGGTTCTGGGCATGATGAAATCCATCAGGACTTGCTGCTGTGATCCCAACCCAACTCTGTCACTGCCCAGACCTTGCTTTGCCCCTGCCCTCTATGGACAGGTGGCCCTGCCTGTGGGCCAAAGAACCAGCTCTCCCTCTGACCCACTGGCGTGACACCTCCTGGGGTGCACATTCAGGTGGTGCTTGGGCTCTGGGGTCCAGACAGCAGCCCATTTGCATCCTGTACTCCCACTAGTACTGCACTTGTGGCTGGAAGTCTTTTTTTAATTTTATTTTTGAGGTGGGGTTTTGTTTTTCCCAGGCTGTCCTCGAACTCCTGAGCCCAGGTATTTCTCCTGCCTCAGCCTCCCAAGTAACTGGGACAACAGGCCTGCATCATGGCACCTGGCCAGGGCTGGGAGTTCACACCTCTTTTATCTGAAGTGGTAGACTCAGCAAGTTTTTCAAGATGAAGCATCGAGTTCAGCGTATATCCTGTTGTTAAGATGATGGCGTCTCCCCTTGCTGAGGCCTGCTGCATGCTCATGTGGTGGCCATTTGCTCTCTGGTGTTTGTTTGTTGTGGACAGTCCTGATCTTCACTGTTTCCCAGGTGGACTTTCAGGATGTAAATGGGAGGACTCTGGCAGAAAGGCAGCAAGAAGAGCAGAAGCAGAGGCACTTGGATAGAATCTACAGAGAAAGAGCCAAGCAGGCCGAAAGGGAAATGGAAGGCAAGTTCCAGGCTGAGGGTGCCTCGTACATACCAAGGGCCGCCTATGCCTATGCCTTCTCCCAGGACCCTGGTCACAGGAGACCCAGGCAGGCCAGACTAGGGTTCAGGTTGGGCAGTCCCTGCACAGGCGCTTGCACCCCTGCGCCCCCTGGTGGTTAGTTATGTCTCTAGCCCTTTGGGGAGGCTCCCTGGGCACAGGCTGAGTGGAGAGCTTCCAGACAGTGGTCTGTGCTTGGGTCTGCTGAAGGTCCCCTTGCTGTTTTGTCTCCCAGCCACCATTCACCTCCCTCTCCCCTACCTATTTTTTTTTTTTTTTAGTAATGGGGATTGAACCCAGGTGTGCTCTGCCACTGAAGTTCATCCCTGGCCCTTTTTATTCGTAATTTAATTGAGTTGCTTAGGTCCTTGGTAATTTTACTGAGGCTGGCCACAAACCTGCAATCCTCTTGCCTCAGTGTCCCGAGTTTCTAGTATTACATGTGTACCCCTGCACCCAGCTCCCCATTTGCTCTTAACCCAGCTTCCACCCCCCAAATCCCTACGATGTACGTCCTGGCAGCCAGCCTTTTCTTGAGGGAGAGAACAGGGTGTGGGGAATCAGAAGATCTAGGGGATAGTCATCCACCTGCAGGGTGCCCAAGACCCACCAGGGCAGTTGCTCTGTGTCTTAGACAGCAGGGCTGATGCTCTTCTGTGCCCAGACCCCCCAGGGCCTGTTGTAGGCAGGCAGGTGTGCCCAGATGGTAGAGAGGCCACCAGGAGGGAGAGCTGGCCCAGCCCTACAGGGTGTGGCTTGATGTTGGCAGATGTGGCTGCTGGGGGAGGCTCAGCCCTCTCTGGGATGCACTGCTCTGGTTGAAGGCTCCCTGCTCTGCAGTTGGTCCCTGGCATGTTTGCCTGTGCTCCTGCGGCTGCCAAGAGGTGACCTTGCAGTCCTGCCAGCTGGGCAGTTTAGTAAGCGGGTGAAAGCTGCTGTGATACATTTACCTTGGGTGTTGGCTTTTCTTGGGAAGTGAGGCCCAAGGGTGCAGGTGGCACATGTGACCCTTAGCTGCCTGGTGCTAACAGTGACCAGGACCTCGACACATTGTGTGGTGGGGATACTCCTCGCTCAGTGTGACGAGGCCAGATGTGTCTCCATGTCTCGGCAGAGATGTCTGCAGAAGTTGGGTGCTGTCTGACGGAAGTGGAGAACTGCTTCAGGCTGCTGGTGCCCTTGGACTTTGACCCGTGTCCAGAAGCCAGCTTCCTTGATGAGGGTCCCCCTGGTTCCTTGAGCTCAGACTGGGAAGTCCCTCACTGGTCTAGCACTCCTGATGCCCCAGATGAGCCATGCTGCAGCAAGGACCTGCCTGCCTCTGCATACCACCCGGGGGCCACTGGTGCTGGGGAGGGGCCGCCCCAGGCAGCCACAGGGGACCCCTTGGAGGACGAGGAGCAGCCGTGCTGCAGCAAGGACCTGCCCGCCTCTGCGCAACACTCAGGGGCCGCAGGTGCTGGGGAGGGGTTGCCCCAGGCAGCCGTGGAGGATGCGCCCCAGGACGAGTGCAGCGGGGAGCAGTTTGTGCGCAGCCATGGGCTGGGCTCACACAAGTACTCGCTGGACGTGGAACTGCCCTTGGGTAAGGGGCCACCAGGTCTGCTGGTGCCTCCCTGCCCAGGCTCTGCTGGCTAGTGGGCCACTGCTGTGCCAGCCCCCAGCCTAGGTAACCCACAGCCATGCTAAGTCTGGCCTACAGTGGGTACATGCAGGCTTTTCCTTCCCATTTAGCCTCTGCCCTGGGCTGTGCCCACTTTACCAGGCCTCTGTGGCCACAGGCCGGTCACAGAAAGCATATGGACTTGTTTGCCATCTATAGCCCACTCCAGCAAGGCTCTGGGCAGGGTGGGTGCAGGAAGGACGTGTGTAGGGCCAGAATCACACAGCAGTGAGCTCTGTCGACACTCGGCTGGCCTGGGTGGGCTTCCAGCATTTCCCTGTGGGCTGTAGCCTCTTGGCCTCAGGGTCCGTTGTGACCCCCATTCACCTCATTCCAGACGGTCTGAAGGTGCAAGAGAATGATGACAACCTTGCTGTCCTCCATGCTGCCCGCGATGCAATCAAGCTCATCCAGAACAAGTTCCTGCCAGCTGTGTGCTCCTGGGTCCAGGTGAGGCTGGGCACCTGGCCTTCAAAGCTGTCCCTGTCAGGCCAGGGCCTGGGCAGAATGAAGATGTAGTTGGCGGGAGCCGTAGGCTGGAAGGAGGAAATGTGGAAAGTGCAGGTGTGGGTCTTGTCCTTGGGGTGACCTAGGGGGTCAGCCAGGTGTCCTTGACCATTTGTTCCCAAGGCTACATACCAGGCCATGTTGCCTCCTGGCAGGGCTTGTGTTCTCTGTAACTTCTTCCTTGTTCTGCAGAGGTTTACCCGAGCAGGGACCCATGGTGGACACTTATGGCGTGCCATCGACTTGAAGGCAAAACTGGAACTTGCGCTGAGAAAGTATGAGGAGCTTCACGTGCAGCCTGAGTGGGGACCAAGGAGCAAGGTGTGTGCGTGTGGTGGGCCGGCAGGTCCAGGTCTGGGGGGGAGGAGCGAGGTGTGTGTGCGAGTGATGGGCCGGCAGGTTTGGGGCGGGGCTGAGCTGCCTGTGCAAGCAGGAGCTGCTTCAGGCTCCTCTCTCTCTCTGTTGGCCTGGCAGTGGGAGCCCAACTGGCGTCTCCTGGTGCCAGAGCCCAACCGTGCCCCACATGTGGACATGCCCCACAGCCCAGCAGGGCCCGCCCCATAGTGGACACGTGAGCTCATTCACTGTATCGTGGCAACATGGCTCCTGCTACTGGGTGTTGTCCACTTACCCTGCACTGTAGCCAGGGAGCCCTGCAAGTCAGACTGTGCCCCTCCTGCTCAGGGAAGGATGGGGCTTTTGTGGAGTCTTCAGCAGAGTGGGTTCTGTGTACTGATGGGCACCATGGTGAGCTGGGACAGGGTGCTCACTTTGGGGATGGAGACTCAAAGACCAGCCATCTGCTGGACTGTGTAGCACCTTAGCCTGGGAGGGACCATGGCATTGATGAAAGAGAAATAGGCCCTCTGTGGTTGGAGAGGCAACAGGGGTTCCTGGGCTTCCCTTAGCAACCGCATGCCACCAGAGCAGGGCAGGGTCTCTAGATGGGGCTGAGAGGTGGGAGCCTCAGGCAGGCTGAGGGAGGACTGGACGCTGAGCCTGGGCCTCCAGGCAGTGGGCTAGGGTGTAGCCAGGCATCCACCCTGGAGCACAAGGTCCTTGGCACTGGATGCCTTGGAGCTGGCTGGAGGAGGCAGGTGAGCTTGTAGCAGCCTGAGAGCGAGTGAGGGTGGTATTCCTGCCTAGAGATGCTCGGGGGCTGTGGCGGGGAGAGGATGCTGCACTGGGGCTTGTTGTGCCTTATGAAAGAGAACTGTCGCATGCAGATGCCATCTTCCTGCCTTTGGTTGGTCTCTCACCTGCTCTCAGAGAAGCTGAGAAAATAGACACCAGATGCACCGCTCCTGGGGTCCCTGGGGAACCCAGAACCAGACCCAGCTGAGTGGAGAGGGTGCAGCCCTGGCCCAGGGAAGGTAGACTTCTTTTTTTAAATAATAACTGTATTTTTTATTTATTTTGTGTATGCAGTGATGAGGATTGAACCCAGTACCTCACACATGCTAGGCAAGTGCTCTGCCACTGAGCCCCAGTCCCAGCCCAGAACCTCCCCCTTTTCAAAGGTAGCTTTGAGGTGGAAAGAACTCTGTTTCTTGCCAAGAAAAAGATGAAGTTGCAGGCCACGCAGAGCCCAGACCAGGAGTGGGCATACATGTTGCATGCAGCCACCAGGTCAGGGCTCTAAGCTGAGCTCAGTCAGCTTATGCTGTGGCTGGCATCCCTGGTGCCCTGCCCTGTGTGGTGTGACCATACTGAGCCCTGGCAGCAGACCTGGGGTGGCAATGCAGTGCCAGAAGTTCTGGAACCCGAGAGGAGGAACCCCTACCTGAGCAGCCGCTGGGAGATCCCTGGCTGTGGAGGCCATTTGTGGCCCTCAGGCCCACCAGAGGGCGACCTTGCTTCTCTCCTGCAAACCCCATGAGTCTGCGCTGTGCAGCTTGGGGACAGGAGTCTTTGTGGGCGCTCATTCTGCCTCACTAGAATCCACTGTGTGTGGCATGCTGCTTGTTTAAGGAGTCAGCTTTTTCAGTTTTGACCAAAATATATTTACGGTGAAAAATAATTGTCTGGTGGGAGGAAGGTGCCTGTCACCTACTCAGTCAGAGGAGCTTACTCTAGACCGCAGGGCACTAGCACTCCGAGCAGCCAGCCTGGGTGCAGAGTGAAGGCCAGGTGGGCCCCCAGCGCTGTGCTGAGTGTGGAGGTTGCCTTGTGTGGTGTGCACTTGTGCTGTCCAGGGCTCACCCATGGCCATTTTGCTGCTGATGGCCTTGGTTGTAGCAAGGATGTCCTTGGACATTTGGTGTCCTGGGGATGTCCACAGGCTTCCCATGCTGCTGGGGTCCATTCTCATCAGGCCTAGGTATGATCAGCCTGCATGGTCTTCTGGGGCTAGTGGCAGTGCTGAAGGTGGCAGGACCTGAGCCCAGAAGGGTCACAGCAGCTGGCTGCTCTCCTTGGCCTGAGGCTCTGTCAGCAGGGCCCCTGGAGAGCTGCTGCCCCTGCTCTCATCTCGGAGCCTCACACCTGCAGGTGCGGCTGACTAGGGGAGGGTCCCCGACAGTCTTTCCCAGGGCTGGTGGCTGCTCAGCCTGCACTGTGGTGGGGGGTCAGGGCTCTGAGCTAAGCTTAGCCAGCTCTTGCTGCCACTGGTGTCCCTGGCACACCAGAGGGTCAGGCTGTCCTGCGTAGCCTGTGTCCTGGCCCCGCCACACCTGCTGACTTTGCCATGTGCTTGAGGAAACTTGAGTCCTAGCCACGCCTGGCCGTGTGCCTCCTCCCTCTGTAGGCCCAGGAGGTCTGGTTTCCTTGACCTCTGCTTGCCCTGGACTCCTGCCAGCTGCCTGTCCCTTCCAGATGCTGGTGCTCTTGTCTGCTGTGTCCCAGGGTGGGTGAATGGGACTGGGCCCACTGGTGTAGCTACCTCTATTCTAGCTGTGGCTCACAGGGCTTATCCCAAAGCTCTCATGGGCTGTGGACACTGGAGTCCCAAATCCAGCCCTTCGGAGCTGTCCACCTGGCCCTCTGTAGTGCACAGCCTCAGGCCACTGCATGGCCCCTGCCTTCCACTGTGCACTCTGGCCATCGGCCCTGCTTTGACTCCACTCAGTGTGTCCTTTGATACTGTCAGAGTAGATGACTCGTCCCCACTTCTGCCCAGGGCCTGCAGGACCTGCTGCTGGAGGGCAGGGCCACACAGGGTGTTGTGCATGGGCAGTGAGGGGCTGCGGGTGTCCTTTGGCCACGTGGTCTGGTCAGTAGACTCCTGCCCAGGCTGCTCTTCAGGAGAACAGGGCTCCTGTGAGTGTGCAGGGCCTATCAGGCCCTGCAAGGTTGATGGTGTCCCCGCTTCAGTTGGAAGACACATGTCACTCTGCTCTGCTGTCAGCTGAAGGGACACTTTCTGGACCCTCTCCACACACTGATCCTAATAAAGGCACTCTGAAATCCTCAGAGGTTTCTTGCGCAGAGGCAGAGGAGCAGCCCGCAGATGGAGTGATTGGAGGGCTCCTGCTGCAGCCGCTTAGGCTCAGGTGAGCCGCTTCCCAGAATAGATGCGGCAGCCAGTGCAGGCAGGCCTATCTGCCCATCTCCCTCCTGCTGGCGGCCCTCCCTGCAGAGCTGCAGTACCCGCAAAGGCTTGGGCAGGGGTGGAGCAGCTAATGAACATCAGTGTTAATTAGAGCTGTTTTAATTAGAAATTATGAATGAGGTGTTCTTCACTAATTTTCAAATAAAATTTACGAAGGGTTTAAATTGTTTCCCTTACATTTCCCCACTTAGCACGGGATTGGCATCGTTAACTCCGCGTGTAGAACAGGCTAGGTGGGGAGCACTAATTCAATAATGCGTGATTCAGACATCTGAGAACTTCTGACAGATGTGAGAGACTGAGACAGACATGACGCCCACTTAGAGCCAAGTGGCCACCGCCAGGCCCTGGGCTCTCCGGGCTGAGGGGGAGGGGGAGGGCAGCCTGCCTGCAACCCGCTGCAGTCTGTTTCACAGGTCCTCTTTCTGCCTGTCGCCTGTTTTCTACATAGTATTGTTTTCCTTTTGACATAGATGCTCTGTCCTCAGAAAAATACTTAAGCCAGTTTAAATATGTTTAAGTGTTTGTTTTATAGAGTGTCTCCATGTCAGCTCCGTGTGGGAGCAGACTGGGGATAAATCTTGGCTGGATCAATATGGAGGGTCATTGGGTAGATTTAGTTTCCACCCTGCTCTGTTACAGGCGGGCTGTAATAATCCAGCTGCCTCGTTCGTTAAACTGATAAAAATCCTTTGAAAACTTGTAAATTGCCTGCTTTTAATTATGTAGCTTGAATCAACGGTTATTTTCTTATTGTGTAATTAACAAAATACTAATTTCCCACCAACGAGTGAGTCAGAGAACAGTGATTCCGAGGCTCTGTCACCTGGCCCTGTGGGCAGTGCTTTGCCTTTTTCCTGTGGTCAAGCTGCAGGCTCCCCTGTGTCGCTGGCCAGCAGGTGGGCTTGGCCTTGCCCTCACCGCCCTGCCTCCAGCCCCAGCTGCCAGCCTCTCCCCCTGGCTGTGGGGTCGGGAGCTTCCTGTGCTGCTGCCCAAGCCCTCGTAGCATCTGGTTCCCTAGGTGAGGAGGACAGAATTAGAAAGCCCAGGGAATGAAATGTTGGCCCATCAGACACGTACAGGGACGGTCAATCAGCTTCGCCTCCAGGAAGCGGCCGCCATCTGTAGCCTTCCTGGGTGACTCGGCTCCTTCCATCACGCTGAAGGCCACGCTGCCTCCCAGGGTGCCGGGGGAGGGGTGGGTGCGCTGGTGCTTTGAAAGGACAAGCTCTGAAAGGACAGGCTGGGCCTGGCTGCCCTCCCAGCCCTACAGCATGGAGCCCCCTCCTGGCCTCATGGCAGGCCACCTCAGCCAGGCACCTTCCCCAGCCAGCCGGTGCCCTTCCAGCCTGCCCACACGTGGTCCCCTTGGTTCCAGAAGACACTTCCTGGGGTGGATTGCTTTGTTATCCCCATTTTATAGATGGGGAACCTCTGTGGGCCTGGCCTCGTTGCCAAGACCAAGACCTTGCCTGCATGCCAGGCAAGGCTGCCTGACACCTCCCTGCCCATGCCTGTGCCTCTGAGCACTGTCTCTTGCTCCCCAGGGCTGTCTGCTGGCCACATCTCTGCCTGGGGAGGTTGGGCTGCAGCAGGTGGCCTTTCACATGCCTGTGTGGGACTGTGTGAGTCACGGGCCCCAGAGTGGGTGAGTCTGGGTCTTCCTCATCCTCTGCCAGAGTAGCTTTCTCCACAGAGCTCCGGGGGGCCAGAGCTACTAGATACGGAGACGTTGTTTGCTCCATGAGGCGATTGTCCTCCACTGGGTCCGATGTGAGTTTCTGTAAGGTCCAGATGACACGTGATGACCCTC
Source organism: Ictidomys tridecemlineatus (assembly GCF_052094955.1). Classification (NCBI taxonomy): domain Eukaryota; kingdom Metazoa; phylum Chordata; class Mammalia; order Rodentia; family Sciuridae; genus Ictidomys; species Ictidomys tridecemlineatus. Next base: position 786,207 of record NC_135485.1, read on the forward strand.
CTGCTCTGTGCCCCTCACACTGCCCCTGTGCAGGAAAACCTGTGGTGCAGACCCCCAGGAAAACAAGCTGTCCTGGCCCAAGTCCAGCCACCCACGGGAGGGAGTCTGTGTGGACCACCAGCCCTCATTGGCTTACAGAAGTGTGTGCCTCTGGCTGGCCACTTGTCTTCACCCAGGGGAGATTTTGGCCCTACCCTTACTCTAGACACACTCTATGCACGCATGATCCAGGGGCTCTGTCTCAATCCTGCCCCCAGCTGGATGAGGCTCTTGGCCCCTGGGCCCTGGGTGCTCCTTGTGCATGCTGGCAGTCTCCAAGGCAGGTTGACTCCTGATTTGGTCAGTCCAGGAGGGGAAGTGCCTGCCACTGTGTTGTGCTGTGGGTGTGAGGTCCCTGAGTGTCAGCCTCGGAGGTGCTTGTGTCAGAAGGTGGTGGTCGGCTCAGGAGAGTGTGCTCCTGGTGCCCTGCCCACGTCCAAGCAGGTTGACTTGGCCTTGGTGCCATTGCACATGAGGGGCCTGCTCCCAGGGTGTCCATTTGGTCAGTGGTGCGACCGCCCTCTGTCCTCTGACAATGCGTCCCTGGCAGTCGGAGATGCACATGAGATATTGGCCTGGCCGGCAATTTGCACGGCCTTCCAGGGAGGGCATTAGCATATAAATAGCAGATGCAGTGCCGACCATCACAGCTGAGCACGTTTAATTTTTAGTTTATAAGATAGAATGGGTTTTTAAATGCATAGCCATCAAGCCCTGAGAGACAAATGCAGTTTGGAACTCACTTGTCTGACGAGGCCTTACATCATTTTTTTTTTAAAAGGGAAATAGACACACATAAAACTGAACAAAAGTGATTTCTTGGGTGAAAAGTAATTGAGATTGCGCACCAAGTTAATTAGATGGTACAAAATTTATTTAATGGTCCCAGCTGTATCTCCAGGCCGTGGGGCTTGGTGGGCGACCCGCTTTCTGGGCACCAAGCTGTTCTTCCCATTCCTTCGCAAATAATTAGCAACCTCACTGCCCCTACTTCTGTAAACTGATTGCGCTGTATATTTTAGTCGTTTTATTGCTTGTTTAATTATGATGGTGGAGACTCATTTTTCTAAATCCTTTTAACTGTGGGTGAGAATCAATTTGTATAAAACCAGCAGTGTCCCCCTCCGTGGCCTCCCCATGGCCACAGCCTTGGGTAGAAGCTTCTGCCAAGTAGGTGGATTGGGCTGTCCCTGGGGCTGGCTTGGGATAAGGCTTCCAATTGGCTGCAGGCTCAGGCTGCCGGTCTGGCCCCTCCCAGGCACTGAGGGCTTCACCGGTCAGGCTCCCTTCCTTCTCCCCGGGTGCTCTGCATGGTGTTTTCTGGCAGTTGGAGAATCTCAGCTCCCAGGTGGGTGGAAGCCAGCTGCCCTGGAGCAGGTCACAGGTCTGACCTCGCCCAGTAGCTCTCGGTGGGTGTGAACTCCTTCCCTGCACCTCCAATGTCCAGCCACCCTGTACAGCCCCGTGGTGGGGTGCTGTGGTGCTGCGGGCCCCCCTTGTGCTGTTTCTGTCTGGCCTAATCTGTGACCTTGAAAGCAGGTCACCACTGCTGTGGCTGAGCTCACTGGATTATTTAGTCTCTTAGAATCCAAGTGCTCAAAGGGAGTCTTCCACAGGCCTTAGACTCCCTGGGCCACGACGCTTTCTGAGGTCTCAGAGGGGGCTGTTGCTTGTCTCCATGGTGTTCTTGTCTCTGAGCAGGTCACTCAAGTACCCTGGCAGCTGGCAGCTGAAAGCTGTCTCTGCCTCTTTGGACGCAGGTGTGTTGCTGCCTGTCCAGGGCAATGGAGCACATAGATGAGCAGCAGCTCTTGCTCACAGAGGTGAAGCCAAACTTGAAAATGGATGCTTTTGTGCCAACTTTTGTATCAGCAGTGAAGTCTCTGACTTCTAGTTGCTGTAGCTCGTGTGTTACTGCCTCTGAGTAGTTGAAAAGTAAAGTGCAGGTGTGGATGACATGGTTGCTGTGGCCCAGGACGAAGCCCAGGGTCTCTCCAGAGGCAGAGGCCTCCTAGGGCATGGCCAACAGCTGCAGAGGGAGAGCAGAAAGCCAGGGCCTGATCAGTGCTTGTTTGAGGACACAGAGGAACCTAGGACTTCAAACTTAATCACAGAAATAAATGATTTTAGTTGGGGAGAAAGAAGGTATAATTCCTAATAGTTAGCTGAGCAGTTGAATATTTTTTAGAAAATGGAAATTTGATAAAAGTCCTCAGTGAAATTCAAGGGTGTGAGCAGTAAGCATAATATTTTATGAAAATGACCCCCATATTTAAACCCTGGCACTGTGTGTGCTGCATTGTAGCACCCCGTCCACATCCACCTTTTAGAAAATTAAAACACATAAATTCTGTTTAGTGTTTGATACGCACTGCACCGGCCGGAACGTAAGCCCTAAAACCTTGGGCTGCTCTCCACCTTTCATAAATTCCTGGGTAGATTCTATACAAAAATAATTTTCAGGTCCGTGGCTCATTGTTATTCAAACGTGATTGATCGTCGTCATTTGCTCAGCTCGGGAGTTAAGTGCCCCTGTCATTTCCAAAGAGCATAATTGGGACGTTTCACAGGTCAGCGGTGGAGACAGGCTTCCCTTTTGATCAGTGTTAGACTGATAACAAAAATTACAGTTTCCAATGATTAATGTCTCCCGGGCTCCCCAGATGCACAGCCATGGGCTGTGCCTAAACACAGAGCATTTGCATCTGATTATAAGTCTCCCGGGCAGGTCTCCTCGTGGGGTTGTTGAGTCTAGCCGCAATAGTCCCGTGCTGTAGTGCTGGCAGCCAGCCCCAGGGGCCATGTGTGTCCTGGGGCTGTGTGTGGGCCTTGGGGCCACGTGTGTCCTGGGGCCGTGTGTGGGCCCTAGGGCCACGTGTATGCTGGGGCCCTGTGTGTGTGTGTGTGTGTGTGTGTGTGTGTGTGTGTGTGTGTGTGTCTCCTGGGGCCACGTGTGTCCTGGGGCCGTGTGTGGGCCCTAGGGCCATGTGTGTGCTGAGGCTGTGTGTGGGCCCTAGGGCCATGTATGCTGAGGTTGTGTGTGTATCCTGGGGCCACGTGTGTCCTGGGGCTGTGTGTGTGTGTGTCCTGGGGCCACGTGTGTCCTGGGGCTGTGTGTGTGTCCTGGGGCCGTGTGTGGGCCCTAGTGCCATGTGTGTGCCGAGGCTATGTGTGTGTGGGCCCTAGGGCCACATGTGCTGAGGTTGTGTGTGTATCCTGGGGCCACGTGTGTCCTGGGGCTGTGTGTATGTCCTGGGGCCACGTGTGTCCTGGGGCTTTGTGTGTGTGTGTCCTGGGGCCACGTGTGTGTCCTGGGGCAGTGTGTGTGTCCTGGGGCCACATGCATGCTGGGACTGGGAGGGCTCTGGGGCCACCTGTGGGAGCTGCTGGTGAGTGGCTGAGCTGGGTCAGGTGGGCACCTCAGCTCCCTGGTTCTGTCAGAAGCTGTAAATTGCTAATACTTAGCTTCCAGGGAGCATGTGGGCTCCTGCCCTGGGGGTCCACAGCCGCTCCTCTCTGATCACCTCCCTCAGGTGACCGCCAGAGGCAGGTGCCTGTGTGGAATGCCTGTTGGGCCGGAGTGTAAAAAACGAGCATGTGTGAGGACCACTGGGTGTTCCTGAGGACCCCGGCTGCCATCACAAAGGGACCTCCCTTTCTGGACACTTTCTTCAGCCCTGTGCCTAGGTCTTGGTGGAGTCCTCACACCCTGGGGGCACAGCCCTCAGCTGCCCAGGATGATGAGCCTGGCTCCCTGGTGTGTAGGGGTCTCCCGGGAGGGGCACGTCCCTGCAGTTGCTGGTTGCTGTCCTGGCATCCTGTCCTGGGTGTGAGGGCTCCTGGGGATGGAGGCTGTGGCTTAGGGGCTGGTTCTGCTGTGCTGCAGGTGCTCGCCGAGGTGAGTGTCTGCCTCTGTACTGTTTGCTCTAGTGAGCTGATGGGCACCGGGCATTGCTATCGGCAGGACCTCGCAGCAGCCCCGGGGCAGGCCGGGACTCCTGCTTTGGGGATGTCAAGGACTCCATGGGCCTCTGGTGCCACCTGCTGAGGTGCCCAGAGCCCGCCTTCCTCTGGGGAAAGCAGGCCTCCTGCTCCCCAAGTTGTGGGTGGCGGCACTGTGCTCCTGGGACTCAGGCCAGCTGCCACATCAGGCAAGGGAGGTAGCCTCGTCGGGAGCTCCTGCATGATGTGTTGTCCAGATGACTGCCTAGCGGGTGGATGGCTGCTACCTGTACTGCAGGGAGAGACGTTTGCCGTCCACCTGCCTGTGATTGCTCTGTGCAAGGATGGGGCAGCATGTGCCAAAGCATGGAGTGGCAAGGCCAGAGGCAGTGGTTCAGAGGTGCTGAGATTTTAGGGACAAGAATCACCCTAGCCAGTGCGGTGGCACGTGCCTGTGATCATGAGTTCAAAGCCAGCCTAAGACGCTAAGCAGCTCAGTGAGACTCTGTCTCTAAATAAAATGGGAAACAGGGCTGGGATGTGGCTCAGTGGTGGAGTGCCCTGAGGTCAATCCCTGGTCCCCCGCCACCAAAAAAAAGGAAAAAAAAAAAAAGAATCAGCCCTGAGATAACCTTGGGTGGACTGCAGTCACTTGATGCTGACGCCCGGCTGCTGTGGAGGGGGCTGGGGCAGTGGGCGGCAGTCCCCATGCGCGTACACAGGTCTGGGTGTCCTTATTTGTTTTTGGTGGTGTTTCCACAGACTGAAGCCCCAGGGGATGAGGAGGATGAGGACGACGAGGACTTTGTGGAGGTGCCGGAGAAGGAGGGGTATGAGCCCCACATCCCTGCCCATCTGCGGGCTGAATATGGTAGGCTGCAGCTCAGGGGGCAGTGGGAGGCGCCTGGGGAGAAGCCCCTGCTCTGGGAGCTGCTGCCCAGTGACCTCACAAGAGGTGGGGCTGTGGGGCCCCGCCTGTCCTGCTGGCTACGCCACAGATCCCTGAGCGTTCACTGCTTCATTTAAGGGTGGGCTCCCCGGCTCCCTTGCAACCTGCCCTGAGGCAGGCTCTCATCCCAGGAAGTCCTGCTGCAGGCCCCTCTGCCCAGCCCTGGGCCAAGGTTCTCACCCCACAGTGGGCCTGCTAGCTCGAGAGGAGGCAGGTCCTGGCCCCGCCCTGCAGCTCCTGGGTGCTCCTGCCCAGCAGTGGCCTCAGGAGAGTGTTCCAAGAGTGAGGTGGGCACCTCCCTGAGCAGACGGATGCCCTCTTGTGCAGGCTCCCTGGACCCAAGGTGTCGGGGGGACTGGTTCCAGCAGCTCAGGAGCCATGTCTGGTGGTGGCAGGGAGTCAGGGGGAGGCCTGGGCCCCTCAGGGTTGGGGGTAGCCATACCACATGCTCAGGCTTTTATCCCTTAGGGATGATTCCTGGGGATGTCACAGTAACCTGCGTACCTCTTGGACACTAAAGGTGGACAAGGCATCTGGGCCAGGACTGTGATGTCCACAGCAAGGCCACATTCCAGGGCAGGGGCAGCCTCGAGTCCGGTGGGTTCCAGGGCCCCAGGGCACACACAGGTGTCACGTGTTCACATCCAGAGCAAGGAACTGAAAACCGGACCCCTAGCTTTTATGGTGAAATTGACAAGTTGGTTTGAACTGAAGTCTGTGAGATGAAACGTAGATTTGTTAAAAGAATTTAGATGATTAGGCAACTCGCGTGTGAAGACATGACCCATTAGGGGTGTCATGCCAAATTAGCACAACCACATGCTAATGCCCTCCACTCAAACAGCTGTGTGCCCACACGTCCGCTTCTGAGCTGGGCAGGGCCAGGCGGGCTGGGCACCTGGGGTTCAGTCGTGTGAGTGTGGTAGGGAAGCTCCCTCCCTGACCTCACTGGGCGCCTGGCCTGGCCTGGCCTGCTTTGCGGAGGACCTGCCTCTGCCTGGTGCTATCCTGCCCTGTGCCCCGGCCCGCCTTCCTCCATGGGCCAGACCCCACCCCAAGCCTGGGCTCCAGCTGTGCCTCCTCCAGGCTCCTTAGCCATTGAGCCCCCTCTGACCTCCCACCTGCCCCCAGCCGCCACCCTCACCTGCCATTCTTTTCGAATACCAGTGTCCACCTGAAGTGGCCTTTGCCATCTCCTGATTACTGCCTTTCCTCCGTGGCCAGAGCCTCTCTTGGGTGGCCACAGCCGAGGCCCACACTGACATGGGTACTGGGAGGTGCCTGTAGCCTGCTGCTGGGTGCTGTGGCCACCCTCCCCAGCCCACCCTACCTTGCCCTCTGCTGGACCAGGCCCTAGATAGCAGAGAGGCACTGGTTCAAGTGTGGATACCTCTGAGGCTGTTGGGTCTGTGACGGAGGGCCACAGGGACAGGCGAGGCAGAGACAGACTGTTGGCTCCTTCCTTTCTCTGGTCCTGGGCCAAGGACCCAAGGTCTCTAAGCAGCCACAGCACCTGCCTAGGCTCTTGTCTGCTCAGATATCCTCCTACCTGCCACGTGGCCTTGTTCCCCTCCCTGAGCCAGGGCTGGTCCTGGAGTCTGCCAGGGAAACCGGCAGCTGGAAGTGACTCTTGGCTTGGGTCACGCCAGACTTTTCAGGGTCTGGGCCTCTGTGTCCCTGTTGGTGCTTCTGAGTCCTCAGGGTTAGTTTGCAGCCTCTAACTGGCAGGACCCGCCTCTCACGCAAGCCTTTGTCCTGCAGTGGCTCGCAGCGCAGGGCTCGGAGTAGGACGCAGCAGAGGCCATTGTCCTCCAGCCCAGAGTGACGAGGTTCCCTCTGGCCCGTGGCTTGCGAGTGGCCAGTAAAGTGGCACGACCACAAAGGCAGACTGTCATGGAGTGCTCCCTCAACGGGCCTTTAACTGTCCCTCCAGGCAGTGGGCACGTGGGGGCAGGGCCTTGCTGACCACCAGTGGAGAGTGATGGGCACCAGCAAAGTCCTCGGCCCTCCTGTGTGGAGGTGGCCTGTGTCCCCCTTGTCTGCTGGCCAGTGGAGTCCATCCAGTGAAGGGGTTGAGCTGTGAACAGCCAGGGGCCTCTGCCAGGCTCCTTGGGACACCTGCCCAGTGCCCCTGCGAGGAGGCCCAGCTGCACGGAGGTGTCTCAGGGGCCCGGGGCTCTTGTGCCTGCCTGACCTCCAGCACAGAGGAGCAGGGCATGGCACCCTGCTGGGGTGTGTTGGTGCAGAAGAGGACGCAGCCTCAGCAGGGCCTTGGTTCCTGAGCTGTGGGGAGATCCATCACACAGAAGTGGTGACCCATTGCCTGTGCCTGGGCTCCTGGCTCTGTCCTGCCCGCCTGCTTGGTGACTACCCCTGGTCCAGGCTGTGTGGGCAGGCCTGTTGCGGAGGGGGGGTTTGGCAAGACCCTGGCATCTCCTTGGTGCAGGTTCACCCCTTCCCTTGGGAAGGCTTACAACATTGTCTTTGGCCTTAACAGACAGGGGCCTAGGGGTCTGGGCCAGTGCTGCTCCCCCTGCTCTCCCCAGAAGCGTCAGGTGGAGGCCGATGGGAGAGGGACGCTGTGCAGCGAGGTGCTCTGACTCTGGTTCAGGGTCTTGCTGTCTGCCCGGCCCTGGGCTGCACTGCGGAATCAGGAGGGGCCAGCAGGGCCCCTTCAAGCCTGGGGCTCAGCTTCAGCTGGTCAGGTTGCCAGTGAGGCCTGGAGCCAGGGCAGGGCGGTGGGGACCCCCTTGGCCTCCTGTGGGAAGGATGGCAAACGGCCCGGGAGCTCTGGAGACGCAGGCCAGGCAGGAGGTGTGCCTGGGCGAGCCCAGTTCATGATACTAGTTTATATTCTGTGGCTGTTTTTTCAATTAAACGTGGGTGAATCTGAAGTAGTTAGATTTAGTCTAAACCCACACAGCCGAGGAGACCGGGGCTCTTTTTCTTTCTCGTTTCTTTCTCTGAATTTTCACTGAGGGGCTTTTATCTTTCCCTTAATCCTACCATTTCTGTCAGGACATAATCTCTTTCTCAAATTTACATTTTAATTACAAGGCCAGTGGAGCTAGGTGGAATCAATAATGTCAGCGCTGGGCAGCCCAACTTTGTGCGGAGCCCAGCCTCTCCATTTCCTGCTATCGATTGATCTCTCCGCACTGTCTGCTTTAGTGCTTCAGGCAAATAGGTGCCACTTGGCCAATTTAAACAAAAACAGGGATTTGGACATTTTTATGATTCTTTTAAAAGCAACCGTGGGAGTAAACTTGAGCCCAGATACTATACTGAGTCAGCCGAGCAGAGCTGGGGCACGAGGTGGGTCGGTCGAGGACTCTGCCCTCATCTGCTGAGAACCGCGTGCTGGACCGAGGAACCTTCTGTGTTTTGGGTCTGCTCTGGAGGTGTGTCAGCAAGATTGATTCCCCAGGACAGTGCAGGCGGGGCCCGAGCCCCGAGTGTTTACCCTGCTCTACACGCTTACCCATCTTCTTAATGGTCTAAAACAACAAATCAATGAAAAATATATTTCATTCTTGTAACTCTTAGGAATTCTCCTATTGATCTCTGGGCTGCGATTGTATCTGTCCAAGTGTCACATTGTTCTCTTCTCAGTCCGGCTGCCTCGCAGTGTGCGGTGTTGGCCAGCTGGGCAGTGTGGTCCCTGGGGAGGCCGTGCTGCGGGTCTTGGGGCTTTTGGATGCCTGGGAGTGGGACCTGGGCATTGTGATGGTGCTGGAGCCTTTGGGCTGAGATCCGTGGTGGCCACAAGTGACTGGCAGCCCCCAGGGACCCTGAGCAGCTCCTCAGTGTTCTCTGTGGGCATCCAGGAGATGGGAGTGTGCTGGGTCCTACAGCAGGGCTGGCACGTGTTTCCCCAAGGGGCCAGAGAGCGAGTGTCCGACCCAGCTCCTGAGCACGCCAGACAGCACAGGGCGGGAGGGCATAGCTGTGTGCCAGGGGGCTTTATCTACAGAGGAAGCCTGCAGGCGGCTGTAGCCCTTGTCTGCTTACCACCGTGATGTCCTGAAGAGCAGCTGGCCACGTCTGTGTCCTGTCGGGCTGCCCTCTGCTCAGGAACCTCGGGCAGTGGTGCTGGCCTCCACCTTGGCGTTGACTCTTTCGCACACAACATCCACGTTTCCTACACATCGACACGTCCCTTCTGTTTTTGTTTAACATTTCTTAGTCATAGGTGTACACATTCCTTGTTATTTTATGTGGTGCTGAGGTTGGAACCCAGTGCCTCACACACACTAGGCAGGCGCTGCCACTGAGCCTAGCCCCTGCCCGATGGGTCCCTTCTCTTGAGGTCCTTTGAACTTAAAATCAGTTTCCCTGGTGTTGAGCCGCCATCTTGGCTGTCTCTTGGTCCTTCCTGCACAGAGACTCTGATCCTGCCTTTATGCACTCCCCGTCGCTGGTCTCGGGAGGGACTTGGGCCAGGGGGTGGCCACAGCTCTGTCCGGAGGTGATCTGTCGGCTGGGCTGCAGCCCTGGGCTGGCAGCCACAGCACCTGGACGTGCTGCCCGGGCTGCTCCGCGCACCACACGTCCCCTCAAAGTCGCTGCTGCTGTTGGTTTACTTCTTTTCCCACCTTTGTTAAAATGTTTTTTTCTGTTGCTTCTAAACCCTTTTTTATCTATTATTTCTGATGATTGTTTCTAATTTTAAAAAGTATTTTTAAAAAGTGTGTGTTGTCCCCTGCTGTGTGCTCCCTGCAGTACCGGGGTAGAACTCGCCCTGCACACTCAGCTCACACTGCCCCCCATCCACCCTTGGTTTTTATAGCCTCTTGATTTCTGTTCTTGCCCCCCCCCAGGACTAGTGGCTGAGCACCCTCCTGCCCCGGCCTCCCTGTCTGGTAGGTGTGGACGGAGGGGCAACAGACTCCAGAGCATTCCCTGGGCCCTTCCTGCCCTGAGGCTCCCGTCGAGGAGGCCCTGGTCCTCACTGCAGGCTGAAGCCACAGCCCAGCGGGTGGAGAGTCAGGCTGGAGGCCCTCAGCCGTGGGAGCAGCCCTCCCCGGCCCTGCGCACCGTGCTGTTGACATGCTGCTGCAGTAGGACTGTCCTTCTTCAGATGTGTGGCTTTTTCTCTGATGTCCTTAAACTCCCTGTAGAATTTCCAGCCAGTTTCCCTCCATCTCCAGGAAACGAGGCTCACCATTTCCCAACTCTTCTCCACAGCTCTTCCTTTTCTTTCCTTGATTCTGGAAATGAGGACCTTGGTACCTGCACAGGTGCCCTTGGCTCTCACTGCAGGAGTGTGTGTCCCCCAGAGGGGTCAGAGTCCCTGCTGCCCTTCTGCCCTGCAGCAGCCTTACTCCAGTCGGCTCGCTCTAGTGCTGGGCTTCCCCTGTCCACTGGCTGCTGCAGCTCCTGCTGGGGGAGGTGGCATTCAGAGACCCCCACTGCCCTGCCCGAGCACCCTTGTGAGCACCTCAGTTGGCGGGTGCACGGGGGAGGGCAGGCCGTGCCTCTGGGGTCCTAACCTCTACCTGCCCTGTGCCCCACCTGGGAGAGAGGCGAGCAAAGGTCAGGTGGGCCAGACCGAAGTCCTTGCCTTGGTATGGGCAAGAGGGATGGACAGGGCCTTGAGGGATAGCAGGGGTGGCGGGGTTTGGTGGTGGTGAAGGATCTGACCTGTTCCGCCCCAGGGATGTAAGAATGGACATGGCTGCAGAAGCCAGTGCGCCACTGTGCCCATGGCCTTGCCAACCTGGTGCCAGGGGCTGTGCTCCAGGGTGGCATTCTACTCATTGGGAGCTTGCGTCTGACTGGCAGCCACAGGGCGGGTATCTCTAGGCCCTGTCCGAGAGGGGGAGGTGACAGGAACCACTTCTCAGGGCCTTGGAGTATCATGGGCTCTCATGTGCAGGGTGCGTCCCAGTTGCTTGGGCACCGAGAGGTGGCAGGTGCTCACAGGATCTTCCCAGGTCATGGAGTGGAAGTCAGCAGTGGACATGTGTCTGTTTCAGGGCTGGAGCCCAAAGCCCCTCTGCAGGCTCTGGAGAAAGATGCAGCTGCACAGGGCTCACAGGCGAGGAAGAGGACGAGAAGGGACGAGGAGGCGTCGGACCCCACCTCTGCTGCTGCCCAGCTGTGGCAGCCCCAGGACTGCCTGCCTCCTGTCCTACCCTCCTCTGTCAGGTGATCCCAGATGTCCCACTTTGTTGGGCCACTGCCTGGCACCGTCACTGACTACCCAGAGCACCAGTGGGGTACAAGGCCTTCTTTGGCTCCCTTGAGGGCACCTGGGTTGTGCAGCCCTGAGTAGTGGGCACCTGCTGACCTCTGTGTGGTCAGGGCTGCTCAGAGAGCTGGCACAGTGGGGCAGGACCCATAGACGTCCTCTAGACACAGCTCATCCCCAGAGGCCCTGAAGCTGGACCACTGCTCAGGTCTTGAGAGACAGATGTCAGGTTTCCCAGCCAGAGGAGGGCCGGAGAGCAGAGCAGTGCTCGGCTAGGACAAGGCTGCTCACAGGACTGATGTGGCCGAGGCCCTGGCTCCCTGGTCTCACCTTGGGTCTGGGCTGCGCCCTCTCCAGGAGTGACAGCACATTCTGCTCTGCTCTCAGGGCTCCACTGGGACCAGAGGAGGCCCAGAAACTGGCGGAAGAGCGGGCCCGGGCGCCCGTTGTACCCTTTGGAATGGACCTGTGCTACTGGGGCCAGGAGCAGCCGGTGACCGGGAAGATCCTCAGGTGAGTCCAGGGTACCTGTGGCTCCAGAACACATGGTCCTCCCTGAGCCTGGCTGCTGCTCCATTGGGAGCTGCCCAGGGAGGCTGGGCCTTGTTATAGACAGGGACTAGCCAGAGAGCACTCGCAGGGGCTCTGGGATGCAGGCCTTTAGAGAGCCCAGCTTCACCTCTTGATCCAGCGCAGTCCCGGTTCTCACGGGGTGCTGAGCAGGTCCCATCACTGCCCGGCCAGCCAGAGGCACCCTGCCTACCCCAGTGGGACCTGGGCTAGCAGGTGGGCCAGGGCTGACAGGGCAGGGAGGCTCACTGGGAAAACAGGTGGAGTCTTACCGGGCTTGGCTAGGGTGGCTTGAGGGCAGTGGAGGCCAGCTCTCGGGAGGCAGAGGGCTGGTGATGCCGCTGTGACCCCAGGGCTCATACCTGGCCATGTGGCCTGTTCCTGTGAGGATGGATGGCCTCGCACTGGGGGCCTGCAGAAGGGGCTGCCCTGGGTTGGCAGAAATGGCTTAGCCACTGACCAGCAGAGAATTGTTTGTGGGGTCTTCTGCCTTGGGGCCCAGAGCCAACTTCCAGGCCCCTCAGCTTCTGCAGCAGCCTGAAGGTGTTTGGAGAATGCTGAGCCCATGGCTTAGACCTGTGGTCCAGGGGCATGTGGATGCTGCCTCCATCCTGCCTGCCCTCCTCCGCTGCAGGGTGGGGGCGGGCAGGCCAGGCGGAAAGAACAACAGGGCAGGGAGGTCTGTAGGAGGCACTCTGGGAGCTGTCCCTCCACATATTGTCACCAGGTAGCTAAAGGTCAGTGCCTAGCCTCAGAGTCCAGCCAGTGGCCACTAGCCTGGCGGGGACTGAAAGGCTTAGCTGCTGCTCCTCCTTCAGAAGCCCCACACCTGGAGGCAGCACTGCCCTCCTCCCGCCTGCCTGACCTGGTTCCCCCAGGGCCCCTTGCAGTTAGGGTCCAGGACAGTCAGGCCTGAGCATCTTGTTGGGAGAACCTAGTGGGTCCTAGCTGGCCCCAAGCCCCACTGGCTAGGCCAGCGTCTCATTCACCTGCGTTCCGTGGGGGTGGGGCCCTTGCCTTGGACCACGCTGCAGACCCCCAGATGGTATTGGCCAGGGCAGGCCTTCTAGGGCTAGTCTCCCCAGTGGGTACCCTGCTCAATGCCCGTGCTCCTGCCTGCAGGCTGGTGGGCAGGGCGGGACAGTCCTGCCTCTGTTGTCCTGGGGCCCTGAGGGCAGAGCACAGAGCAGGAGGGCAGGTATGACCGTCCTCCAAGGTCCTCTGCAGATGAGCGTCAGGAGACTTGGTACACCGGCAGGTCTGAGTCTCAGCACCGTTTCTGGAAGCCCCGGGAGGTAGAAGAGGAGGTGGACAGTGCAGATGTACCTGCCGTGCTCCAGAGCCGCCGCATCACTTTTGCAGGGAAGTTTGAACCTGTGCAGCACCGGTGCCGGGCCCTGAGACCTGATGGCCGGCTCTGTGCGCGCCAGGACCGGCTGAAGGTGAGGCTGTGGCCTGAGTGTTCTCTGGATGTGAGGCTGGGCCAGGACAGGGCTGTGGGCATTTGGGAGCCTGCAGAAGGGGCTGCCCTGGGTTGGCAGAAATGGTTTAGCCACTGACCAGCAAGAATTGTTTGGGGGGTCTTCTGCCCTGGGTCCCAGAGCCAACTTCCAGGCCCCTCAGCTTCTGCAGCAGTGCAGTCTGTGTGGACTCAGAGCCCTGGGAAGGGAGAGGTACACCCTGGCCCACAGCTGCCCACTTTTACCCCAGGCTGGAGGGAGCAGGGAGAAACAGGTAACAACTGACTGGAGGCCTCAGGCTCCTGCAGCTGTAGCCCCAGATCTGGGAGGACCAGGGCCCCTGCTGTGCACCTCCCAGGACTCACATCTGAAGGTCACGCGACTGCAGGGCAGTGTGTCCCCCCCAGAGGCACTTGTGCCCAGGGAGCTGCCCCACCTCCTGGCCATCAGTCTTTTTGTGCTTGCTTTGCAGTGTCCTTTCCATGGGAGGATCATCCCCAGAGATGACGAGGGGCGGCCCCTGGACCCAGAGGACAGGGCCCGGGAGCAGCAGCAGCCACCACACAAGCAGTCACGCCCAGGTAGGTGTGGGGGCGGGGTGCCAGGGCACAGCCTAGGGCACCACAGGGTCAACCTGGGTGGCTCTTCACAGTCCTCAAGCCACAGCCTCCGCTGTAGTAACAGGCAGGTTGGGGACCAGCACCTGCAAGGCCACTGTAGGGATATGGACACCATAAGCCACCAAGCTGGCAGTTGCAGGGGCAGGTCCTGCATCCTGCATCTCTCCTCAGTGGAGGGTGGAGGCAGGAGAGGGAGCAGGCCGAGAGCAGGAGGCCAGCTCGTTTCTCCTGCTCTCCGTCCTCCTTCCTGATGGGGCCGTTGCCTTGTCCCCTCCAGAGATACCTGTCCCTCCTGCCCTCAGGGCACTTGCTGCATCCTGGCCGCAGGAGTTGCTGGGTGCCCAGGTCCCCAGGGCTCCTGAGCAGCAGGGCCTCGGTGAGCATCCACAGACGGCTGTGCTTCCTGGAGCCTCGGCAGGCCTCCCTGCCTTTCCACGGCTAGGGTCCCCCACCCTGGCAGCTCTGAGCTGCTGGCTGTCTCCATGGCATTCAAGCCTGGGCTGTAGCCCCAGGCCCTCCCTCAGAGGGGCACGCGTCTGCAGGCCCACTCAGCAACTTCTTGCCCTTGGGTCCTAAGGCACAAATGCTGGGTTTCAGCCTGACACCAGCCGGTGCCTGAGCCCTGGGCAGTGGGAGGGCCCTGACCTGTTCATCTGCAGGGCAAGGCCTTCCCTGGTGGTCACACTCAGGAGCAAATTAAGTGCCTATTTCTGTGTCGAGCCTGAAGAGTCTGATTTCCAGCCCTCGGTGGCTTGTTAACAAACAGGTATCAGGCCGCGGCTGCCCCGGTGCTGGCCAGTCAGATGTGAAATAGCGTCTCTTTACTAACTGCAGTATCGATCCCGCCTCCCGCACACACGGGGCAATTTTCTTTTCCCTGGTGCTAACCTCAGTGACAATGCGCGTGGCGCTGCAGGGCCCGTCAGCGCCCAGGAAGGCCGTGCGGCCGAGGCGTCTATTGATTTTCTTCAAAGGCTTTTAAATTGCTCCTTCATTTTCCTGAGGTGCTCATTCCGTCTCCACTGGATGCTGGCATTTTTTCCTTGTGTTTAAACAATTGCTCCATTCACCGGGTTCCTAAACTGTGACGCCTTCTTATTACTGGGAGATAAACTGTTTAGACAGTTTTCCTTAATCTTGGATTAATCGTCCCTGGATCTGAATTGTGCAGCCCCGAGTTCCTTCACTTCAAAAAAATCCTCCTGGGGAGGCCACACCATCTGTCTGGGCACAGCCTCTCCCTCCATGGCCGTGCCCACCACAGCCTGGCCTGGCTGGCTCCCTGTGTCCGGGCACTGCTCCCTAGCCCTGTGGGCATGTGGTGCCGGGGTGAGCACCCTACTGCAGGCCAGGTCCACCTGTAGGGCTAGGCATGCTGGGATGGCCTTGCCGCCACTGCCCTGGTCTGGGATGGCATTTCCACACCAGGCGGCCCAGGGTCTGGTCATCCATCTCCACATCCTGCAGAGGCAGGCCAGCAGGAACTGGTGGGGAGCTGCCAAGATCCCCGCCCGGCCCCCAGGCCAGAGTGGGCCTGCACTCGGCTCACTTCCAGCAGCCCTCTGAGTAGGGCTCTGCTCATGCACTGGGTGTGGCCTGACCCTGGGGAGGCTGCCCAGCACGGCTGGGTGGCACACGGTACCCAGTCCTCTCAGGAAGGGCACCCTGTTGGGCTGAATTCCTACCTGTTTCTGAGACCCACAGCCAGGCTGTGTGTGGACGAGTGAAACACAAGCTCTCCACTGCCTGTCGTCCTGGGCCTTCTCTCACCTTGGTCCTGTTCAGCCTGTTAACAGCACCACAGTGGCTCAGTGGTCACTGTCCAGTTTGCAGTCCAGTAATTACCCTCCAGAGGCACTGAAACCCTCACTTCCAGCCTTGTTTGACAGCCTGCCTCGAAGCTCATGGGTATACCACGAGGGCCCTCAGATGCCTGACCTCGCTCCCCCTGCCTGTCTGGGCCACAGGGGTCCTTGGGAGCTCAGGCACCTCGGAGGGTTGTGGAGTCCTCTGCAGTCTGTGGGGCCTTGCCGGATGCAGAGGGAGTAAGCTCTACCCGGTCCTCACCCCGGTCCTCACCCGGTCCTCACCTGGCTCCACTGTGGGAAGCCTGAGCTGGAGCCTGGCCCCACCCCTTCAGGACAGGGCCCTAGGCTCCCCTGGCCCCAGCTGGAAGCTTCTCCCCGAGCCCCTCCACCCCAGGAGGGCTTCTGAACCCTTGGGTCTTATCTAGACTGGCAGGACCCAGAGTTCATGAGGGATGTGGAGGCAGCCACAGGGGCAGACCTGGGCTCGTCGAGGTACAGCCAGAAGGGCAAAGGGAAGCGGAAGAAGCACCCCAACCTAACGGACCTGCGAGAGCGAGCCAACACCAGCCGGGCCCGCCTCAGGAAGAAGGTCTTCGCCAAGTAAGAGCTGCTCGCCACGCCTCCGGGACCCCTGGTCTGGGTGTTGGAGGAGGGCCTCTGGGGCCGCCTGGACCTTCTCCCTGGCAGCCTCCAGCTCCAGCCAGGGGCAGGGCCATCCCAGGGGTGGTTAGGGGCCCAGCTGCAGCTGGGCGCCCTGAGCATTCTCCCAGGGAGGCTGCTATCCTTGCTTTCCGGTGGCTTTGGGCAAGGGCCAGCTGCTTCAGAATAGACCCTTCATGCCCTACCTGGCTGACCCCAGAGGGCCAGGCCCTGGCCTTGCCGTGCCCCAGTCAGTGCCTGCACTCTCTGCAGGGCCTCAGGGAGGACAGCCACTGCAAAGGCTGGCAGATGGATCAGCCCCTGCCGCCTGATTCCAGGCCCAGGTGCGCGGGGGCTGGCCTTCCCGCTGCTCAGCAGAGTGCGGCCACTTGGACCTGCTTCTTTTCTCTTTGCATCAGCCTACTCTGCTCAAAGAGGACCTGGAGTGTTGCTATAAGGCCCACGAAGCCACTGCCTCCCCCTGAGGTTGATGCCAGGCCCTGAGGGGCCTGCCTGGCCATGCCCACTGCCCCTGTAAGCCTCTTGCCTGGGAGCGCCTGGAGTGCTTGGCTCACCAGGCAGGGAAGGCTCTTGGTGTTGCCAGCATCTGGCCTGTGGGGTCAGCAGAAACAGGGCTCCCTTGGCAGTGGGGGCCTGAGGGGCTGCCAGAGGCACCTGGGTGGGACTGCTTTGGGAGGCTCAGGGTATAAGGCTGGTGTCCAGTGGGTCAGTCAGGTGTGAAGGGCTCTTGGATGCCTCTGCCTGGGAGCAGTGGAGGCCTAGTGATCCGTTCCGGCCTCCTTCCTGCTTCCTCCTGGGGACAGTGAGACCTGTGGTGGATGCAGGGCCTCAGAGCCCACTACTCACACAGCTGCGTGGCCTCGAGTCTGCCACAGAAGGAACCTCAAATGACCTCCACAGCCTTGCCTTGAAGGGAGAGCTAGTGGCAGTACCTGGCAGAGTTCAGGGCTCCAGGCCCAAGAAGTGTCCCTGCTTTATGGCTTCAGGCCCTGCTGGTGCCAGTCCTCAGGCACCACGGCCCCTGAGCTGGTCTGTGGGGCAGCCTGTGTCTTGCCTGGCATCGGGCAGCAAGCCTGTGGCCACTCAGGCCTCTTGCCTTCCTCTGTGTGTCTATCACGCATTCCCCAGCTGCACACGCCCCCAGAGCTGCTCTCCATGAGGTTAGGGCGGGCTGTGCCCTCACTTCTGGGTGCAGCTAGTCCTGGCAAGATCAGGGATCCTGATGCTGCCTTCTTGGCCCCCGGGCGAGGCCTTCTTCCCCAGGGCAGGGCCCCTGCTTGGACAAACGCACAGCCATCTAGAAGCAGTGCCCAATCCCGAGAGCCCCGCTGGAGCCTCCCTGACCACGTGTTGCCTTGCTCTCCCCACAGGGCAGCTGTGCGAAGAGTGGTCACTGCCATGAACCAGGTGGACCGGAAGAAGCATGAGAAGTTTGCAAACCAGTTTAACTATGCGCTGAATTAGAGGCTCTGCCGTGGCCCCTGATCGTCAGCTCTTCTTCCTCTGCCAGCACAGGGAGGGAGTGTGGGTGTCCATCTGGGAAGGGGCCTTTCTTGTGTGTGGTCAACATCAGGGAATGGTGTGCCAAGATGCCCTGCAGTGGTGGCCTTCACCTGCCTGGGGGCCACCACCACCTGGTTGCTACGTGTCCCCTGTGGGGCATCCTGTGAGTTCTTTTGAGCCTGTGCACTGGGCAGTGCGGTCAGAGCCCATGGACGGGCCCACGGTGGGCAGAGCAGCTCTGGGAGGCCCACGCTCTGTCACTGTGCCCGCAATGGGAACTCAACCCTAGTGGAGGCCAAGTCCAGGCTTCGGTGGCCCTAGTTCCCCCGCAGGGCTGCTGAGGAGGCCCCTGCCCCCTGCGGAGTGTGGCTTCAGGGGCAGTGCGGGCTCACGCGGCTGCACTCCAGAGCACTCTGCTGCCCTACAGGAGCCGCTGGCCCCTTCCTGCCCGGGTCTGCCTCTGCCTTCTGGACATTTCAGATATGGAGTTGTTCACAGGTGGCCTTCGTCGCGCTACTGCCCCTTGGCGGATGTTGTCAGACCTCCATCTGTGGCACCTCAGTCCTCCTTCCTTTGCACCACCTGGAGCCGAGAGGCTCCTCGGGTGTTCCTCTTTTGACCTTTGGGGTAGTCCCACGTTTTGGCCGTTGGGAATAGCACTGCTGTGAGCGTGTGTGGACAAAGGTGGACAGAGGTTGTCCACACGAGGGATACACCAGGGGGCGTAGTGACTCCATGCCCCACCTTTCAGTGAACTGCCAGGCCCCCTTCCACGGGGAGGGTCTCCATCCTGCACCCCACCAGCAGCCCGCGAGTCCCGCTGGCCTGCTTCCTTACCAAGCTCAGGGTCACCTGACTTTTTAGTTTCTCGCAGTCTTTGTAGACGTGAAGGGTTTGCTCGTGTTCAGATTTGCATCTCTGTAATAACCAACGTTGAGCATCTTCTGTTCTTATTGGCCATCTGTATGTCTTTTTTGGAGAAATGTCTACCCAGATCTTTCCCGTCTTTAATGGGGTATGTGTCCTGTGTTGTGAGAGTTTTGCAGAGAGTCTGGATACCAGGCCCTTGATACTTGCTGATACCTCTGTCTCCTGCCTTTTCACCTTCCCGTAGGATCTTTTAAGAGTCATTATTTGTTGAAGTCCAACATGTGTGTCTTTTTCTTTTGTTGCTTGTGCTCTTGGCGTCACGTCTGTGATGCCATTGCTCATTTCAGGTCACAAAGATTCGCTCTTCAGTTTTTTTCCTAAGACTTTCCTATTTTTAGTTTTTAGTCCAGTCTTGGGTCCATTTTAGGCTGAGTTGTGTAAGGTGTGAGGTGGCCCAGCCTCCTCCTCTTGCACCGTTTGTTGAGAAGCCTGTCCCCTGGGCCTGCCTGGCACCCTGCTGGCCCCCAGTCTGCAGTCCTCTCTCCGGCCGGCCGGCAGCCCTTTACTGCTGCGGTGCTACGGCTTCGGTAGATTGTGTATTTGGTGAACATGAGTCCTTCAGCTTTGTTCTGTTCAGTGTTTTTGGCTATTTTGGGGTCCTTTGCATAGAATGAATTTTAGGATTAGTTTGTGAGTTTTGGGGGAAAAAAAAACCTACAATTTTGATAGAGATTGTATACAGTCTATAGATCATTTTGGGAAATAGTCCCATCTTGTCTTCTGAGTCATGAATTTTTGATACCTTTCCATCTAATTGTCTTTAGTGTGTTTTACAGAGTTTTTATGAGTGTTCATACAAAATTGAAGCTGGCTGCAGTGGTGCATACCTATAACCCCAGTAACTGGGGAGGCTGAGGCAGGAGGATTTCAAGGCCAGCCTCAGCAATTTAGTGATGTTGGGGAGCAGACAGATGTGAGTGGTGGGAACAGGAGGTTAAGAGGATGACTCTATAACATGGGCCCACTGTGCCCACCCCCACATGCTTTATTTTCTAAGAAGCAATTTACCTGCAACCTTGCCTGGCCGAAGTGGACAGGATGTGGCACATTTCTCAGGAAATTACTTGTTACCTGCAGGAGAAATGCAGGCTGAAAATAATGTTGATGATGGGGCTGGGGCTGAAGCTTAGTGGCAGAGCGCACGACCCTTAGTATCACATAGAACACCTGAATAAAATAAAGGCATTCTATTCATCTACGACTACAGAAAAAATAACAGTGTTGATGATGAGGGCGCGGTGGCCACGCTGGTCATCCCAGCAGCTTGGGAGGCTGAGGCAGGAGGATCATAAGTTCAAAGCCAGCCTCGGCAACTTAGTGAAGCCCCAAGCAATATAGTGAGACCCTGCCTCTAAACACAAAAAGGGCTGGGGGTGTGGCTCAGTGGTTCAGTGCCCCTGGGTTCAATCCCTGATGTATTAAAAATGAAATTAAGAATTTATGGTTAAAAATTCAATTAGAAATAGTGAGCATGGGCCAAGGTGACCTCGAGTTATAGCAGTGGGTCTTGAAAGATGATGTCATCTGTCAGTCAAGGTGGACTTGGGTGGGACTCTCTGGAAACTTCTCTGGATCCCAAGTAAAACTGGAGCCTTGAGAGTGTCCCTGTCCCTTTTCCTGGACCTTTCTACCCATCGTGGGACTGGGGCCTGCCCTCCTCCTGCTCTGAGGAGCCCTGCCCTGGAACAGCAAGACCCTGCAACTCAGTGGGACCCTGTCTCAAAAAGTGAAGGGGCTGGGGACCCGGGTTCCATCCTCAGCACCCGTAGAAATGAAGGCATGGTGTTGTGTCCTTCTACACCAAAAAATAAATATTAAAGATAAGTAAGTGAAAAATAAAAAGGGGTGGGGATGCAGCTCAGAGATTAAGCACCCTGGGTTCAATCCACAGTGCCAAAAAAAATAATAAATCATTCCTAAGTGTTCTTTTTGATGCTATTATAAATTTGTTTGCTCTCTGAGTTCCATTTTCCAATTATTTGTTTGTTGCTAATGTATAAAATACAACCGATTTTTGCATGTTGATCTGTATCCTTGCTAATAAGCTAGTCTGTTGGTTCTAAGTGTGTGTGTGTGTGTGTGTGTGTGTGTTTTCCAAACACTTTTTTGTGCACAGTCGTGTCATCTGCAAACGGAGATCTTTTCCTTCTTCCATTGCAGGCTGGGTGCTTCCTGTGCCTGTGTCTTGCCTCATTGCTGGGCTGGCACCTCCTGCCTGGTGAGGACCAGACCTGACAGAGCAGAGGCCCCTGTCTTGCTCCTGATCTCGGGGGCGGCTCTCGGCCTTTCCCTGCTGAGTGTGACGCCAGCTGTGTTCTGAAGCATCACATTTCCAGAGCGAAGTCCCCTTACTCCTGATTGTCCCTTTGTCATGAAGGATCGTATTTTATCAAATGCTTTTTGTTTCACTGCCAAACGCTTTTTCTCATTCTCAAGATGGTGAAATGGTCTTGCCCCGTTCTCCTGATCAGGCTGGGGCCTCCCGGGTGCCTCGTGGGTGACACTCTTGCACTCCTGCCATAGGATGGGTCCTCTCCTTGTGCTGCTGGGTCTGTCGGCTGGTGTGGTGCATCTGGATTCTTAGGGGACGTTGGTTTGTCATGTTTCTTGTGACATCCTTGGTATCAGGGTCTTGCTGGCCTCCCAGAACGTGGTGGGAAGTGCCTCTCTCCTGTACTTTGGAAGTTGCGGGGACCGGTCATCATCACTCCAGCCCTGGTTGGGGTTCACCAGCAACACCGTGGCCCTCGGCTTTGTGAGACTCCTTAGCTGGTGGTGACCTGAGTCCGTGGAGCAGCTCACTCTGCCCAGGAGCCGTCCTGCGCCTGGTGACCTGTGCTGGGCGGGACTGCTGCTGCTCACGTCTCCCTGCGCCCAGTGCTTGGATTCTCTCCCCTGCTCTCGCCCCTTCCTCCCTCCTTCTCCCTTGGTCAGTCTGGCTAAAGGTTCATGACTTTGTTGTTCATTCAAAGAAATGACCACTGGTTCTGTTGATCGTTGACTTTTCCGTGCTTTATTCCGCTGATCTCTACTTCGACCGGCACCATCTCCTCTGAGTGCTTTGGCTCTAGTTCACTGGGTGTGTTTCCTGAGACAGAAGAGTCGCTTCCTGGCTGCAGCCCTCAGTTTCAGTGTCTACCTGGGCTCTCATGTGAGCACTCCTGGATGCTGTGTTCCTGCACTCCTGTTCCTTTTCGCAGTCCTGGTGGCAAGCGCTCTCCCACAGTGCTGTGCCCCAGCCCTTTCTGAAATCTAATTTTAAAAAAGATGAGAAGACTTTAAAGCACCCTGAATTCATTTCCTAGTACCCAAAAATAAATAAACCTAGAACCTGGGTCCTCTTGTTTTTTCTGCTTCAGAGGGTGAGAGGGTAACCTGGTAAGCAGGTAACTGGGTAGCCAGGTAACCGGGTCACCACTGCTTCTGCCTTCACAGAGCCCACAGGTGGGGTCGCGGTCTCTGCTCCCAAGTTGCTGTGTCAGTCTTGCTCAGCCCCTCGGACCTCCCTTTCCTGCCAGCCTCGCCTCCTCCCACGGTCCTCTCCCGAGGCTGCCCAGTGCTGCAGCTCACACCTGCATCCCACAGGGGCCAGCCCCGGGCCCAGCACGGCCAGCAGCGGGGTCCAGCCATGCCCGGGCTCTGGCACTCACTGCGTCCTGTGGACTGCAGGCCCTCGGCTGGGCCTGGCGCCCTGCAGGTGCCTCTGCCGTGCCCCTCTGCCGTGCCCCCCTGCCGTGCCCCCCTGCCGTGCCCCCCTGCCATGCCCCCCCTGCTATGCCCTCTCTGCCGTGGAGGGCAGGTGTGCCAGCTGTGAGGCTGCTCCATGTCTGTCTCCCCGTCACTTCTGGGAACTCATTCTGTGAGCGTAGGGCCCTGTTGACAGTCATTTCCCCAGCCCCAGGGCGCTCCTCCCTGGGGTCACCTTGAGAGGTGGCCCCTAGAGCTTCCTTGGGTGCACAGCTGCTCTTCTTGTGCTTGAGACTCTCTTGGCTCCTGGCTCGGGACAGTGGCCACAGGTCCAGGGAATCCACATGCTTCTTGGATGTGCGGGCCGTTCTTGCCCACCAGGTGTGCAGGTGGGCCCTGTGTCTGTCTGCAGGCGTCCCCTGCGCCTCTCCTCTCTGGCGCCTACCGTCCTCACTCTGTGGCTCCCGCAGGGGACAGACTCTTCCTCTTGCCAACAGGCTGCAGGTGGGCTGCTCGTGGCCCGTCTGCCCAGAGCCTCACTCAGCCTCTGTGAGCTCCCCTCCTCGAGGTTCTCTGTCCCTCCAGTGCCCAGTCTTGGGCCTGGCACCCCATAGTGCGGCCCTTCCCAAGCTGCTGACAGCACTGGGCACCAGGACTTCCCCAGGAGGACTGCTGTCCCCTGTTTCTGGGTGGCTCTGTGTTGTTGAAATGTTGAAATACCCTGGTGTGTGAATGGGGGGCAGCCGGCTCCAGCCTCCTGCTGCCTGTTTGGCTGACTTCAGCATCCTCCCTACTCGTTCTGTGAAGTGTGGATGCTGTGGGATCTGCCCCGAGGCCTCCGCACCCTCCCTCAGCCTCCTACCTGCAGCACCACAGTGACAGCAGGACAAGTGCAAAGCCACATGTGTGTCCACAGTGACACCCACACCTCAGCAGAGTCAGCCGTCCAGCGCCACTGTGGACACCCCTTCCTCAGCTGTGCCTTTAGGCTCTGGACAGCACAGCTGTCGCTTCCAGGGCCCTGTCTCAGCTGCTGGAGTCGGGCGGTCAGGCAGCCCCTGAGTGGGCTTGTCCAGGCAGCAGCAGGCCGGCCAGTGTGCACTCCCCAGGGGGCTTTGAGGAGCTCCAGACCCGACCCCCTCCCAGGGCTGCTGCAGCCCGCACTGCGGGAGGCCGCTCCCCTGAAGGCTGCTACAGGCTGGTCAGGGAACTGTGCGAGTTCAGTCACACAAAGCTCCTCTACCAAGACCCGTCCCTGGCAGGCGCGTGGTGTGCCTCGTACCTCGCAGTGCTGAGCGCTCTTTCTTGAACAGGCCTTCTTGGGATTATTGCAAGCCTTGTTTTAAATTTCCAGCTTTGATTTGGGTGGTTATTCTAATGGTTCTGGGTTGTAGGAGCTCTTACTCTGCTTTCCAGAAGGGCTTCCCCAAGGACACAGTTGTGAGGACAGGTGCACTGCCCTCCACAGGACAGCCTGAGGCTGGGTCCAGCCTCTTTCTGTCCTGCGGGGTCCTGTGTATGTCCTGGTGTGCAGGCATGCATGCATTGGATATGGGGCTCCAAAGTCAAGGGGTAGGAGAGTGTCATTTTGACTGCGAGGTGTCTGCCTGCTCGCCCTCAGTAATGCTGACTGCTGGCTTCTCAAACCATCACCTCTCCTGTGCATCAGCCTCGTCGTTTTAATCCACATTTCCCTTGGTGTGAGCAGCGGGGCCGTGTCCACGTGTTCCAGGATTGGTTGTGAGCGTGTGTCTAGGTCTCTACCTGGTGCTGCTTTGGCTGGCGGAGCCCACCCAGTGGTACGAGGCTCCCTCCAGCAGGACAAGGGCTCTGGACCTGGGCCTCAGTGCCCTGGGCTCTGCTGAGGCTGCCCCGCTGTGGGGGACTCCCAGCCCCTGTGGCTCTGGACTGAGAATGCCCTCCCCACCCTGAAGTCACTCTCCCATTTTTCTCCCGGGACTCTGGGGGTTTGTTTTCACATTCAAATTGCTGATCCATAAAATGCGAGCCAGGAGATCAGCCCCTTACTGCAAACAGCTTTCCAGTTCCGGGAGCTGCAGGTGGATGACCTCGCGCTGCCGGCGGGTTTGGGGTGCTGCTCACAGCGTGCCGTGGGCCAGTGGGCCATCTCTGGCCTCTGTGTCCACCGGTGGCTGTCACCATGCCAGTGCATGGGACGTGTTTGGTGGAGACCCTGGTACCCATGTCTCGAGGTGGAGTAGGAAATGAGGCATCAGAAGACTTCATTCAGAAGCCACCGCCCGCCCTGGTGCTGTCCGCGCACCGTCCACCCGAGCAGCTGTGTGGGCGGAGCAAGGAGGGGAGGGGAGGGTGGCTGGTCCCGGGATGTGCCTGGACAGCATCCCCTCTACGCCCAGGCCCTGTACGGGGGGCCAGCCTCCAGGACACTGCAGGACCTGTCAGTCCTTATGCCCTCCTGGAGGGGCCAAGGGACGTAGGTCCCAGGGCCGGGAGTCTCCTCTTCCTGCCGGCCAGACTTGCTGGTCCTCTTGGGCAGTACCAGGGCAACCTTGAGGGACGCACGCCCACGCTCTTCTCCTCGTACTGGGGATCGGCCAGGGCTCTCCCACTGAGCCACTTCCCCGCTCCTTTTTTAAAATCTTTGAATTTTGAGTCAGCTCTTGCTAAGTTATGGAGCCTGGCCTCGAACTTGCCACCCTCCTGCCTCAGCTTCATCACAGGTGTGCACCACCGTGCCTGGCTGGCACTGCCCACTCCCCGGTGATGAGGGAAGGGGAAGGGGGAGCCAGGGCCAGGGGGTCCCTGCAGAGCTCTGGGGTAGCAGGGTCAGGTGGGGCTCTTGGGGACTAGGCAGCAGGGGAGGCTGAACTGTGCCTCCTGCAGAGGTGGCGGGGCAGGTTTCAGGCCACACCTGTCATGGGACTCAGTGCTGGGGAGGCCACGGGGTGCTGCTCTGGGCTGAGAAAAGGGCAGCAGAGGGTAGGTGTAAGGGGTGGCCGCAGGGAGGATGGGAGGGCGTGGGTCATGGCCTCAGAGCTAGGGTGGACGGCCATAAGGGAAATGGGATGTTAGGGTCAGGGTTAACTGCACAGAACTGAAAACTAAGTAATTAGCTTGTAAACCCAAAGGGTTACACGTGTTCTGTCAATCAAGAGTCCAAAGGTAGATCCCTAAGCTGAGGGAGAGGAGTTCTCGGAGTACCCTCGGGGCTTATCTCATTCTTGTTGCTGGCTCAGCATCCAAGCATGAGGCCTCCATCCTCAAGGCTACCTCACATCCCAAAGTAGCTGCTGGGGCTCCAGGTATCACAGGATCTACAGAAGGAATGAGGGGGTACATCTGCCTGCTGAGACATTTCCTATGAGTTAGTTGTCTGGGACTTCTCTTGCCCAACACACTCTGCTCATGTCACCTTGGCCAGAACCTACTCACATGCAGGGTCCAGCTGCTGCCTGCCCAGGAAGTGGGAATTAGTCCTTTTCCCAGGAGATGGGTAACCAACTGTGGTTGTCCCTTGTTTGCCAGGAAGAGAACAGGTGAGCATGCAGGAGAGCTGCCTCCAAAGGTGGGTCCCATGCAGGATTGTCTGGGAGGAGTTGGGGGGGATACCCAGGCTGGTCACTTGTGGGTTACAGGGTCCTGAAGTGGCCCCTCCCCTCACAGGTCAGCTCTGCATCCCTGGGCTGGTCTTCCTGCCACCAGCTCCTCCGCTGCTGCAGCCTGCGCTCTCACACAGCCTGCGCAAGGGGCTGCACCCTGGGAACAGCTGGCTGGAACAGGCCTGCTGGGGGCCAGGAGGCACACCGACACCAGGAAGACATGGAGGGGGCGCCACCAAGTGGCCAGGGATGTCCCCAGGCAAAGGACAGGCAGTTGGTGCCAGGGACAGCTGGGGGTAGGGCTGGGTCCTGGATGTTTCTGGGGTGGGGAGGAAAGAGGGTGGAAGGGGCTTGGCTCTGCTTCTTCCTAAGGCTGCTGGCCCTGAGAGACACCAGGAGCAGGGGATGGACCAGGCGGGTTGCTGGGGCCTAGGGAGTGGCACTCTGGAGCTGCAGGGAAGGGCTGGGACCCGGGAGGAAGAGAGACACTGGGGCGAGGGCCAGCAGGAGACTGGCGGCCTGTAGGGTCAGGCTGTGGGTTTGGGCTGGGGCCAGAGTGGCCCAGGAAACTCTACCCGCCTCCCTGGTCCCCGCTCATTCAGGGCAGCCATGACCAAGCGCTGGCCAGTAAGGTGGGAGCAGCTGTGTTGTGTGGTTTTGGGGAAGGTGCCTTGAAAGGAAGGGGTGTCCTCTGTCTGTGGTGCCTGTGGCTGGGTGGGATGCGGTGGCTGGACTCCCACTCCCGTGGGGGCTGTGGGCTGAGGACCTAGTCCAGTTGGTGCCACAGAGCCCTGGAGGGAGTGCGGTCTGGTAGCTGTGAAGGTGTGGCCGGGCCCAGGCCTGTCCCTGTTATCCCCTCACACACAAGGAGGCCAGCGTCCTCCTCCACTCCACTCAGCCCCTCGCAGGGCTGTGGGCCAGGCAGGAGGGTGGGAAGCAGTGAGCGCTCTCCTGTCCAGGCTGAGTGGACCCTGGGCAAGACGGGGTGGAGGCCTCCCCCTGCCTCAGGTGAGCTGTGCCTATCCGGGTCCCTACCTGCAGGGCGGGGCCTTGCTCACTGACAGGAGGCCCTGTGCAGAGGGTACAAGTCCAGGGCAGAGGTGTCAAGGTGTCGTGGGCAGCTGGCCCTGAGTCCCAGGAAGGACCTCCTGCAGGGCCATGGCTGCCTCTGCCTCTAGCAGGGCTCCTGGGGCTAGACCAGTCATGCACCCAAGGACCAACTGAGAACTGGGCAGAGCCAGGTGGTGGCCAACTTGTAGGCTCCGAGGGAAGTAGCCAGAGGAACCAGTTCCATGGGGACCTGGGGACCTGGTGGCACAGACGGAGAAGCTGAGGCTGGAGGGGCCTGGCATGGCATCTCCAGGAGGGAGCGGGGGTACCCAGCAAACCCCTAACCTCCTGGGCCTCAGCCCCTCAGGTGTGTGTGCAGGTGGCCACAGCACGGTCACTGTAGGGTTTCAGGGAGGCTCGGGTGGGCAGACACAGGTCTGGCCAGGATTAGGGCTTCAGGAACAGTGGGTGTGCATCAGAGCAAGCCTGGGAGGCAGCCCCCAGGTGACTGCAGGAGGCTGACGGGGCAGGAGCTGCTGGTGCATGGTGGGCACATGTCTGCCAAAGCTTCCTGGCTCTGAGCCAACACCCTCCACCCCCTCCCACAGCCTAGGGCTTCCGGAGAGCCCAGAGGGGTGGCCACCATGCTTGGGGCTGAACCTTGACAGATTAACTGTATGTGCTGTTGGACCCGCATGACCAGCAGGGACAGTGGGGAAGAGGCCAGGGAGGGCACAGCCAGGGCTTCCATTTACATTTCATCTGGGTCTGATGCTGCTCCACCTCCAGGAATGTTTGCACCAGTCCACCTGCAAGCAGGTGCGGGGAGAGCAGGAAGGGCCAGCAATGCAGATGGAGCTGGACCACAGCTTGCGTCAGCCTCTCATCCTTCTGCGTGCTGCAAGTCCTGGGGTGTCCCAGCAGGTTCCAGCTGAGCTCAGCAAGGCTGGAAGAGGGGGGTGGGTGGCAAAAAGGGAGTGAACCATCTTCCTTCCAGGTGGGGGCTGCTGGGCGTGGAGAAGTGGCCGCTGTGCCTGACCTGCAGTTCTGCTGATTTGAGTCGAGGCCAAGAGCCTTCTGGAACTCCCTGCAAGGGCCCCCCCGCCACGTCTCACCCCAGGGGCCTCCGCTGTGAGGCTAGCAGCCTTCCCGTTACATTTGGACAAATGCAGACCATCTGTAGGCTGGGCTCACTGGTCAGCACAATGCATGTACTGAGGCCATCCTCAGCTCTGAAGCCAGCAACAGCCTGGTCTTGCCGGAGCCTCCCCGGCTGATGAGCCTCAGAGCAGGATGGCCAGGAAGCCTACACAGGCCTGCAGTGCCCGGGCAGCCAGCCCCAGAACACAGGGGCTGGGAGGAGGACCGAGGCTGGGGGCCCCCAGAGGGGGTTCTGCCCCCACCCGCCCAGGGTTGTGCTGTCCTTGACTGTCATTTGCCTACTGGTGACCCCAGAATGGAGTAGGAGCACTCCTCTGTCTCCTGTAGTGTGGCAGTCGCTGCCTCTCTCCCCCAACTGCAGCCTTGTCCCCAATGACAATGACAGGTGGTGATTTTAGCCCAGCTTGGAGTGCCCTCTGAGAGGCCATTAGCTCATCACCAACCTAGGGAGCCACAGAGGAGTCGGGATCCCTGCACACCTGGAGAAGGAACTCTGGCCCCATCCCTACTAAGCTCCCAGAAGAGTCCCTGCCAGGTCGCTGCTCTTCTATTGTGTCAGGACACATCTTGGCAGGATCTGCTGCCGCTGGCTCAAAGTGAGCCCTGGCTCCCAGGTTCCAGGAGCCTGCAGGGGGACCTGCAGCATTGATGGAGAAGAGTGGCGCTGGCGGCAACACCTCCTCTAGACCAGCTCCTTGGGCCAGTAGCTCAACCTCCCAAACCCTTGTCCTTCTCTGGGGAGCGGACAGGAGCACCCTGGCTCCTGGTCACCGCATAAGAACACCTGATGGGGCCTTGCTCCCGCCAGGGTGGTGGGGCTGAACGGGGAGAGGGGAGGAGGAGGACTACAGGTGGTGAGAGGAGCCTGAGGCTGCTGGGACCAGGCAAGGAAGGTACCATTCTCACTGGGAGAGGACTCAGGAAGGGGACTCATTTGGAGCACCAGGCCAGCCTCTGCACCTCAGCTCCAAGCAAAAGGGGTGCTCAGGGGCTCGAAGCCCTGACTGCGGGATACTAGGCTCCAAACCCCACAGGGTGCAAAGGGGGCTCTCAGGGCGGCCTGGGGCCAGGGATCCAGAGGACCTGACACGGGGCAGCGTGGGAGCCTGTGAGTCGTGTGCACGGCCTCCTGGGTTTATTGAGCAAAGTTCATGAAAGTGCTTCTGCGGCGAGAGCCGCCTGCCTGGCCCCACCCGCGGTCACTTATAAATTTAAAACTCTTCTGTAGGAACTGGCTATGTACAGAGCCAAACGACTGAAACCTTAGAAAAGAGCCCAGGGTCCTGCGGCCGTAGGTCTGGGGAGTGAGGCCGCCTGAGCCGAGCCCCCCAAGTCCCCGCGTCTGTCCTGGCGCCTCGGCTCAGAGGTGCGGCGCGTAGAAGGCGGGCGCGCCGTAGGTCTGCGAGCCCAGCACGAAGGGCGAGAGCACCGCCGGGCTCGAAAGGAAGGGCAGCTGCGCGGCGCACACCAGTCCGCCCGGGCCGTGCGCGGGGTACCCGGCGGGGCCGTGCATGGCGAGCGGTGCGCCCATAGGCGGCGAGGGGCTGAGAGGGCTGAGGCCGCCAGGAAGCCCCGCGCCCGGCCCGGCGCCGGGTCCCGGGCCCCCGCCGCCGCCGGTCGGCGCGCTAGTGTCGGCGCCCGGGTTTTGCTTCTTCCATTTGGTTCGCCGGTTCTGGAACCAGATCTTCACCTGCGTCTCGGTGAGGCTGAGGGACAGCGCCAGGTTGAGGCGCTCGCACACGGACAGGTAGCGCGTCGCCTTGAACTTGTTCTCCAGCGCCACAAGCTGCTCGTAGGTGAAGGCGGTGCGCGCGCGCCGCGGTTTCCCCGACTTGGAGTCGGAGCCCGTGCGCTTCCGCTTGGGCTTGGTCGCCGCCGCCGCGCCCTGCGGAGTGGTCCCAGTGACCCCCGCCGCCGTCGCGGCTCCCGGCGGGCCCGAGGCTCCCGGCGAGTTTCCGCGGGGCCCGGGGGCTGCGGCCTCGTCGCCTGCGCTGGGGAGCACCTGCGCCTCGACCGCTCCTGGGCAGCCCGACCCGCGGGCCCCGAGGCCGCCGCCTCCCCGCGCCTCCTCGGCGGCGCGCGCCGCCTGCGCCTCCGGCTCCTCATCGTCCTCGTCGTCAGGCGCCTCGTCCCCGCTGTCCGCGCTCGGGCTGTGGCCGCCGCCGCCGCTGCTGTAGCCGTTGGCCTCCGCCTCGTCCGCTTTGTAGGGGTCGCCGGCACCTGCGGGCGGGCGGGACAGAAGACAGAGGGTCAGGCCGCGCCCCGTCCTCCCGCTCCCTCCCTGCGGGAACTTCTCTTCCTCTTCGGCGTCTCATCATCCTCCTTCGCCTTCTCCTTTTTCCATAGTTTTCGTTTCCCTCCCATCGTCCCAACCATCCTTCTCGCCCGTTTGCATCTCCTCTCTGCCCCTTCCTCATATCCTGAGGTCTGAGATGGGAAGGGTCCCTCTCACGCAGAGCGGCGCTAGGACGCCCGTGGCTCGACTCGCAGCGGTGCCTTGGTCCCTGGGGCGCGGTGTGCGGCTGGGCGGTGGGCTGCGGAGTGTAAGCGAGGGAGCGCTCGGATCGATCCCGGGGCAGATACAAACTTAATTAAACTCATTTTGTGTAATGTACAAATTAGTTAAAGGCCATTTAATTTATTTCGGCGTATATTACCCTCCAATTACAGCCGGCTTCGGGCCAGCCAATTACTGGCCATTTAGTATCCTGCGGACCAGAGACCTGGGTGGGGTCGGGAGGCCAAGAGCAGGGGGCTCCTGAGGGCCAAAATGAGTTGCCCTGGACAGCTCCCTCGCTGGGCCTGCAGGACGGAGCACCTCAGCCCTCTCAGCCTGTTCCCTGCCTGTGGAGGCCCTTCGCCCAGATCCCAGCATCACTGGTCTGTCGGTTTGATCTGATCAGGAGGGGCAGGCAGAAGCCTGGCCAGCAGCAGCCCAGCATCCTTCAAGCAGAGGCCACGGATGTGGCTGCATTTTGAGTCTCTGAAATTTAGAAGAAGGTCTCCTGCAATGCTTTGAAGGCAGTGTATGCCTTTCACCCCACAGGTGGTTTGAACACCAGAGGAGCCCTATAGGTAGTCTCCACTGGTACTTCCCAGCCGGGTTCCGAGGCCCTGATCCAGGTCAGATTGGCACCGAGATCCTGAGGCCAAAATGATGAATTTACTCCTGGCAGATTCCTCCAGTGCAACTGGCCCAGGTTACATGAAGGCCAGCAGATGTCCTGGTTCCCAACCAGAAAGCCTGGGTAGGGGCAGGAGCTGTTTCCCAAGCCATCCCAGACCCTGCCAGTCAGGTTTGTCCTTGCTCCCCTTCCCAGCGAGCCTGCTCCCTTCCGGCACAGCTAGAGCCTGGGCCCTGGAGTGATGGGTTCTGTTTCCAGAACAGCCCCCCTGGGAGAGCCTTCGGGGTCACCCTCCAGCCACCAGGATTTGCACTCCCTCCACCTCCACCTAGTGCCGAAGCAGCAGGCAGTCCTCTTGCGGAGCCCGAAGCCCCAGCCCTCTCCTCCCTGTGAGGCACAGGGGCCGGGAAGTTGGAGCGAGGAAGGGCGGGAGAAGGGACACAAAAAGCAATCAGGAGCGGGTCGAATGCAATTCACGATCAATAGCGGCCCCTAATAAGTGTAATAGGTTTTAATCGAGTAATTATCCGAATTTTGACCCTATAATTTAGATGTTCGGGGGGAGTTTGCAAGGTGCTTGAAAGAGATATGCATGCGCCGTAATGGGATATCGACCGGACCGGGGGCGCGGGCCGCCCCATTACCGGCCGCTTTCCGCCGCTAAGCACATTTCCCCTTAACTGTAATCGAAGGGATTTAATTGTTTTTCCAGAGATAACCAGCGTTTTGTCACAATTAGTCTGATTTGTCCAGAGAGAGAGAGAGAGAGAGAGAGAGAGAGAGAGAGAGAGAGAGAGGAGACAAGGGAGGACGAGGGAGGCCGGCAGGCCTCGGCGGCCACGGTGGGGGCGGGGAGGTCACAGGCCGGCTGCTATGTGCCTCTCCTCCGCCTCCACCACCAACCACCCTCCAAGGCCAGAGACGCGCACAAGTGAGCCCTGAAGAGGCCTCGAAGCCCCACAGGCCTTGAGCCTGGCCTCGCGGAGCCTTCCCTTAGGCGCAGGGCAGCGTGGGCCCTGGAGTCCGGGTCGGACGGAGGCCGCGGATGGGCCGGAAGCGGACCCCGCGCTTTACGAACTTTCCACCCAGCCCGGGCCATTTTTAGCCAGGCCTAGTTCGTCTTGGGGTCCCAGGAGTGTAAACACACAGCAGCGGCAGGTCCCCTTGCCCCCGCGATCGGGCGCCGGCCCTTCCTACTCACTGGGCGGCTCAGCTCCGGTGGCAGCTCCGACTCCCCCGGCGGCAGCCAGGGCTTGGCGCTCCAGCTCCTCCGTGCGCTGAGGGCGTCCGGAGGCGGCGGGGGCCGGGGCGCACGGGGCCGAAGCGCACGGGGCGCACGCCGCGGGTGCTACGGGGCCCAGCAGCAGGCAGCGGCGTCTCCTGCTGTTGAACTTGTTGGGGTCCAGGATGTCCAGCACTGAGAAGGAGGTGGGGCGTGGGGGCGCGGCGGGCCGAGCCGCTCCAGCAGCCTCGGGTCCCGCCGGCACAGTGTCACTGGCCGCGAGCGGAGGGGCACCGGCCCGGGGAAAAGCTGGCAGCTCGGCACGCCCGTCCATAGCGTCCCGGGAAGCTGCGGCGGGAACGGGCGGTGCGGGCCCCGGGCCGGGCCCGGGCGGTGGCGGCGGCGGCGGCGGCAGCGGCAGCGCGGGGACGTCCCCAGGAGCGGCCGTGCCGCTGGCACTCATGCCGGCCTCCCGCCGCTCCGGCGGCTCGGGCCTCGCCGCCTACTGGGCTCCCATCTCTGGCGGCCTGGGAGCCGCCTCTGGCCCGCGCGGGCGGCCACAGCTCCGCTGCTTTCGGCGCCGCGCCCGCTCCGCCGGTACTGCCTGGCGCTGCCTCTGCCGCCTCAGGCGCCCGCCGCGCCCGGCCCGCGCATTTATGGCGGCCCCGCCGGAGGCGCCCACGCGTCCACACGCCGCACACACGTGCGCCCGCAGGCGGCCGCGGGGCTCCGCCGCCCTCGTTAGCGCGCACGCCTAATTGGCTGCGAACGGTCCCGGGCGGAGGAGGCGGGCCCCGTGCGGGACACACGGATCGAGCCTCCGGGCGGGACGGACAGACGCGCTGCCCAGAGCCGGAGCGCAGTTCGCCGGCAGCTGTCGCGGTCAGCAGCGTGTCGCTGCGCCTCCGCTGGTCTGGAAACGGCACGCCTGTTTCCTCCGTGAAGGGGGAGGAGACAGCAACAGCTTTTAAATAATTGCGGGATCAACCGGCAGCTAAGGGGTCGCGGAGGCCCCGGGGCACGCGGGTGGGCGAGCAGGAGTTGGCCGGGACATTCCGCACAGGATGCGGCACCGGGAAGGGCCTTTCCTCCGGCCGGGCTCACAGGGCCTTGGGCTCGGGCCCTGGGGCGGGTCAGGCGCGGATTCTGAGTTTCTGTAGGGTCTTCGGCCCCTTCCCGCAGGCTCCACGGATCTTCGTCGCGCTGCGGGCTGCTCGAGCTCGCTTCTCGAGCTCTAGCTCAAGGTCTCTGCCCCCGGTCTCCTCCTGCGCGGCGCCCGCCCCCTTTGCGCTGTCAAATTAGGGCAGGCCGAGTGCCCGCGAGGGGCGGGGCTGGCGGCCCCGGGGTTGCTCGTCATAAGTGGAATCGAAAACCAAGAAGGCTGGACAGTTCTCTTGCCCTCGGCCCCCAAAAGGGGTACCGAAAAATCATGCCAACGACAGACGGCCTACACAACAACAAATACCCCTCAAGTAAGGGAAAATGTGTGTTTCCTCCAGAAATAAGACGGCAAACGCCCCTTTCCCATGTCTGAAGGAGTGAGGAAAGGCCGATTGCGGCTCGAGTATTTGTGCACATTTCGTCCACAACGGCGACGTTTGCAGCACTGGCCCTGCGGCCCTGAGCTTTGAGCCCTGCGTTCCCCGTCCAAGCGCGGGATGGCGGGTACTTCCCGGCGTGTCTCTATCCTCCTGAGCCCGCCAGCAAGCCGACCCGCCTCTGTGGACCCAGATGGGAGCCGGCGGTGGCGCGCGCGTGTGTGCAGGGTGTGAACGCGCGGTCGAGTGCTCCGGCGACTGTGCGCGCCTCCTCCCGCTGCGGTCCCCGGAGCCTGTTCCGCGCACAAGGACGGGTCCTTTGCAATTACCGCGGGCAATGATCCTTCGGAAGCAGAAATTAAAAGTTGGGAGAAATAATGGGGGACCGATCGGCTGTAATTTGGGCCATACTCGGACTTGCTGAGCCTCAGAGAGGCTGGGGCTGGGGGAGGCCCAGGTCTTCCCTCTCCTTTCTCCCTTCCCCGCCCCCTCCGCCCTCCCCGCTGCTGGACCATCCCGAGATTCTAATCAGACCCACAACACTGTGTCCTTCCTTGCCAGGACTTGATTATTCTTTATCTTTAAATTATAAATCACCTCTAGGGAAGGAGGTGGGTAATCTCTCATCGCAGGGAGGTAATTATCTCCTTCCCGCCCCCACCTTGGTCTTCCTCTCTCCCCCTCCCCAGCTGTTTGAATATAGATGTGCACGCCCCATATTCTCTCTCTCTCTCTCTCTCTCTCTCTCTCTCTCTCTCTCTCTCTCTCTCTCTCTCTCCCCACACACCTTCTCTCTCACACACACTCATTGACAAGCATGCAGCACACGGAACGAATTCATTCATGAGAACCCAGATCCACACAGTGGGGCACTGGCTCACAAGTCCCTGGCATCCCTCCCTCTCCCTCCAGCCACCACCAGCTCCTGGTAGGATCACCTCTCTGATTCTTTTAACTCTTTGGGTGAGGAGGGCACCCAGGACCTCTGTCAAGTCCCAACTTCTCCTCTGCTCCCCAGGGAGGCAAGGCTTCTTAGTGGAGGAGAGAGCATTCCCTGGGGAGGGCAGGGCAGGGCAGAAGTACCAAGTACTTCTGAGCTGACTTACGTTACGGTGTTCAAGACTCAGAATGACAGAGCATCACACCCCTGCAAACACACACCACACAAAGTGCCTGTCACTAGCACAGGTCACTAGGTGAGGATCAAAATTGGCCAAACATCTAACAGCAGCCACGGTTGCACACCATATTGGGTGTGTGTGGCTGGCCAGGGTCTGATCTCACCTCCCCACACACTAGACACCTGCAAGTCAGGAATTGAGAGGACGCATCCTGTCCTCTTTCATTCCAAAGAGCATTCATGGAAAATGATTCTGTATGTGATGCAGATGTACTGTAATATGTGATGACTACCATTAAAACAGCAAATCTACTTCAAGATGTTGATGTGATCTATAGTGAGTGAAATGAAATAAGTTATGGCATGACTACAGCGGCACCAAACACACTCAAGCACCCTCAGAGGCTCCCTTTGTTGGGTGCGGGGTGCTGAGGGTTGAGTACTACTTAGACAAAAATCCACTGTGTCTGTCCTCCATCCCTTCCACCCTCCTCCCCACCCCTCTCTTCTTTGTCCCTCAGTGTTCTGACAGGAGCCACGGCAGGGTAATGGCTCAGAGGAGAAGGGCAGGACCTAGATGGCACCGCCCCTGTGTTTTCTCTTACGAGGGGCCTGCTGCATGTGGACAAGGCTCAGAGAGGGGATGGTGGTAGTCACTTCCACCATCCCCATCTCTGAGGAACAACCCAAGCCTCAGAGATGCCTCCTCTCCCAGATCTGCAGAAATGACCATTCTCAGCCTGGAACTTTGGGCCTGTAGAGAAGTTCTTTCACTCCAAATCATGACTGATTGGCAATTGGACCCTCGCTTGTGCAATCTGCCATCTAGGGTCACCTCCAAGCCACCAGCTTCGCTTGTGGCACCCCAGCTGGGTCAGGCAGGTGAAATCTGTGTCTGGAATGGAGATGCCTCTGCTGCTGGTGGAACACCGCTGACCTCAGCTGTGCTCCTTCACTGCTGAGCCCACACTCAGGGCAGGTTGGTCAGGATGGAGGACTGAGATGGGCTCTGAGGCAGGAACAGACATGAGGTAAGGGTAGAAATGTAGGGGGAGGAACTGTTGGCAAGAGGTCCTAGAAGTGAACCTGGGAAAGGGGTGGGTGAGGTTGAAATCTCCCACATCCTTTCCCCAGCATCAGAGCTTTCTGAAGTTTGGGGGACATGAGCAGGAGGGAGAGTGCCCACCTCTGCCACCAGCTCATCCTGGTCTAATGACCCCTCCTAGGTATTTGTTTTTGTCAGTTGTGGGGTTGGATTCCACGTGACCTCCAAGATCCCTCTACTTGCCCCTGATGGGCCAAATGGGTCACTCTGCGCATGGGGTCGGGGTGCTGGACTTTCCCCCTCTCTTCTGTCTCTCAGGGTGCTTTGTGAAGGGCTGGAAGGGTAGCACTTCACCTTGAATTTGCCTTATGCAAATTGCACACCACCTCAAACCACCCAGCATTTCATCAGCCTCCATGTGAGATATTCGGAGCGGGGACTATCATCCCCCAAATAAATGTTCTGATTTCTTGAGTGCAAACCAGATTTCCCTGTGGTCTCCCTGTGTGGAGGACCGAGGAAGGAGAGACAGGCAAGGGGAGCGAGGCTCCCATGCACCTTCCTCTCACTCCTGGATCCCCTCGGCAGCTGCGGGCAGCAGTACACCCTGTTGCAGTCTAGAGTCTGGAAAAGGCAAGGGACGGTCTGCCTAACTTTGCCATTTATCTTCTCTAAGAAATACTCTCAGCCCTCGGAAAAGGGGAACGGCACACTGAGAACACCAGAGAACGGAGGGAGTGCGGCTGCTGACCTCTGGGGGGATGGAGGCGGCTCCGGGCGCCGGCAGCTGTGCGCAGTCTGCGCGGAGGACTATCGGCAGCACCGCGGACAGCGCTCCCCCACCGGGGCTCACAGGGCTACAGCCTGCGCCACGTTCAGCACCAGACAGCGCCAGTTCGGCCACGCGTCCCGGTTCCCACGCCACCGCCCTCGTTCTCTGGGCGGCAGTCTTCTCCATTCCCCAAACTCTGTGACACCCCAACAAGAAAGAGGGCGCAGGCCCTGTGCGCGCGCACTGCGGCGTGTGGAGTTCTGGCACCGCGTGCATCACACGCCCAGTCAGACGCCTCCATCCTCGACCCTCCGCTTGGCGGAGCCAGAGCAGCTGGAGGGTCCCTGCAGCTTCTGGAGGTCGTGCCTCACCTGAGTGTGCGTCCTTCTTTTGGCAAACAGCGTGCATTCAGAGATGTAAAACACGTAGCCGCGCAGCAGCGCAGGGCCTGGCCTTTGGCAAGCCAGAGATGCAAAGGTGCGGTTTAGACCCTTTTAAACTTAGAACAAGAATCAAGGAGCGGAACCGCTGGACGCGGCTCCCAGGTTGTGCTGAGTGAGCGAACATGCCTGGCCTCTCGGCAGGGCTGCAGAGGGGCCTGGAGGGCGCTCTTGGCACTGTCGGTTGGACTGGGAGGGCACCCTGACTCAGAAGGGTTTACTGACCACAGGGCAGGGCAGAGGTGAGCATTACCACCTCCAGAGGAGTAAACTGAGGCCAGAGAGTGTGCTGGTGTGCTCAGGGCCACTGATCAGGAAGGTACAGGGGTTTTGATGGGAATGCTGGTCAGATAGAGAATTAGTGTGCAGAGTCACAGGTGGTTGGCTTCCAAGTGCCAAGGGAAGGCTGTCCAGGCCTGGGTCCTTGCCTCACAGGCTGGGTCCCCAAGGTGCCCTCACTGTTCCTTGCCCTCTCTGGCCTCTGTCTGCCACCAGCCCACTTGGAGGAGTAGCAGGAGTGTCTGAGCCTTCCCTATGCCACTTGCCTCACTTTCTTCCCAGGCTTCTGCCAGGACCAGGGCTCCAAGCCCAGGCACCTCCCTCAGTGGTGAGTCTTGTGGGCATCCATGGCTTTGCCCAGAGAACTGCCAAGCCATGCTATCCAGAAGGCCCTCTGAGTGGAGGGCCTGGGGATGCCTTCGCACTGTGTGTCAATCTCCTTGACAAGTGGCAGGACCTCACCTCTCACTGTCCATCACAGCCTGCCCTCTCCATTATACTTTCTATTGTTTTCAGATGTAAATGCAGTCACTGTCACCGCCTTCCAGGAATGGCCTCAGGCTGCCACCGTCTGGGGACCATGTCTGGCCTCTGCAGCCTGGCAGTGGGTCCTCAGAGCTCTTCTTCCACTGTCCCACCTTAACACACTCTGTGACATTTGTCTGTCCCTTGTGGCTCAGGTCCCATGCTGTGGCTCTTGGACTCTTTGTGTCTCACTTGGCCCCTGTGTCCTTCATGTTGCACTGACAAGGAAAGGTGGGGTGAGTAGGGCAAGGGTCCCAGCCCCAGCACCCCACCTCCACCCCCTAGTGCTCTCTGTCCCCACAGGCTGGGGAAAGGCCCTCGCTGCCAGAATGTGCTGCTCCCGTATAGTGGTCACAAGCAGTGCCCTGAACATCCTGGTGTGGGCTACTCGTGCCCACCCCAACTGCTGTGAGAGCCAGGGGGAAATGTACCCAGAGACACTCTGAGCTCCCCCAAATCCGGCTATGTGGGACTCTACTGAAGGCCCCTGGCTTCCTTCTACCTTCCTCTCTTGTACCGCCTCCTGGATTTCTCCATAATCGCAGGCTTCCAGATCCCTGCCCAGGCTCTGCTCCAGCCTCTTGGTGGCTTCCTGGGAGGAGGGTGAAGCAGAGCCTGGGGTGTCCCCTGCATAGGGATGGGACGTCAGCCCTGCAGTGCTGTGGGTCTGGGTGCAGAGCACATTCTGGTGAAAGTGTAAGTCTATGCTCAGTGCTTCTTGACCCTCACTCCGGCCCCATACAACCTGGACAGCTTTCATTGGGTCAGAACTGTGACCGATTGGATCGTTTTCCCCACAGGGTGTCTGCCTGCTAAAGCCAGGCTTGGCCATGTGAACTGCATGGGTCTGAGCTCAGTTGCTAGGAGCCCATCGCAGTCCACCTCAAAGCTGAGTCTGATGACCCCAGCTGAAGCCAGCTGGTTGTTGACCATTGCTGCTCACCAGCAGGAGATGAACAGCTATCTTGAACCACTGGGCTCTGTACCGTAGTAGAAACCAGAGGATGAGGGTTGCATCAGCCACTGGAGGCCCTAGAGCTGGGAACACATGGCCTCTGTGGGCACCCATCTCTTCTAGTGCCCATCTCACATGGCTCTCTGCCACCATATGTCCATTAACTGACCTGTTCATCTCTGCCCTGTCTGGGTCATGGGCCTCTTTTCTGAGCAATCCCTATGTCACACTGCTCTGTTAATGTCATGTGACCCTCCATGACCCCAGGCCCCACGGGCTTTCTTCCGTTTATCATTGCTTCGGTTCCTCCTCATGCCTCAGCTCAGAGAGGATGGACCTGTGTTGGCCTTGGGAGGGAGGGGTAAACCAGACTGGCCAGCCTGCCTGCCAGGAGCTGGTGGAATGTTGGCCACCAGCATCCTCTGATGCCCACCTGAGGTCTCAGAACTTGGAGGGGCCCTCCTCTCTCCCCTCCCCAAGGAGCTAGGGTCTGGATTAGGTGGAGAGCTTGGGAGGCCCGTTGGCCAGTAGGTGCAGGGAGGAAGGTGGTTGGAAGTAAGGCTGAAAGCCCGACATTGGGGGAGGGGGCTGAGGCCATGTACACAGAGGTGCTCAATAAATGAGTTCAGCAAGTCCTCTCTGCCCTGCACACATATGCCACAATCATGCCAACTTTGACCTGCTGCAGGTAGCCTCCAGAGGCCACGTATGGGGGGTTGCAGGACTGCAAAATGAGCTTAATTGAGGCTAATGCTTCTCACGCAGCCACTTGATTATTAAATTATTATCATGCACATGAATCATAATTAGAAGTTGGAGTAACGCTCTGGGGGAGCGTCTGGGGCCATTCTGGCATGGTTGCCAGCGCGCAGCGCGGTGTGTGTGTGTGTGTGTGTGTGTGTGTGTGTGTGTGTGTGTGAGAGAGAGAGAGAGAGAGAGAGAGAGAGAGAGAGAGAGAGAGAGAGAGAATGTGAGTGTGGTGGGCGCGCGCCTGCATTTTTGGGGACCACCCCGCCTCTGCCAGTGAGACACCTCCTCTGTGCCCCCGAAGGCCTTCCTCTTGGACAGCCTCTGCGGCCGGGCAGCTGTCCTGGCGGGCGGGGCGTCGGCAGAGACGCGGGCTGCTGGGTCAGACGGGCTGGGGCCCCCTGCCGACGCGGTGCGCAGCTGCAGCCCACGCCGCGCTCAGACCCACGTCTCCGCCTATTCTTTGGGAGGCTCGCTCAGGGCCCATTCCCAGCTGCTGGCTCGAAAGGCCCCAGGGGCCCCCGGGGAAGCGATGGGTGAGGACGCGT
The DNA here is from genome assembly GCF_052094955.1 of Ictidomys tridecemlineatus. Classification (NCBI taxonomy): domain Eukaryota; kingdom Metazoa; phylum Chordata; class Mammalia; order Rodentia; family Sciuridae; genus Ictidomys; species Ictidomys tridecemlineatus. The sequence goes on from NC_135485.1 coordinate 826,676, forward strand.
CTGTGTCCGTGTCCTCGGGGTCCGTGTGCGGCGCGCGGGTCACTGTAAGAGTCTAGGTGTCCGCGGGTCTGTGCCTGACCCGATCTCTGGCCCGGCCGGGGGCGCTGCGCTCTGCGACTGCGCGGGTGGGTGCAGCCCGCAGCCTGAGCCCGGGCATCCGGGAGCATCCTCTGCGCGGCTGTGCCGCTGTGCCCGGCGCGGCCACCGGTCTCTGCCCCCGTCGGCACCCTCGCCTGCACCTCGCCTGCGAGCGCGTGGGCGGGCTCCGGGGCGTGCGGTCCGGGACAGGGACCCTGTCGGTGAGCTCTCGGGCTCGCTAGGGGAACCCCGGGAAAGAGGGTGCACGGGGAGGCAGGGTCCCCAGGCGGGAGGCCAGTCGGCCGCCCTGCCCTCTCTCGCTCTGCCTCGCCCCCACTCCACTTCTCTATTTATTTTCCTCTCTGTTGCTGAAACATATTGAAGGGGAGAAAAAGGAAACATTAAGAACCACGGTGAGCTGCGCAGCGGTTTAACGATTTCAAATGAGCCCCGGCCCGGGTTAGGACCTGACAATTCCCCGTCAGGATGGCAGATGACGGCTAAAATTACCCGGAATCAATATTCTCACCGGGTGTGCCGCGCTGATAAGCTCTGCCAAGACAATGTTGACTATTAAAGTCGACAGCTTGAGATATTACACTATTAGTTATGCTATTTTTAATAATCTATAATATTTGGGCGATAATTAATTAATTATACGGGTCAGATAATATCTAGGGCTGGAATGAGGTCTGGAGGACCCATTACCGTGGTAATGAGAAAGGAGAATCTAATCTGGGGCAGGTGCGCCAGGGCCTGGTGCTAGGGCCTGGGATGCTGCTGGCCACTGGGAGGCCTTGCCCCTGCAGCCTGCACCTTGGCTCTGGCGTAGCCTGGCCCCTCAGACCCCAGCTCAGCAGGGCAGACGTGGGGCATCTTGGGGTGGGTGCCTGCTCCTGTGTCTCTGGGACGCTCATGGGACTGGGCAGCCGGTGGGTCCTGCTGCCAGGTAGCTGCAGGCAGGCTCTGTCCATGAAGGGTGCAGTCACCCACCCCATCCCTGCCCCTCTCCTCAGACTCACCAGACTCCTGCCAGGAGATCCTCCTCTGCTGGGAGAATGACCAGGCTCTTTCCTGCCCCAGAAGGTTGCTGTCGGTTTCTGTTCACAGCCCCCTTCTCCTTTCTCTGCTCCAACATTACCTCTAGAGCCATCCTGACTGCTCTGCCTCAACCCCAGCTCCGCCCCAGGGCCCCAGTGGAGGGCTCACCGGGTCTTCAGTGAATGCAATTGTCTCCTGCTTAGAATCAGAATGTAGTGGTCCCTGGAGTGAGGACTGCCCACAGGGATGGTCCTGCCCTCAGGACAGCAGGCCTGCAGGCAGCAGCCATGGCAAGTCCTGCTCTTCTGGTCCTTGGTCCTACTCTGGTGGTTGTCTCTGGGATGCCTAGCAGGGAGAGGACAGGAGGTGTGGTCAGGCTATGGCTATGATGAAGCCTGCCTTCTCCAGTGGCCCTATCCAGAGGTACCCATCTTCTGGGAGCCAGGACCCTGACTCTGGGAGCCTCTGATTTGGGCCTTTCCACAACTTCCCTGGCCGGGCAGCCTCCTGGCTTTGCCCAGCCCAGCTCCTGCCTCCGGCCTGCCTGGCTGCTGCAGCCCTGGTGGTCAGGCCTGGGGATGCTGAGATCCCAAACAGTGTTGGTGATAAATACTCCTACCCAGGGAATTGTTTTGTTGTTCTAAGTTCTAAATAGTGGCTGTGGCTACCAGAGATGTTTCATGCCTGATACATACACGCATATACGTGTATCATGCAAGTAAACCTCAAACGGTCATGCGCACACCCGATTCTGCGGCGTGGTCCGGGTTAATGATCTCTCAATCAGCCTCGCTAGCCTGACTCCGGGTGCCTTGAACACTGTTGCATAGACTCTCATTTGGATGTCGATCCCTCTTTAAGAGAAAAGGGAAGCAAGTTGATGGAACAGGAGGGCGCTTTTGGAGGCTGCCGTGGGCAGCATTTCTGCAGGTGGCAGCCAGGATGGACACGTCCCTTAGTGGATGTTGGCCCTGTGTCCTCAAGGAGCTACCTTTGTCCTCTGTGTTTGTGCCAGCTGTTCTGCTGGCATTATGGATGCACTGTTTCAACCACACACAGATCCCACGACCCACCACACAGCAGTGGTTCTCTACCCTCCTGCCAACGTGGGTTCAGCGATCACAGCCACACCTTTGTTTCTGCACCATTTTAAAGCATGTGTCCGGACATTAAGTTGCTTCACCTGTAAATATTTCAGACAAGAAAAAGTAATAAAACATTACAGGTTGAAAAAGAATCAAACTCTGCCCCACGTAGAGAGAAGAGGATGGGCTTCGGGAAACACCCTGAGAGACCCGCAAGGAGGGCACCAGGGACTGTTGGCTGGCACTCCGGGAAGAGTCAGGGGCCCGTGTCTGAACAGCAGCAGCCCACACGCAGAAACCAGCATAGAGAAGGGTGGACAGTGGCCCCCATTCTATCAGAAGCGTCCTGCCTCTGTTGGCAGGCCCTGAGGCCTCCTGCTCCTGCTGCTGCTGGGAGGGTCCTGCACCATGTTCTGAGGTTGAGACACCTGTCTTCTTGGGTCTGCCCACCTGTCCTGCTGGATTCTGTGTGCTAGTGTTTGTGTGTGTCTGTGGGAAGTACTGCTCTGGGGCTTCTTTCTGGTTCTGGGGTTGTCTGGTTTTGGTTTCACCATGAGGCCTGCCTCAGAGTGAGTTGGAAGCCCTTGTCTCCTCTTCTGCTTTCTCAACAAAGAGATTGTGTAGAATTTGAATTCTCTTTGTCTTTAAATATCTGCTAGAATTTGCAGTGAAACTGCCAGGGTCTGGAGTCCTGTCTGGCGGAAGGTCATTAGCCAGGGACTCATCCGTATTAGTAGATGTGGACTGTCTGGGTCGCTGGTTCCAAGGAGCGTCTCGGCAGTCTGTGGGCGTCACATCGTCTGGTCTGGCGAGTTGCAGGGTTTGTGTGCAGAGGCCCCGGGTCCTCCTGCTGGGGCCGGAGGGCTCTGAAGTGGGGGCCCTCTTACTCTCTGGGTCTTCCTGGTTTCTTTGCCAGCCTGGCGGAAGACCCATCGTCTTGCTGACCCAGAGCCAGCTTCCGGCCGGCTGACTGCCCTGCCCCTGCTCCTGCTTTCAGCTCTGCGGGTCTGCGGTCTAATTCCTCTTCCAGTGACCTGGGGTCTCCACTCGTGTTTCTCTGCATGCTCAGGTGGAGGCTTAGATCCCTGGGAGCTTTGAGCAGAAGCCTCACTGCACGCCACAGACCTTGATATTTTCACTTAGTTCAGATGTTTTCTGATTTCTCCAGAGACTACTTCTTGGACCAATGGGTGATTTAGAGGCGTGTTGCTTAATTTCTAAGCATCTGTGTTTCTGCAGCAGTTCGGGGCTGACTCCTAGTTTGGTTCCACTGCTGTTCGAAAGCAAGCTCCATGTAGTTCTGGTGCGGTTGGGCTTGTTGGGTTTGCTTTTTAAGCTCCCTGGAGGCTGCCATGGCTCCCCAGCAGAACTGGGCTGTGGCTCCTGCTTCCTGTCCTGTCCATGTTGCTCCACGTGTCCAGAGTCTCCGTCTCCCCAGTGCTTTTGCCCTGTCAGTGAGGTGCAGGGAGTCCTGGTCTCCCAGCTCTGGATTCTGCTGGGCCTGCCTTTGTGAGGGTTCCACCTGTCCAACGTGTCCTCCCACCCTCCTCCCTCCTCCTTCCTCCCTCCTCCTTCCCCTTCCCCTTCTTCTTCTTGGTACAGGGTTTGAACTCAGGGCTCTCTACCTCTGAACCACGTCCCTTCCTATTGTTCATTTTGAGACAGGGTCCTCTAAGTTACCAGGCTGGCAGGACGGCCCTCCAGGCCTGTTAGAGCAGGTCTGCCGGCGACTCTTCTCTTCACTATCCTATGGGGGGGCTTTGTTTTGCCCAGTTCCTGGAGGGCATTTCTGTTGGGCTTGGGTCGGTGTCCTGGCCCATGTGTCCATGGCACTGGAGGTGAGGGCCCCAGCTCCGAGCTCGGGGGCAAGTTCAGGCCACGGCAGTCACGGTGTCTTCAAACGCCTTTTCCTCTGCTCTCTCACTGAACCTCTTGCTCAGCACCATGTGGGGCCCAGGGCTTTGTTCACCTCTGAAAGCCCCTTTCTTCCTCTCTGTCATTCAGAGTGGAGTTCCCAGTCTGTCTGATATTTCACTGCTCCCTCGTCATCCTCATTCTCCTTTAGAACCCATCCAGTGGATGGGTTAAAATTCTGGTTATTGAATTTTTCTGTTCTCCAATTTCTTTTCTTTTTTTCTTTTAAGAATAGCTTCTCTTTTTCGGCCAAGTCTTCCAATCTTTCAGGCCTGGATTTCTTTAGGAGTGTTTCCCATTACTTCCTGGAACATGGTGGTAGCAGTTGCTTTACAACCTACACGATGATTCCTAGAACTGGGTCGTCTTGGGTTGAATATGTTGATCATCTTTTCCCTTGAGAATCTGCCAGGCTTTCCTGGTCCTTTGCATGTTGACTGACTGGGAATTGCGTTCTGGTCATTTTGCACACTGAGTCACAGCTGTGTCCTGTCCACACTTCAACTCTGAAGCCTCTGGTGTGCTGACTGCCTCAGGGCTGGCCCTTACAGCTGGCCCCGTCCACCTGTCCTCTGGGGTCCTTCCCTCCAGCAGCCTCTCCCTCAGGGATGCTCAGGTTGGCTTGTGGGGTCAGCTGGAGCAATGGATAATTGTTGTCCAGATCAATGGTTTTATAAGGAGTCGCACAGTGATCATTTTTAATTGATTATTTCCTTACTACCTTATCAGTGATTGCATGAGGGAGACTTTTCCTCTGTAGTAATGTCATCACTCTGAATCATGGCTCATTCAGGAAAGGTCCAGCCAGGCGCTGTGGCCCAGGACTGGAATCCCAGTGGCTCAGGAGGCTGAGGCAGGAGGATCACATATTTGAAGCAAACCTCAGCAACTGAGTGAGGCCCTAAGCAACTTGGCAACTCCCTGTCTCAATTTAAAAAATAAAAAACAGGGCTAGGGATGTGGCTAACTGGTTAAGTGCTGCTGGTTTCAATCCCTGGTGCCAAAAATAAATACATACCTTCATACATACATAACTACATACTACTTACATACATTCTTACATACCTACATACCTACCTGCATACCTACATACCTACCTGCATACCTACACACCTACCTACCTGCATACCTACATACCTACCTGCATACCTACATACCTACCTACCTACATACCTACATACCTACCTACCTACATACCTACCTACCTACCTGCATACCTACATACCTACCTGCATACCTACATACCTACCTACCTACATACCTACATACCTACCTGCATACCTACATACCTACCTACCTACATACCTACATACCTACCTGCATACCTACCTACCTACCTACATACCTATAAACCTACCTACATACCTACATACCTACCTACCTGCATACCTACATACCTACCTGCATACCTACATACTTACCTACCTACATACCTACATACCTACCTGCATACCTACATACCTACCTGCATACCTACATACCTACATACCTACCTACATATCTACCTACATACCTACATACCTACCTACATACCTACATACCTACATACCTACCTACCTACCTACATACCTACATACCTACCTACATACCTACATACCTACCTACATACCTACATACCTACCTACATATCTACCTACATACCTACATATCTACCTACATACCTACATACCTACCTACATACCTACATACCTACCTACCTACCTACATACCTACATACCTACCTACATACCTACATACCTACCTACATACCTACATACCTACCTACATACCTACATACCTACCTACATATCTACCTACATACCTACCTACCTACCTACCTACCTACATACCTACATACCTACCTACATACCTACATACCTATAAACCTACCTACAAACCTACATACCTACCTACCTACCTACATACCTACATACCTACATACCTATAAACCTACCTACATACCTACCTGCATACCTACCTACCTACCTACCTACATATCTACCTACCTACATACCTACATACCTACCTGCATACCTATATACATACCTACCTACATACATACCTATAAACCTACCTACATACATACCTACATACCTACATACCTGCCTACACACCTACCCACACACCTACATACATACCTACCTAAATACATACCTATATACTTAAATACCTACATGCGTACATAGTTACATACATACATAACTACATACCTACACACCTACCTACATACCTACATACCTACCTACATACATACCTATAAACCTATCTACATACATACCTACACACCTACCTACATACCTACCTACATATCTACACACCTACCTACACACCTACATACATACCTACCTAAATGCATATCTATATACCTACCTATATACATACCTACAGGCATACCTCTCTACATACCTACCTACCTAACTACCTATGTACCCATATACCTACCTACCTACTTACATACCTACCTACAAACCCACATACCTACCTACTTATATACCTACCTACACACATATCTACCTACCTAATACCTACTTACATACCTACCTACCTACTTACATACCTACCTACTTACATACCTACATACCTATCTCCCTACATACCTACACACCTACCTACCTACCTACACACAAACCTACCTATCTACCTTCATACATGCATACCTACCTACACACATACCTACCTATCTACCTACCTACCTACCTACCTACATACGTACCATGGTGTTTCCAATGTAATTCTAAGATGTCACAATTTTTTTAAAGATGGCATTATTGAGGTATCATTCACCTTCTGCAGATTCAGCCACTTAGAGCACAAGCCAGTGGGTTCCAGCCTACACCAGACACCACAGCCACCACCAGAACTTTTCCCTCAACCCAGAAAGGAGCTGGTGCCCAGGCCACTCCCTGCCCCAGCGCTGGGCGGGCCCTAAGTCACTTTCTGTCCCGTGGTTCCCCTGTTGTGGTCTGTGCATGAAAGCAGAACTGTTCAGTGTGTGGTGTCAGCTTCTTTGGCAGAGCGTGGCCCTCCATGCCGCACGGTGGTCAGCGCTGGGTCCTCGTGTTGCTTGGTGCTTGTCCAGGGCGAGGGTGGGCTATGCCTTGTGTTTCCAGTACCTGTTGATGGACTTTGGTCTGCGCCCTTGGGCCGTGTGAACGCCTGCTCTGAGTCCCTCTGGGCAAGCTCCCATGTGCCCAGACGCTCTTTACTCGGACACATACCTGTGAGTGGAATTGCTGGCCGTGTGCCCTTGCGTGTCATTCCAGGCTGTTCACCACAGTGGCCGTGTCAACTCTATCCCCTCACCCACACGTCAGGGCTCAAGTTTGCCACATCCTTGCAGGGTTTGCTGGAATCTGCTTTTAATCTAAGCAGCCCAGCAGTGAGCAATAGTGTCTCATGTGGTCTTGATCGACAGGACGTTGAGAACCTCTTCAGGGGTTTATTGGCCATTTGGATATGTTTCTTGGCGAGGTGTCCATTCACGTCATGTCTCTGTATTTCTGTGGGCTGGGGATCAAATCCGGGCCTCGGGCATGCTGGCAAGTGCTTGACCACTGAGCAGCCCCTGGGCCTGGGACCCTCCATTTTAAAAGGAGACCACCTGGACTTCTGGTGGTTGAGTGGTCGGAGACCGTCCTCTACCGCAGACGGACTCCTTGGCCTCTTCTCACTTCCCTGGTGTGCCCTCGGGTGAAATCCGTCCACCTGTTTCCTCTGCTCTGATTGCAGTCCTGAGCCCCTGGATACTCCCCCTGTTTTCTTCTAAGAACTGTGTGGATTGGGAACTGACGGGCATTTGATCCGTTCAAGTCGATTTCTGCACGTGGCGAGACAGTCGAGCTCCAGTTCTCCCAGCGCTGTGCTCTTCCAGTGCCCGGGATGGCCCTGTCAAGGACAAGTCAGCCACACACTTGCTCTAGACCTGCCGTCCCCAAGGCCTCTGCTGCAGCCTGGCTGTCTGTTGTGCTGCCGGGAGGTGACGGAACCTTCCAGAGGTGGCCCAGGAGGAGAAAGAGAGGTCACTGGGGTCCTGCCTGGCACCAGCCCCTTCCTGTCGCTCCTTGGCTGCCGCCTGCCCAGCTCCTCCACACTCATCCTGCTGCACTGAGTGCCACAGGCCCAAACACCAGGGCCAAGTGCCCAGGGACTGTACCCAACAGCCGCAAGCAACCTTTCCTCTTTTTGAATCGATGGTCTCAGGTGTCTTGTCGCAGTGGCAGAGCTGTGTGGCCCACGGTCCTGGCAGAACCACACTGTCTCCATGATTATAGCTTTTAGTGAGTCCTGAGCCCGGGAAGGTGAGTTCTATGGTTTTCTTCTTCTGGATTGTTTGGGCTGGTTGCCCACTGTGCTGGGCATCAACCCAGGGAGCGCTGTCCTGTTGCTGGGAGGGTGGACTCTGGCTGCGGGAACACAGGGCTCTCCCTGCAGGGTCTTTAGTTGCAGAGAGCGAGTCTTGCCTGTCCTGGGTGGAATTTACTCCCGCGGTGTTTTGCCCCCTTGATGCTATTGTAAATGGAATTGTTTCTTTGATTTCATTTTCAGGTGGTTTATTAGGTTACAGGGTTTCAGACTTCATTTTTTGACTTGCAATTTCATCTTTTTTCTCTTATGCTGAAATTTTTGTTCCTAAGGGTATTAACATGATCACTTACCTGCTTCATCCTGCCACAGACCCTAATAACTTCAGAATGATAAGGCCATGGGATTACCAAGTGCAGCTCAAGCTTTCTTCCTGCGGACGTCCATTTGCCCTTAGAACATGTCTGTTTGGCAGACACAAAACCCTCACGTATTAGATCACTTGAAGTAATTCTTTTTCTCCATGTGGTTCATTCATTATTTCCAGTTTGTTGAAAAATTTTCTGGATTTATTTCCTCTTCTTTTATCTAAGAGGTAGGGCGCCTTCCCCTGCAGCAAGGCCTTCCGGCTGACCGAGGGGGTCAGGGCTGGAGCAGGGGCCGTGGCCCAGTGTTGCAGGAAAGGCCGTGTTGATGGGGCCTGTGTGTGCTGATGGGAGGGCTGGGAGGGCCAGCCAGGTGGTGGGCAGCAGCTGGAGGCACTCTAGCAAGGATGGCTTCTTTCAGGAGGGGGGGACCACGGGGCCAGGAGCAACTCTGGCTTGACCCTGTCAAGGTCTTGTAGAACCAGGTAGGCGTGTTGAGGGCGCAGCTGACTTTAGGGGTCTGGAGCTGGGCCGAGGGTCTCGGCTGGATGTGTGAAGGGGTGGTCATCAGCAGAGATGCCACATGGGACCAAATGGTGAGCCCAAACTTGGCCAGTGGGTGTGGAACATCAAAGGGTCAGTCAGTGGTCACCCTCACTACAGCCCCAGTCTTCCCAGCCAGCAGCTCAAGGGCTCGACTGCCAGATGAGTCTCCCTGCCTCCCGACACCAAGAGGCCAGCAGGGCAGCATCCTCGGGCCACCCTTGCCAGGCCAGAGTGTGAAGGCTGCTGGGCTGTGGACCAGCCCTGCCCTGGGGAGCTAGTGGCCACCTGCATATGGTGAGGCTGTGGCCCAGGAACCCAGGCAGCTCCTCGCCTGGTGTGGCATCTGCAGCCAGCGGCCTCGAGTAAGTGGGTGGTCCTGCATGGCTGGTGGGCCCAGAGGGCAAAGCAGCTGCCCAGGAGAAGAGTCCTACCTTCCCTGCCCACCCCAGGACCCCAGATTTGCCCAGACGGACTGTGTAGCCTGTGAGCTCTTCTGCAAAATGCACCCTTAGTGCGCAGATAGGTCCTGCTGGTCCTGAACAGGACAGGTGATGCGCCTGGGGCCTGGGCTTGTCCCCTTGGTGCAGGGATCCGTCACTCTGAGACCCTCAGGTGTGAGGACCCAGCTCCACCTGGGGCCCCGGCATGGCTGGCAGTGGGAATATTGCTGGTGCCCAGAGGACCCCTCTTGCTTCCTCCCTGCCCCATCCCGAGGGCCTTCCTCACTGGGCAATTGCCGAGAGCCTGCCAGCCTCTGCTTCCTGGGGGAGCAGGGCTCACCTCTCCAGGACCTTCTAAGGATAGAGAAAGGGTGACCACGGGGCACTGTGCACCTCAAAGGTGAGCACAGCCATGCTGATTTTGCAATGAAAGGACAGTGAATGGACTGCAGAGGCAGAGGCTCTAATCGATGGACTCACCAGACTGGTGGATTTCCTGCAGCAAGAGGAAGGCCCAGCAAAGAATGAGCGGTCACAGGGGCAAGTCCCTGGCTCCTGACCACCAGGGGACAGGAAGGGCTGAGGATCCACACACTCAGGGGGCGCACATGCTCAGAACAGACACTCAGACCCCTGGGGCAGTGCACCCCACACAGACCCTGTTGGGCCACTTGGCGCCTCTGTCCCCTGGGGAGAAGGTGAGTGAGCAGAGCAGACATCTGAAAGGACCAGCAGAGCTGGCCATGGGGTCCAGACACCAGGGGCTGCCAGTGCTGGGAGGCCTCTGCGTCCACATGGAATAGCTCAGAGCTGGCTTCTGGAGGGTGGGGCCTGGGCAGCAAGCCCCTGTCCACTCCTGCTCTGCAACCTCCTCCTAGACACTGCCCAGCCCAGCCCGACTCGGACCTCTTCTCTTGTCCCTGGTCCCTTCCCTCCACCCTGCAGCTTCCAAGGAGGGCTTCCTGAGCTCTGGGTACCTCTGCACAGGACACCCCAGGCCTTCGGCTGACCCAGAACTCCACTCAGGGCCATCCTGGGTCCCATCAGCACCCACCCCTGGAAACAAGGCCCAGAGGCCTGCACAACGTCCTCCTCACCCCACACCCTGGCTCAGTCACCTCCCTCCCTCACCCACACCCTCCCCCTCACCCCACACCCTCCCTCCTTCTCCTCCCTCCCCCCACACCCTCCCCCTCACCCACACCCTCAACCCTCATCTCCCTCACCCCACACCCTCCCTCCCTCCCTCACCCATACCCTCCCCCTCACCTCCCTCCTTCATCTCCCTCACCTCCACTCTGACCACCTTGGTCCCTGGCACTGAGACCTCTCTCACTGCCTGCTTGGGCCTCCCTGGGTCTCCGGACCCCAGCTAGGGCACCCTCTTCCTCAGGCTGTCACCTCCCCAACACCCTGACTCCTGGATCCACCCTGGCCACGGCCTGTCCTGAGGTTGGAGGGGAGGGTGGTGTGGGGGTAGCTGGCTCTTGACTCAGGTCTGCGCCAGCCTGGGGTCTTTCCCCAGCTCTCCCCACACCCCTCTGGGTGAGGGCTGGCCTGTGGAGCTGGCCTGCCCAGGGCAAGCTGGGCTCCCCCATGGTGGTGCCAGCGCATCGGCACCAGAAGCAGCCTGTGGAGGGAGCTGTTTGGGACCTTGGGTTCTTTAACTCAGGCTGAGAGCCCCCTGCACCTTCCTCTGCCTGGCCCTGGGGTCTGGTCAGAGGGTTCCACCCCATGTGGACGCTGCGGAGAGCCCTGGCACTCCCTAGTGGCTGTGCTGCCAACCCCTGGCAGAGAAACTTGAACAGGAGGCGTGGGCCTGCTGCCCATCAGGGCCTGCTGCTGGACATGAGCACACTGTCCTGAGGGCTGGGGCTGGGGGTGCACAGGGACCTGAGGCATAGGAGCTGGTCCAGGGCCTCCGCAGACACCCAGGGCCCCTGGGGCCAGAACTGCTCACTTTCCGCAGGCCCAAGCCCAGGCACTGGGGTGAGCTTCGTCTCCCTAGCTCAGTGGACAGGCACCACCCAGAGGGGCTGGTGTAGACAGAATGTCCTGCACCTGCTGCAGCAGAGTTGGCAGACAGGCAGTGACTTCCTCGTAAATTATTTCCACGCAACTGGGGTCAGCAGGGGGACCCCAACCAATGGCACTTTATTACAGTAGCCGGAAATAACATAGGACCCTGGAGAAAGGGCCAGAGTTTACAGGGCGGTGAATCCCTACTGGCTTTACGCATCTGTCACATTACCAGGAAAGTGCCACACCCTGAAGGCAGAGCTCCCTGGCCTCTGTCTCTAAATCTCCAGGTTTGTCCCCGATCTTTCTGTCAAGTCTTGTCAGGTTGGGGTCTCCTTTCTGGCCACAGACTGTACTGAGGTTGGAGAGGAAGAGTGATGTGGGTGTCTCCAGCTCTGGGTATCTCCCAGTACTGGGTGTCTCCCACCTCTGGGTGTCTCACAGCTCTGGGTGTCTCACAGCTCTGGGTGTCTCACAGCTCTGGGTGTCAGCTAGCACTGGGTGTCTCACAGCTCTGATGTCGGCTAGCACTGGGTGTCGGCTAGCACTGGGTGTCTCCCAGCTCTGGGTGTCTCCCAGCTCTGGGTGTCTCCCAACTCTGGGTGTCTCCCAGCTTTGGGTGTCTCCCAGCTCTGGGTGTCTCCCAACTCTGGGTGTCTCCCGGCTCTGGGTGTCTCCCGGCTCTGGGTGTCTTCTAGCTCTGGGTGTCTCTTAGCTCTGGGTGTCTCCCAGCTCTGGTGTCTCCCAACTCTGGGTGTCTCCCGGCTCTGGGTGTCTCCCGGCTCTGGGTGTCTCCCGGCTCTGGGTGTCTTCTAGCTCTGGGTGTCAGCTAGCACTGGGTGTCTCCTAGCTCTGGGTGTCTCCCAGTCCTGGGTGTCTCCTAGCACTGGGTGTCTCCAGGCTCTGGGTGTCTCCTAGCTCTGGGTGTCTTCTAGCTCTGGGTAACAGCTAGCACTGGGTGTCTCCTAGCTCTGGGGGTCTCCCAGTCCTGGGTGTCTCCTAGCACTGGGTGTCTCCAGGCTCTGGGTGTCTCCTAGCTCTGAGTGTCTGCTAGTTGTGGGGTGTCTCCTAGCTCTTGGTGTCTCCCAGCTCTGGGTGTCTCCTAGCTCTGGGTGTCTCCTAGTTCTAGGTGTCTCCTAGTTCTGCATATCTCCTGGCTCTGGATGTCTCTCAGCTCTGGCTGTCTCCCAGCTCTTGGTGTCTCTTGGCTCTGGGTGTCTCACAGCTCTGGGTGTATCACAGCTCTGGGTGTCTCATAGCTCTTGGTTCTTCTTGTTCTAGGTGTCTCCCAGCTCTGGGTGTCTCCTAGCTCTGGGTGTCTCCTAGCTCTGGGTGTCTCACAGCTCTGGGTATCTCATGGCTCTTGGTTCTTCTTGTTCTGGATATCTCCTAGCTCTGGCTGTCTCCTAGCTCTGGCTGTCTCCTAGCTCTGGGTGTCTCCTAGCTCTGAATGTCTCCTAGCTCTGAATGTCTCCTAGCTCTGGGTGTCTCCTGGCTCTGGGTGTCTCCCAGCTCTGGGTGTCTCACAGCTCTGGATGTCTCACAGCTCTGGGTGTCTCACAGCTCTGGGTGTCTCATGGCTCTGGGTGTCTCCCAGCTCTGGCTGTCTCCTGGCTCTGGGTGTCTCCTAGCTCTGAATGTCTCCTGGCTCTGGGTGTCTCCCAGCTCTGGGTGTCTCCTGGCTCTGAATGTCTCCTAGCTCTGGGTGTCTCACAGCTCTGGCTGTCTCCTAGCTCTGGGTGTCTCCCAGCTCTGGGTGTCTCCTGGCTCTGGATATCTCCTAGCTCTGGCTGTCTCCTAGCTCTGGGTGTCTCCCAGCTCTTGGTGTCTCCTAGCTCTGAATGTCTCCTAGCTCTGAGTGTCTCCTAGCTCTGGGTGTCTCCTGGCTTTGGGTGTCTCCCAGCTCTGGGTGTCTTACAGCTCTGGATGTCTCACAGCTCTGGATGTCTCACAGCTCTGGCTGTCTCCAGGCTCTGGCTGTCTCCTAGCTCTGGGTGTCTCCTAGCTCTGAATGTCTCCTGGCTCTGGGTGTCTCCCAGCTCTGGGTGTCTCCTGGCTCTGGGTGTCTCCTGGCTCTGAATGTCTCCTAGCTCTGGGTGTCTCACAGCTCTGGGTATCTCATGGCTCTTGGTTCTTCTTGTTCTGGGTGTCTCCTAGCTCTGGGTGTCTCCTGGCTCTGGGTGTCTCCTGGCTCTGGGTGTCTCCTAGCTCTGGGTGTCTCACAGCTCTGGGTATCTCATGGCTCTTGGTTCTTCTTGTTCTGGGTGTCTCCTAGCTCTGGGTGTCTCCTGGCTCTGGGTGTCTCCTAGCTCTGGCTGTCTCCTAGCTCTGGGTGTCTCCCAGCTCTGGGTGTCTCCTGGCTCTGGATATCTCCTAGCTCTGGCTGTCTCCTAGCTCTGGGTGTCTCCCAGCTCTGGGTGTCTCCTGGCTCTGAATGTCTCCTAGCTCTGGATGTCTCACAGCTCTGGGTGTCTCCTAGCTCTGGGTGTCTCCTGGCTCTGGATATCTCCTAGCTCTGGCTGTCTCCTAGCTCTGGGTGTCTCCCAGCTCTTGGTGTCTCCTAGCTCTGAATGTCTCCTAGCTCTGAGTGTCTCCTAGCTCTGGGTGTCTCCTGGCTCTGGGTGTCTCCCAGCTCTGGGTGTCTTACAGCTCTGGATGTCTCACAGCTCTGGATGTCTCACAGCTCTGGCTGTCTCCAGGCTCTGGCTGTCTCCTAGCTCTGGGTGTCTCCTAGCTCTGAATGTCTCCTGGCTCTGGGTGTCTCCCAGCTCTGGGTGTCTCCTGGCTCTGGGTGTCTCCTGGCTCTGAATGTCTCCTAGCTCTGGGTGTCTCACAGCTCTGGGTATCTCATGGCTCTTGGTTCTTCTTGTTCTGGGTGTCTCCCAGCTCTGGCTGTCTCCTGGCTCTGGGTGTCTCCCAGCTCTGGGTGTCTCCTGGCTCTGGATATCTCCTAGCTCTGGCTGTCTCCTAGCTCTGGGTGTCTCCCAGCTCTGAGTGTCTCCTGGCTCTGAATGTCTCCTAGCTCTGGGTGTCTCACAGCTCTGGGTGTCTCCTAGCTCTTGGTGTCTCCCAGCTCTGGGTGTCTCACAGCTCTGGGTGTCTCCTGGCTTTGGGTGTCTCCTAGCTCTGGGTGTCTCACAGCTCTGGCTGTCTCCTAGCTCTGGGTGTCTCCCAGCTCTTGGTGTCTCCTAGCTCTGAATGTCTCCTAGCTCTGAGTGTCTCCTAGCTCTGGGTGTCTCCTGGCTTTGGGTGTCTCCCAGCTCTGGGTGTCTTACAGCTCTGGATGTCTCACAGCTCTGGATGTCTCACAGCTCTGGCTGTCTCCAGGCTCTGGCTGTCTCCTAGCTCTGAGTGTCTCCTAGCTCTGAATGTCTCCTGGCTCTGGGTGTCTCCCAGCTCTGGGTGTCTCCTGGCTCTGGGTGTCTCCTGGCTCTGAATGTCTCCTAGCTCTGGGTGTCTCACAGCTCTGGGTGTCTCATGGCTCTTGGTTCTTCTTGTTCTGGCTGTCTCCCAGCTCTGGCTGTCTCCTAGCTCTGGCTGTCTCCTAGCTCTGGGTGTCTCCTAGCTCTGGGTGTCTCACAGCTCTGGATGTCTCATGGCTCTTGGTTCTTCTTGCTCTGGCTGTCTCCAGGTTCTGGCTGTCTCCTAGCTCTGGGTGTCTCCTAGCTCTGAATGTCTCCTGGCTCTGGGTGTCTCCCGGCTCTGGGTGTCTCACAGCTCTGGGTGTCTCACAGCTCTGGGTGTCTCATGGCTCTTGGTTCTTCTTGTTCTGGCTGTCTCCTGGCTCTGGCTGTCTCCCAGCTCTGGGTGTCTCCCAGCTCTGGCTGTCTCCTAGCTCTGGCTGTCTCCTAGCTCTGGGTGTCTCCTAGCTCTGGGTGTCTCACAGCTCTGGATGTCTCATGGCTCTTGGTTCTTCTTGCTCTGGCTGTCTCCAGGTTCTGGCTGTCTCCTAGCTCTGGGTGTCTCCTAGCTCTGGGTGTCTCCTGGCTCTGGGTGTCTCCCGGCTCTGGGTGTCTCACAGCTCTGGGTGTCTCACAGCTCTGGGTGTCTCATGGCTCTTGGTTCTTCTTGTTCTGGCTGTCTCCTGGCTCTGGCTGTCTCCCAGCTCTGGGTGTCTCCTAGCTCTGAATGTCTCCTAGCTCTGGGTGTCTCCTGGCTCTGGGTGTCTCACAGCTCTGGGTGTCTCACAGCTCTGGGTGTCTCATGGCTCTTGGTTCTTCTTGTTCTGGGTGTCTCTTGGCTCTGGGTGTCTCCCAGCTCTGAATGTCTCCTGGCTCTGGGTGTCTCCTGGCTCTGGGTGTCTCCTGGCTCTGGGTGTCTCCTGGCTCTGGGTGTCTCACAGCTCTGGGTGTCTCATGGCTCTTGGTTCTTCTTGTTCTGGGTGTCTCCTAGCTCTGGGTGTCTCCCAGCTCTTGGTGTCTCTTGGCTCTGGGTGTCTCCCAGCTCTGGGTGTCTCCTCACTCTGGGTGTCTGTTACTTCTGAGGTGTCCAGTAGTCCTGGACAGGTTTGCAGGTTTTGGTTTTAAGGGGAGGCCCAGGCCTGTTTTTGAAGCCCACAGTCAGACTGAGCCCTTCAGCCACATGACCTCAGGTTGGAGAAGTGGCAGGTTTGAGAGCACAGACCTGGTTTCTGGAGTGGCAGGTCCCCTCTGGAGTGTGCGGCGAAAGGCCCCCGCCCTGCTGGAGGCTGGTTGCCCCATGGCCAGCAACCCCTATTCCTCACCGTCCACTAGCACGGTCCCCAGGGCCTAGTCCTGGCTCTGGACAGGAACACCCCCACCTGAGAACTCTGGGAAACCAGAGACTCACCTTTGTCCTGCACTGGCAGGGTTAGAACTCTTCAGGACAGGATAGGGGACAGGAATAAGGATGTGGACATTGCCATCCCCTGAACTAGAGTGGAAATGCTGGGGCACTTCAGGCACAGGGTGGGACCCCCGAGGACGAGGTCAGCGGCAGCTGCACCCTGTGCCCCTGAATGGGGTGGTGGCCTGGGCCTCAGAACCCTGACTTAGCTGGGACTTGTCTCTTGGCACTGTCCAAGCCTGGGGAGGGGCTCCAAACCAAGGTCACTTCCCCAGAGTGGCCTCCTGGTATGGGGCAAGGCCTGTAGGAGTGAGGGGCATCACAGACCTAGTTTTGGGGTGTGACCATTGGGCCAGCTGGAGAGAAGGACTGGCCAGTGTGCTGCTGGGCCTCCTGCAGAAGGGCATCCCCTCACTTAGGAGAGAATAAGAGGGCAGGGTGCAGGGCCCTCCCAAGCCAGCCCCATGACCCCGGGTTAGCAGCTCTGGTCTGAGCTGCAGCTGTAACTGGCACCTAGAATTCTACCTCCCTCTGGCCCAGCCTCCTCTGTGCTCCACCCTTGAGGGCTCAGCAGGGTGGGCTCAGGACAGCCAGGAGGAGGGATCTCAGGGAGAGTGCTAACCAAGTGGCCAAGGGAACCCCACCCCAGTGAGCCTCGTCTCTGTGGAAAGCAGGGCCGCTCTGGGACCCACGTCCCTGGTCTCTGTGGAGACCCAGGTGCTGGCATGCAGAAGTCCCCAAGGTCCCCTCCCGTGGCCTGCATAGGACTGGCACTTGCCCTGGCTGTCCCCGGTGGCTCTACTGACGCCTCTGACCCCTCTGTGGAGGCCAGCCCTGTGTCACCCCGTGTGGGCCCCCTCTCCTTGGTTCCCCCTCAGCTTCTCCGGGGCTGTGCTGTTCAGGTTGCAGGTGGCCCTGGGGACACGCAACCCCGAGATGCTGACTGCTGGTTTGGCTCGGGGAACAGCTGCTCCAGCTTCTCGTGGACCCCAGGGCTGACCTGCACGTGGGCAAGGTCCTGGCTTGGAGCCTGGCTGGTGTGGGCTGAAAGCCCCCTGGGCCCGCCCTCTCGGCACGCCTCACCCAGAAGGCACGCTGGCCTTAATGCCCAGCCCCCTTGGTCTTGTTTCACAGCGTCTTCACCCTGAGCACCTCCACAGGGCTCTGGACAGGAAGGAGAGGCTCTGGGCAATTTCCGATGGAGAAGTTGGCAGAGCTGTGGGCCTCCCTCCCTGTGCTTGGACACGGCTCTGTCAGCTCAGTGACCCCTGCCGGTCTGGCTTCTGGCCAGCACCTAGGTGCTGGGCTTCAGAACCTCTGGTCCTGAAGGAGGGGGCCCTGCCAGTTGCCAGCCGTGGGGCCTCAGGCACCCCTCCACGCCTGTGCTCATTAGTGGTGGGTTTCGTGACCCCCTGCAAGCCTCCCGTGAGACAGCTGGGAACACGGAGTGCTCAGTGATGGGCCCTGTGCCCTCCTCTTGCCAATGCTGACCTGAGACGAGGGTCCAAGTGGTTGGCGCGCGAGTCACGCTGTTGAGTGAGTGAATGTGAGACCATCAGCAAAGACAGAGGTTGCTAGGCTGCTCCTGCTGCTCCGGCTTTGAAAGTCCATGGGTGACTACTTGTGTCCAGCCCTGCCCTGCCCACTGTTAGTTCTGGTTCGTCCTGGCTGCAGGGTCTTCAGGTTGCCCCACAGCTTGAAACCATGTCTGCCATGCCCGTTACAGCAGGTGTTAGACACCTGAGCCCGAGGCCCTCCCGTAAGGATGACCATGTGTCCTCGTTTACACCCAGGCACAGGCGTAAGGACCGTCAGTCGCCACAGGCTGAGCTGCTTGGTTGCAAGTGCCTGCCTCGACCCCTTCTTACCATTGGTACAGGTGAGTCCCAAGGCCTGCAGGTGAACTATGCAGGGGAGATTGAACCTGCCTGAGATTCCTCACTGGGGAGCCCTCCTCTTCTCCTCTGCGGTCCCTCTCCTCCATTCCTCACCCCTCCTTTGTGACCCCAAGGAACCCAGCACACCCTCGACACACCCCAAGCCCCTGTTACCTGGAGGAGTCTAGAGCCCAAGAAGGTTGAAGTGTGGTGTGCACCCCTCTGCAGCTGTGGCACTAGAGGGATAGCAAGGGATGCTTCTTGACACACTTCTGCAGAGTATAACTGATGGGCATCCAAGCCAAGAGTGGGTCCCAATGGAGAGAAACGTGGACCATGTTTCTGTGGCTTTCACACACCTTCATGGCTTCAGCTGCTGGAAGTTGCTCTTTGTTTCTTGCTCATGTACGCATCATCACCATCACCACCATCATCACCTTCACTGTCACCATCACCATCACCATCAGCACCTCTACCACCCCTATCACCACCACCACCACCACCATCATCTTCATCACCACCATCACCACCACCACCATCATCTTCACCACCACCACCACCATCATCTTCACCACCACCACCACCATCATCTTCACCACCACCACCACCACCACCATCATTACCTGCTGCTTCATTGCAAGTGCCTGCCACAATCCCTTCCTCTTACCATTTGACACAGTTGGTCACCACCACCACCATCACCACCACCACCACCATCACCACCATCACCACCACCATCGCCACCATCACCACCATCACCACCATCACCACTACCACCCCACCTTCACCACCACCATCATCATCATCACCACTACCACCCCACCTTCCCCACCACCATCACCACCATCACCACTACCACCCCACCTTCCCCACCACCATTATCACTACCACCACTACCACCCCACCTTCCCCACCACCACTACCACCATCACCACTACCACCCCACCTTCACCACCACCATCACCACCACCACCACCACCATCACCACCATCACCACCACCATCACCACCATCAACACCATCACCACCATCACCACTACCACCCCACCTTCACCACCACCATCACCATCATCACCACTACCACCCCACCTTCCCCACCACCATTATCACCACCACCACTACCACCCCACCTTCCCCACCACCACTACCATCATCACCACTATCACCCCACCTTCACCACCACCATCACCACCACCACCACCACCATCACCACCATCACCACCACCATCACCACCATCAACACCATCACCACCATCACCACCATCACCACTACCACCCCACCTTCACCACCACCATCACCATCATCACCACTACCACCCCACCTTCCCCACCACCATCACCACCATCACCACTACCACCCCACCTTCCCCACCACCATCATCACCACCACCACTACCACCCCACCTTCCCCACCACCATTATCACCACCACTACTACCACCCCACCTTCCCCACCACCACTACCACCATCACCACTACCACCCCACCTTCACCACCACCATCACCACCACCACCACCACCATCACCACCATCACCACCACCATCACCACCATCAACACCATCACCACCACCGTCACCACCACTACCACCACCACCACCATCACCACTACCACCCCACCTTCACCACCACTATCACCACCATCACCACTACCACCCCACCTTCACCACCACCATCACCACCATCACCATTACCACCCCACCTTCCCCACCACCATCATCACCACCACCACTACCACCCCACCCCACCTTCACCATCACCGTCATCACCAATACCGCCACCGCTGCCGGGGATAGTGACGCTCTCTAGAGAATGAAGTGTCCGCTGCTCACTGGCTATTCTTCATCTTTTGTTTTGCATTCTAACCCAACCCAGCCATTCATAAATAAGGAAACTGAGGAAAGTGAAGAAAACTGCTGAAGACCACACCGCTTTCCAGGGAGGAATGGTTTTGCATGTGGAGATGATTCATGCCCTTGACTAAAGGGCGTAGCTTCCCTGAGTCCTGGAGTCCTGCCTTTCCTGCCATTCAGTCAGCAGGGCAGCATCATGTCTAATCATCTCACTAGACTTTGGGGTGGGGGTGCCAACCTGATGCACACAGATGGGAATGTGTGGGCTCTGGCAGAGACAAGTGGCCTCCCAGCCAGGCTGAGGCCAGTGGGAACCCTTCCACTCTTTTTTTTTTTGGTACCTAGGATCGAACTCAGGGGCACTCCCCACTGAGCCACACCCCCGCCCTATTTTGTACTTTATTTAGAGACAGGATCTCACTGAGTTGCTTAGCACCTAGCCATTGGTGAGGCTGGCTTTGAACTTGCGATCCTCCTGCCTCAGCGGGGATTGGCTGGCCAGCAGAGGGGCCACCATGATTTGGAGGTCAACATGCCTGTGGCCCTCTTTGCTGCAGGGGTCTGACTGTGGGTGCCTGTGCTACATGGCGGTTCCACTCTTGGGCAGAGACATGACCCCGAGGCACGTGTTTCTGGGTCCCCTTCTGGGAGGCCCTCGGCCAGGACGTGCTGAGTGGAGCCAGAGGAGCTGGTGGCTCGTCAGCCAGTGGGTGGAGAGCACCGCTGGGCTACAGACTCCCAGTGTTCTGGAAACACACTCAAGTCCCTGTGCTGCCCCCAGCCTGAGGCCTGTCACCTTCTGGGCCTGCACAGGGTCTTGGACCCCTTGACTTGGCAGTCTCAGGACGGGGGGGCAGTACTGGGGGAGGTGAAGGGGAACTGAGGACTCAGACCAGGGCTGGGAGCTGGAGGTGGCTCCCAGGAGGCACCAAGCCTCCCCCTGGGGAGGAGGGCAGTGGGACATGGGGCTGTGTCACTGTTCTGAGAAGGATTCTGTACCAGCCCACCAGGACCAAGCTCAAGCTTTAACATGTGGGCCTGGGGGGCACTCTATCAGAACTACAGAGGGGCAGCGTGGGCTCTCTGTGTTGGCCCTGCGGTCCCTTGTGTTGTCTGCCCCACTCTCATAGTTCAGATCCAGCCCGTCCAGTGGGCCCAGCCCGTCCAGTGGGCCCAGCCCCGGGGTTCTGTCTCTGTGCTCAGGTCCTGTCCATCTCAGGCTGGCTGCTTGCTCCTCAGGTAGCTGGGTGTCCTCCCCTACGCCCTGGCCCTGCTCCACGCAGGGGGTGCACGCCGGCCTGTTTTCCAGCTCCGCCGCCTTGGGGGCTCCCCAGCCCCGCCCCCGCCTCTGCTCCCACGGCCCAGTGCCGGGGTTTGGAGTGAGGTACAGGGAGGTCACTGCCCACTGGGCCTCCAGCTGGCCCAGGCAGCTTGCTCACGGGGCCCTCCTACTCCAGGGCTGGAGTAGGAAATGAAGGTGGGGCCTGTCCCGGAGCAGCGCCCACCTAGTGACCCTTCGGGGAGTCCTCGTTCTTGTTCCCACTCCTGATGCCACAGGAGCCCGGGGGGTGTGAGGGGAGGAGGTGGCACGAGGAGCAGGCTTTGCTCTGCAGGGACACAGGTCCTGATCTTCAGAGGGCCCGGTGGAGCTTTGGGACCCTCCTCGGGGCTGGGAGGATGTGCGGAGGGTCTGCGGACCCCCCTTGCTGGGCAGTACCCCAGACTGACCCGGGGGACAGCCGGTACAAGCTGTCAGAGGACCTGCCAGTGTCCCCTTCAGGGGAGCGCATCTCCCCCTCATCACTATTGTTAATTAAGACTGTCTCCATTATAGGGCTAATTAACAATTAGCATAAACATAATTAGCCAGCACTGACATTTAACTCATTACATTGTTTAAATAATTTTCGGAAATTGCCCCTAGCGGATTCTGTCAGCTTGCAATAATGGCTCCACTTTGTCATGTAAATTAAATGACATTTGTGTTGTTGCTGTCCCCCAGTGTGGGAGGTGGGAGACTGCCACCCGGCCTGCTGGGCTTGGGCACTGAGTTGGGGGTGCTGGGAGTGAGAGGAGAATCCCAGCTCCTCCTGCTGCCCTCTGGTCAGGGCGCCTCAGCTCCCTGGACCCTGGGGCCGGACTTCCCAGAGGCTTGGGGAGAACTTGGGGTGCCTCCAGAATGAGGACCTGAGGCTGGGGCCTGGGGAAGTCCTGCTGAATCAGCTTCCAGGAAGTTCCAGAGCACAGGTGCCCTGGACAGCGTGTGTCACTGTGCTGGGCACCTGGGAGCTGGCCCTGCAGGGTCTCGGTGCTGAAGCCCAGGAGAGCTGTCACCCGCCACTGGGACTCAGAGCCCTGCTGAGCCACCTCCTCCCACATCTCTGGAGCTCCTGGGGCGTGAGCACTCCTCATCCCCCTCAGGACCTTCCTGATGGCCAGGCAAATTGTGACCTGGATGGACCAGTGCAGAGCTGCCAGGGTAAAAGGGCTTCTCCCTCAGCCCCTGCCCCAACCTCCAGTTTGAACAAGAGCTGGCCAGGTGTCCAGGCAAGGAAGTGACCTTCGCCTGTGCGGAGCCTGTGGAGACGTCACGCTATCCTCTTGGGAGCCCCTGGTCAGCATGGGTACCTAATTACCAGGCTTGAGGGTCGCCCTCCCTCAGCCCTGGGTCCCCCGTGCTGAGCCACCTCCTCTGCCCTGTCTCAGCACCCTCCTGTCTGCTTCCGGGTCTCACCCAAGCACAGCCAGCCCGGGTCTTTGCCAGCTGGCCTGGCCTCCTGTCCAGGGGTGAGTCTGGGCCCCAGGGCCCCGAGAGCATGTGGCTCCTCAGGGAGCATCATCCTCTCCACAGGCAAATGTCCTGAGACCCTGCAGGTGAGTCTGGGTCAGCCCCAGCTGCTCTCCGTTCCGACAGGGGGGACCTCCGCATGTTCCCAGCCCCTCGAAGGGTGAGAGTCGACCCACGAAGTCTGGAGGCCCGGGGGTGCCCATCAGCTCCGCTTCCAAGGCAGAACGAGTGGCCTGTAGTGCTCAGGACAGCTGAATCAAATGGCCCGAGCGTTGTTGGGGCCGGTTCTGGCTGTTAAGTGCTTGTCAGCGTCCACAGGCCCTCTCACGACTCTATAAAATCCCAAGAATTATAGGAGCGCCAGGGTCACATAATTCATCGCACAGTAGATTTAACCTGGCGGTCAGTAATTCATATTTGTGGCGATAATATTGTTTTCCACTTTCCGAGAGTTATCGCCGTGTCTCCCTTCCAGGTCACTATGGATATCAAAAATCAATTTGGAAAGATGGATACTGTCAGAGAATAAAGCATGGAGGCTGCCCCCTCTCCGCGCGGAGCGCCAGGCGCCTCTGTCCCCCCGCTCCTGAACCTTGGCGGGGGCTCGGGTTGCTTGCCAGAGGACGCGGCTTGGGAAGTCACGCTGGCTTGTTCGCTGGTAGGGGTCAGCGTCCCCCGAGACTGCCCTCCTATCCCCGCCTCCCTCAGCCTGCGCGACTCAGCGCTAGGAACGCCCCTCGGACCTGGCCGCCTCAGGTCCTGCTCTGCTTGGACGTGCTCAGGGTGACCCAGCTTGGGCTGGTGCCCAAGGGGTTCTGGGGGCCACCTTTGGGAAGCTGAACCCTGAATTTGTTCAGGGCAGAAGCTGCTGCTCAGGACCCACTGAGCTTGGCCTCTGTGCTGGGCAGCCCCAGCAACCATCCACAGTGGACATGGATGAAGGAACTGACACCTGCCATACTGCCCTTCTGGGTCTCCAGAGGAAGGAGATGCCCAGCCTGCTCTCAGGCAGAGTGGGCACACTGTGTTCCAGCTGCCATGTTCCCTGGAGCCCAGGAGGGAAGAGAGCACCTGCTGGGCCCAGGCTCCCCCTGCCCTCGGCCCTAGGGTGGTCTCAGGACCACAGGGGCACCGCTCCCTCTGGGCAGCCTGGGCTCAGGGTCACTTCTTCCACCCCCACTGGCTAGCCCTCTCCCCCTGCAGGCCTGCCAGGACTGTCCTGCCCTCAGGCCCCCCACTGCAGTGTGCTGCTCTGGTCTGCCCCTCTGCCCACCAGCTGCTGGCTCCAGGAGGGAGTACCTCCGCCCAGCAGCACCTGCCATGCTTTGTGGAAGGGACCCGGGGTGGGCACGGCTGGCTGCTGTCCAGATGGCCTCTGCTGGAGGAAGTTTCTGCTTCTCCACTGGGGCCTCCAGACGTCCTCCTGTAGGCAGCCTGGGCTGGGGGCGCCCTTGCCGGCCCCCTCCCTGGGGACCCCTCGCTTGGGCCTCCATGGGAGGGGAGGTGGTGCCAGCTGACTCTGGAGACCTGAGGGCCTGTGGTGGGCATGGTGGGCAGAGGGACCTCTGGTATGCAGGCAGGTGGGGGAGCCCGGGGGTGGGCCCCGCGGGGCCTGAACTGCAGCCCCACTTGGAACTTGGGAGGGACCTGCCAGCGGGGGACGACAGACCCTTAGTTAAAAAGCTGCCAGGAGGTTGGCGGCATCTCGGCCGCGGATCACAGCTGGTCAGAGCTGTGGCAGCCCTACCCAGATTGCAGTGAATTCAGATTGCCCGTACCTGAGGAGGGCCACGGGAGACCCCTGCCGCCACCCAGGGGAGGGGTGGAATTAAATGTCCCCAGCATGCCCTCGGAGGCTGCAGGGGTGGGAGTCGAGGGTCGGGCTTCTGGACATTCTGGTGAACTCAGGGCTGAGCAGAGCTGAGGGGCTGGGGGTCCAGCCTGAGCCATGCTGCCCCCAAGGCTCACCGCCTCCCTCCTGGTAGTTGGGAAAGCCCTCAGCAGGGTCTTGGGGAGCTTCCAGGGACCTGGAGCCCAGCAAGGACCAGCCAGGCCTGGGCATGCTGCTGTCCCCAGCCTCGCGGATGACACACTTGTGTCCCCAGACCTCCTGTCTTCTTCCATCTGCCACAAAATGCTCCTTGGAGCCCAGAGGCCAGGTCTGTGGGGGCAGAGGCGGCATGGAGCTGACCCCCAGGCCCAGCAGGCACCCTCGACCTCCCATGGCCAGCCTGGATTGGACTCTGAGGGGACATGGGCCCAGGCCCCTCTGAGAGGTCCTAACGCTGGGGGTGCTGCGGGGAGAGGACACTAGGATCCACTGCCCAGGCCTGAGGAGGGCAGGCTGGGGCCATGGGGACCTGCCTCCCAAGTCATGGGGTGGGACAGCCATGAGCTGCCTCATGCTGCACTGGCCCGTGCTTCAGCCCAGGGTTGCCCTGTACCTGCCCAGGCAGCACCAGCTCCCTGTCACCTGGGCCTTTCCCGCCTGCAGACACTGAGCTGCCCATGGCTACTGGCCCTGAGGGTGCTGCCACCCAGCCCAGCTCCCATGCTGGGTGACCACAGGCCTCAGCCTTGGGCAGGCAGCAGTGGCCCCCATTTGCAGCTGTGCAGTGCGGACTGTGGCCAGGGAGGCTGGCCAGCTGACCACCTACCCAGAGACTGGGGCCCCTCATGGCCCTCTGCTGTGGCTGCTGCTCCTGGGGGCCCCTTAGGGGCTTCCTCCATGTTCCCTGTTAAGGCTGACTGTGTTCCACGGACACCATCCAGGGCTCCTGGTGTGTCTGATCCTCTCCGTCCCACAGCGTAGATAGAGGCCCTGAGCTGGGCCCCTCGAGCCCCCTTAGAGTTCACAGGCAGGAAACACAGGATGGTATCCTTGAGCCGGCCCAACCTGAAGGCTTCCCAGGACCAGAGAGATGCTGGATGACACAGAGTCAGCTTCTGTCCAATCCCAGGCAGGCTGTGGGACCCCTGCATGCCCCTGGCCCAAGGCGTGGGGAGGAGCCGTGCTCCCCTGGAGGCTGCAGCCTGCAGGGCCAGCTGCCTGCCCAGGGAGCTGTCAGCCTGCTCTGCACAGTAAGTGTCTCATTTCCGCCCAGTCCACAGGGCCTAATTGCTCCCAGGCTGGCCTGGGCAGTAATGTTCCCTGACGTGGCAAATGTGGCCTGGGAGCTGAGGCAGGGAGCCCTGACACCTGTGCCCGGAGGCCACCCTGTCCCCGCAACGAACAGGATGGAGGCCGCGGCCCTGTCCCACGTGAGGCGTAGTGGACTGCCTTCAGCCCCTCGTCTGGGGGCACGTGCTGCTCTCCTGGTGGGAGGGAGGGGAGGCATCTGCCCTCACGCTACGGCTACCCCCTGACTTGCCTACGCTCCCTCCGGCCTCCTGCTTCTGCTGTGGCCCCAGGCCGCCCTTCCTGCCCCTCATGGCCCTCTGCTGTGGCTGCTTGGTGTGGACCTGGGAACCCCCCGCCAGCGTGAGCTCCCGGGAAGAGCTCCATCCATTGCTGGGACCCCAGAGCCCAGGAAAGGGCTGTCATGTGGCGGCCACAGGGTACCTACTGACCACGCAGGGAAGGGGGTCTAGAAGCTGGTGCTGAGAAGACTTGGGTGTGAGATCTCCAAGGGTCACCCTGGGTCAGGGACAAGGGCAGGGAGTGACCGCCAGGCGGGACGTGGGAAGGTGAGTGAAGGACCCCACAGGGCCTGAGGGTTGTGGGGTTAGGCAGGGTTGGAGCAGTGTTCCTGGGTGAGGTGGGAGAGCAGGAGACGCTGACCTCTGGCCAGTCTGGAGTTCATGTTCTTTACCTTTGGGGCTGATGCTGGGAGCCCTGCGCTGGGGAGGCCCAGGCAGGCTGTCACCAGCCACAGGGGCCATGGGAGCAGAACCAGGTGCCGCCCTTCCACCCAGCCCAGCTGCCGGCCAGTGCACTTGCGCGGCTCCTACCTGCAGCCCAGCCGAGCCTGAGGAGGCTAAGGAGATGTGTGAGGAAGACCCTATTGATTTTAATTACCCAGAAACAGCCCACAGGGACAAAGGACTTTGCTGTTTATTTAGCCAGGCTGGGCTGCGCATTGTGCAAGGAGAGATCAGATCAGCCGCCCTCATTATTGCTATAATAATAAGGCCAAAACGCCGCTCCAGGCTGAGGGCATTTCTTTAAAGTAATAACCTCCCGCTCCGCCCCTCGCACCCCTCCTCAGCAGCTTGAGCAACAAGGAGCAATTACATGCTGTCGATATTAATTCAATTAAATCCAGGTTATTTATTGGGTATTATGGAAAAGAATTCTCTGGCCTTACAGAGGTGGGGCATGACGGAGGGGCTGGGCAGGACCTGGACCCTCAGCAGAGTTGATGTGAGCCAGAAAGCCAGCAGGTCTGCCGAGTTCAGGAGCAGGGCCAGGTGGCTGCTCTGGGTACTTCCACTGGGAGGGAGAAGAGGCCCTGGAGCAGGTGGGTCCTGGCTCCTCTACAGCCGGCTAGGTGGCCCTGGGCAAGTCACCTAATGCTTTGGTGCTGCAGCTGAAAATTGGTTTTGCAGAATCATGGTCACAGTGATGATTTTAACACCTGTGATGGTGACAGCAAAGGTGATGAAGAAGATTACTGAGATGTTGAAGGCTGTGATGACAGTGGTGGTGGCCATGGCAGTGATGATAATAATGGTGATGGCAGTGATGGTGTGATGATGATGGTGGTGATGATGGTAATAGAGATGGTGGTGGTGGTGGTGATGATGGAGAGAGTGCTGATAGTGATTATGGTAGTGATGATGATGGTGATGGTGGTGATGGCGGTGGTGGTGATGATGGAGAGAGTGCTGATAGTGATTATGGTAGTGATGATGATGGTGGTGATGATGGTGATGGGGATGGTGGTGGTGGTGGGGATGATGGAGAGAGTGCTGATAGTGATTATGGTAGTGATGATGGTGGTGATGATGGTGATGGGGATGGTGGTGGTGGTGGGGATGATGGAGAGAGTGCTGATAGTGATTATGGTAGTGATGATGGTGGTGATGATGGTGATGGGGATGGTGGTGGTGGTGGTGATGATGGAGAGAGTGCTGATAGTGATTATGGTAGTGATGATGATGGTGGTGATGATGGTGGTGGTGGTGATAATGGAGAGAGTGCTGATAGTGATTATGGTAGTGATGATGATGGTGGTGATGATGGTGATGGGGATGGTGGTGGTGGTGGTGATGATGGAGAGAGTGCTGATAGTGATTATGGTAGTGATGATGGTGGTGATGATGGTGATGGGGATGGTGGTGGTGGTGGGGATGATGGAGAGAGTGCTGATAGTGATTATGGTAGTGATGATGATGGTGGTGATGATGGTGATGGGGATGGTGGTGGTGGTGGTGATGATGGAGAGAGTGCTGATAGTGATTATGGTAGTGATGATGATGGTGGTGATGATGGTGGTGGTGGTGATAATGGAGAGAGTGCTGATAGTGATTATGGTAGTGATGATGATGGTGGTGATGATGGTGATGGGGATGGTGGTGGTGGTGGTGATGATGGAGAGAGTGCTGATAGTGATTATGGTAGTGATGATGATGGTGGTGATGATGGTGATGGGGATGGTGGTGGTGGTGGGGATGATGGAGAGAGTGCTGATAGTGATTATGGTAGTGATGATGGTGGTGATGATGGTGATGGGGATGGTGGTGGTGGTGGGGATGATGGAGAGAGAGTGCTGATAGTGATTATGGTAGTGATGATGGTGGTGATGATGGTGATGGGGATGGTGGTGGTGGTGGGGATGATGGACGAGAGTGCTGATAGTGATTATGGTAGTGATGATGATGGTGATGGGGATGGTGGTGGTGGTGGTGATGATGTGATGATGGCGGTGGTGATGATGATGGTGGTGATGATGATGATGATGGTGATGGTGATGATGGTGATGATGATGGTGGTGATAGTGATGATGATGCTGGTGATAGTGGTAGTGGTGATGATGATGGTGGTGAAGGTGATAGTGGTGATGATGATGGTGGTGAAGGTGATGGTGTGATGATGGTGGTGATGGTGGTGATGGTGGTGATGGTGATGATGATGGTGGTGATAGTGATAGTGGTGATGATGATGGTGATGATGATGATGGTGGTGATGGTGATGATGATGGTGATGATAGTGATAGTGGTGATGATGATGGTGGTGAAGGTGATGGTGGTGAAGGTGATGGTGTGATGATAGTGGTGATGGTGGTGATGGTGATGATGATGGTGGTGATGGTGATGATGATGGTGGTGATGGTGATGATGATGGTGGTGATAGTGATAGTGGTGATGATGATGGTGATGATGATGATGGTGGTGATAGTGATAGTGATGATGATGATGGTGATGATGATGGTGGTGATGATGATGGTGGTCTTGGTGATAATGATGGTGGTGATGATGGGGATGGTGGTGGTGGTGGTAGGTGAATATGAGTGATGGTGATCAGAGTCTTCGTGGGCATGCTGCCTTCCTTGCTGACCTCACACTGTTGCTAGTAGTGGAAGTGGGTCATGGCATTGTTGGAGCACACAAGGAAAAGAGGCCGTGAGTCAAACGTGAGTCCCCAACTGTAAGGCCATGGATAAGCCTCATTGCCTGTGGCAGAAGGACAAGGAATGGTCTGATGTTGAGGCCCAGCTGCAGGCCAAGGGCAGGCCACTGCTGTTGGTGGGCCTGATTCTGGACCTTCATGGAGGAATGCTTATCTTGCTCATTGTGCAGCAGGGAAGTCCTAACACATAAGGCTGTGTTTTGGGACAAAGTGCTGTCAGAACACTGGCAAGTGCAATTTCCTTGCTCCTTTGACAGGACGTTATTCCCCTTGGTACAAGGTCAGCCTGCCTGGCAGTTTCTGAACTGTTGGTGTCTGGACTCCCGTAAGATGATGTGTATGTGTCACGTCTGGCCTATGGTGATTGTCAGATGTAAATTGGCACATACCCACTATAAAGCTATTTTTTGCTGTGCAATAAAGCAAATGCTGTTTTCTGAAACATCTCTGGAGGGGCTTCTCACGCCCTCCAGCTCCCCAGTCGATGCTGGAAGAGCAGCCCCGCAGCACACTGATCTGCTGAAAACACCCCACGGGCTGAGGTGCGGGTCTGAGGATGCACAGGGGCTGCCAATCCTCAGGGCAGAGAGGAATGTTTCCTAGGTAGCTCTAGGGGCTGGGACTGCACTGAGCAATAGTCCCCTCATTCAGTCTCCACCGTGAATCCTGGCGCGGGCCCTGGGGTGAGCTGCTGCGTGCATGTGGTCCCCGTCAGTACCTTTGGGTGTGGTCCATGCACACTGTCGGCATGCTCTCCTGTGAGCGGTAGACCACAGCCACCTCAGGAGCAAGTCTGTCCTCCTCTGCAGCCGCCAACGCCAAGACTCCAAGATCCCAGGAACCCAGTTCTGCCGTGACTTTGAGCCCGCATCCTTCTCTTCCTGGGCTTGGCCGACTGGCCAGCAGAGGGCAGGGCCTCAGGGGCCTGGAGGGTGGAGGGGCTCAGCAGAGTCCCACAGACCAGTTTTGGGGGGGCTGGTCCCTGTTTGGTGAGTGGCTGGAACTGACATAGGATTCCAGGGGACTCAGGAGGGTTGAAGGACAGGCTGTGATGGTCACAGGACCCCAGGACAGCAGGATGTGTGAGTGGGATCTCAAGGGTGCACAGCAGAGCACGTGGCTAGGGCGCAGAGGGGCAGGAGCTGGCAGAAGACCTGGGTCTGGGGAGTGGCCATGCTGGGCCGCTTGGTGTCCTGCAGCTACCCGAGGAAGGATCAGAACCTCACAGCCCCAGAGACCCAAGGCAGCAAACGTGAAGTTTCCTGGTGTGGAGCCTGGAAGCCTGAAGGCCAGGTGCGGGCCGGCTGGCTCTCTGAGCCTCTTGGCACCTGCCTGCCCCTGCCAGCTCCTGGTGTGGAAGGCAGCCCCGGCGTCCCTTGCTTCAGGGAGTCACTGCAGTCCCTGATCCCTGTGGGGCCTCCACCCTGTACATGCGCCTCCTGCCTCTGCTTGCTCTGATCCCAAGGGGGCCGGTCACCAGGTGAGGCCCACCCTGCCCCAATGTGACCGCATCATGATGACACTGCAAAGGCCCAACTTCCAAACAAGTCACATTCACAGGTGCTGGTGACATGATCTTTGGAGGGACACCATTCGGTCCAGGAAGCTGGATAATAGGGCTGGTCTCAGAGCCTGGGGGCCTGTGGCGCTGACCACCAGACTTTTGGGGAAGCCTGGTGGTTAGTTGCTGGTGACCTTTCTAGAGGTCATTACCTTGTGTGCTCACCTGACTGTGTCCCACAATCTCCAAAGATGTCTTCTTCTCTTGAATCACAGCCAGAGCAACATCATGGAGGGGCTAAGGTGCTGGGACACCCAGGCTGCTGGGCTGCCTCGGGCTCTGGAGGTTGGCCGAGGCGGCCTCACGTTGGACACCGTGTCTAACCGGCCGAGATTGACCTGTTTGGGGCTCCTCACTGCAGCTGAGCGATTTGATCCGAGCTGCAGACAGCAGTCGGGCAGTAATTGGATGTTATGAGATCGGAGGGCCACTCTCTGAGGAGGGGCAGCACAGTGGCTGTGGGCAGTCAGTGGTGGGGGAGGGGGCACAGCCGGCAGGAGGGGGCGGGGCTGCCACTGTGGGAGTGAGATAAGCCCCTCATCCTCAGCCCTAATCTTCTGCTGGGGTCATGGACAGAGCCCGAGGCAAGATGGAATAACATGGCCACTGTCCAGTAGCTGCCTGGCCTGGCTGCCATGAGGGTACCGTACAATTAGTTTTAAATATCAATTTCACGGCTGCTGAGGGTAGGAGAGGCAGGCAGGCGCTGCCCGCTGCAAACCTGGGTGTTTCCTGCCAGCTTCGACTTCCCAAGAAAGGGCAGAGCCCCACTGCTTCCAGCCAGTGGACACCAGCTCCCCTCCCCTGTGGCCTTCCAAGACGGGCCCGAGTCCCCAGGACCCCCTCGTCTGCCCCAAAGTGGGTGACCCACCCTCCCTGCACCCTTGCCCACCCCACCCTCTCCTGACCCTTCTCAGGCCCTGTGCCCCTCACTGCTGGGAAGGGTGTGGAGTGGAGAGGGGGCAGGCCATGCCCTAGAGGTAGGACTGGGCAGTGACAGGGACAGTGTGGGTTTCACATGGGCGAGCAGGTTGTGGAGGACCTGCAAGAAGGGTCCCCAGAGAAGAGGCTGACCGGTGCCGTAGGCCAGCTGGTGCGGGGGAGAGGAGGTCCTGGGAGCATGCGCAGCGAGGGAACTCAGGTGCCACCCTCTGTGCCCACAGGCTGGGCCACCCTCTGCCTGCCCTCAGGCCTGGCAGGCTGATTTCTCCCAGGACTACAGAGGTGAGTGGCCCTGGGCTTTGCTGCATGGACTCAGACTCTCCAGTGGGCCTCTCTGTGGAGCTTGGCCGCCACCTCCAGGGACAGGTGGATGGACCTCTGCAGGCGCCCTGGCACAGTTGCTGGCCAAACCTGGGGCTGCTAGGAAAGTTCTGTTGAGAGAAAGGGTCTGCAGGAGCTCAGCTGTGAGTTGTCCCCGGGACTGAGGGAGAACAGGAGCTGGCTGGCTGGGCTGTGTCACCTGGGACCCTCGGGCAGGGGAATGCCTGCCTGCCCAGGCTGACCAAACGTCACCACATGTCATTACGGGAAACGCTGGCCGGCGGGGGTGACCCAGTGTCCCGGCCGCCTGCGTGGCTCTCACCCGGTGGTGTGCTGCAGCCGTGGGCAATTTATCTCCGTCTCCCCGCTCTTAAAACACTTTTATCAAAATTGGCGGTCACACCGCGCTGAACCGTGGTGGCCTCAATCTTAAACGCCGCGCTGCAGATTTTAATTTGGGGAAGATTAATGCGCTGGCGGCGTCAGCGGCACCGCGCCCGTTATCGGGCTTGACGGGTGTCAGTGTCTCAGTGGTGCCCTGTCCCTGAGTCCATGTCTGCTGGCCCTCCTGGGGCTGCCGTGATGTCGAGGTGGGCCCCTTCTGCTGGGCTGGGCCGTCTCCTCCCCCGTTGTGGGTACTGGCTCAGCAGCAAAGATGATGCCCTGCTCCTGCTTGTCCACACCTCTCCCCTGCCTCAGGCCTCAACCCCTGAGCCTTGAGGGACTGCCCTGGCCTTGAACTCCACTCCGGAACCCAGCCCTGTCTCCCTGACGGCCGTGAGGGGAGCGCCACACAACCGCTCTGGTGGGCCCTGGCCTACGCCCACCTGGCCCACCTCCAGCTGGGACCTGTGAGCCTGAGCCTGCTGCCCACCTCTGTGCCAGCATCGCCCCCGACCCATCCCTGGACATCCAAATCTTGCTCCCTCCTGGCTCTGGAGAGGGTCCTGCTGGGCCCAGTGTCTGGGGTAGGTAGGCCACAGAAGACGCCACCATGACCAGCCTGACCGCAGGCTGAGGGAGGCATGAAGGGCATGAGGCTGGGGCCTAGGCAGAGGCCACTAGCCCTGGCAGTCTGCAGGGAGCCTGGGAGGGCCAGGGCACTGGGGTGATGGGGCTGAGCAGAGAGGAGGGGGCTGGGGGTGGAGCAGGGTCACGGGAAGGTGAGCACGGAGCCACCGCTCACCCAGCAGGGCAGGCCATGCCCAGGGCGACTTGTGCCTGCCCCTATGGAGGTGGTAGATGTGCCGAGGGGACAAGAAAGAGGGGGACCTCCAAAGCTCCGACCAAGAACGGGGGCCAGGCCAGGGCCTACAGCTGGGAGCATATCACTGCAAGATCCTGACACTGGCCACAGAGAGGCTGAGGGAGGGGTTGGAACCAGGGACCAGGGGACAGGTGGGGACAGGAGGCTGAGGGAGGGATTGGAACCAGGTGCCAGGGAGAGGTGGGGACAGGAGGGCTGAGGAGGTCTGGAACTAAGGACCAAGGGACAGGTGGGGGCAGGAGGCTGAGGAGGGCCTGGAACCAGGGACCAGGGGACAGGTGAGGACAGGAGGACTGAGGAGTCTGGAACCAGGGACCAGGGGACAGGTGAAGGACAGGAGGCTGAGGAGGTCTGTAACCAGGGACCAGGGGACAGGTGAGGACAGGAGGACTGAGGAGTCTGGAACCAGGGACCAGGGGACAGGTGAAGGACAGGAGGCTGAGGAGGGCCTGGAACCAGGGACCAGGGGACAGGTGGGGGCAGGAGGCTGAGGAGGGTCTGGAACCAGGGACCAGGGGACAGGTGGGGGCTGGAGGCTGAGGAGGGTCTGGAACCAGGGACCAGGGGACAGGTGGGGGCAGGAGGCTGAGGAGGTCTGGAACCAGGGACCAGGGGACAGGTGGGGACAGGAGGACTGAGGAGGTCTGGAACCAGGGACCAGGGGACAGGTGAAGGACAGAAGGCTGAGGAGGGCCTGGAACCAGGGACCAGGGGACAGGTGAGGACAGGAGGACTGAGGAGTCTGGAACCAGGGACCAGGGGACAGGTGAAGGACAGGAGGCTGAGGAGTCTGGAACCAGGGACCAGGGGACAGGTGAGGACAGGAGGCTGAGGAGGGCCTGGAACCAGGGACCAGGGGACAGGTGGGGACAGGAGGACTGAGGAGTCTGGAACCAGGGACCAGGGGACAGGTGGGGACAGAAGGCTGAGGAGGTCTGGAACTAGGGACCAAGGGACAGGTGGGGGCAGGAGGCTGAGGAGGTCTGGAACCAGGGACCAGGGGACAGGTGGGGACAGGAGGACTGAGGAGGTCTGGAACTAGGGACCAAGGGACAGGTGGGGACAGGAGGCTGAGGAGGTCTGGAAGCAGGGACCAGGGGACAGGTGGGGACAGGAGGCTGAGGAGGGCCTGGAACCAGGGACCAGGGGACAGGTGGGGGCAGGAGGCTGAGGAGGTCTGGAACCAGGGACCAGGGGACAGGTGGGGACAGGAGGCTGAGGAGGTCTGGAACCAGGGACCAGGGGACAGGTGGGGGCAGGAGGACTGAGGAGTCTGGAACCAGGGACCAGGGGACAGGTGGAAACAGGAGGCTGAGGAGGTCTGGAACCAGGGACCAGGGGACAGGTGAGGACAGGAGGCTGAGGAGGTCTGGAACCAGGGACCAGGGGACAGGTGGGGACAGGAGGACTGAGGAGGGCCTGGAACCAGGGACCAGGGGACAGGTGGGGGCAGGAGGCTGAGGAGGGCCTGGAAACAGGGACCAGGGGACAGGTGAAGGACAGGAGGCTGAGGAGGGCCTGGTACCAGGGACCAGGGGACAGGTGGGGACAGGAGGCTGAGGAGGCCTGGAACCAGGGACCAGGGGACAGGTGAGGACAGGAGGCTGAGGAGGTCTGGAACCAGGGACCAGGGGACAGGTGGGGACAGGAGGCTGAGGAGGGCCTGGTACCGGGGACCAGGGGACAGGTGGGGGCAGGAGGCTGAGGATGTCTGAAACCAGGGACCCCGGGACAGGTGAAGGACAGGAGGCTGAGGAGGGCCTGATACCAGGGACCAGGGGACAGGTGGGGACAGGAGGCTGAGGAGGCCAGGAACCAGGGACCAGGGG
Source organism: Ictidomys tridecemlineatus (assembly GCF_052094955.1). NCBI lineage: Eukaryota > Metazoa > Chordata > Mammalia > Rodentia > Sciuridae > Ictidomys > Ictidomys tridecemlineatus. Next base: position 862,256 of record NC_135485.1, read on the forward strand.
ACAGGTGGGGACAGGAGGCTGAGGAGGGCCTGGAACCAGGGACCAGGGGACAGGTGAGGACAGGAGGCTGAGGAGTCTGGAACCAGGGACCAGGGGACAGGTGAAGGACAGGAGGCTGAGGAGGGCCTGGAACCAGGGACCAGGGGACAGGTGGGGACAGAAGGCTGAGGAGGTCTGGAACCAGGGACCAGGGGACAGGTGGGGACAGGAGGCTGAGGAGGGCCTGGAACCAGGGACCAGGGGACAGGTGGGGGCAGGAGGCTGAGGAGGCCTGGAACCAGGTACCAGGGGACAGGTGGGGACAGGAGGCTGAGGAGGGCCTGGAACCAGGGACCAGGGGACAGGTAGGTACAGGAGGCTGAGGAGGGCCTGGAACCCAGGACCAGGGGACAGGTGGGGACAGGAGGCTGAGGAGGGCCTGGAACCCGGCACCAGGGGACAGGTGGGGGCAGGAAGCTGAGGAGGGCCTGGAACCAGGGACCAGGGGACAGGTGGGGACAGAAGGCTGAGGAGGTCTGGAACCAGGGACCAGGGGACAGGTGGGGACAGGAGGCTGAGGAGGGCCTGGAACCAGGGACCAGGGGACAGGTGGGGACAGAAGGCTGAGGAGGTCTGGAACCAGGGACCAGGGGACAGGTGGGGACAGGAGGCTGAGGAGGGCCTGGAACCAGGGACCAGGGGACAGGTGGGGGCAGGAAGCTGAGGAGGGCCTGGAACCAGGGACCAGGGGACAGGTGGGGACAGGAGGCTGAGGAGGGCCTGGAACCAGGGACCAGGGGACAGGTGGGGACAGGAGGCTGAGGAGGTCTGGAACCAGGGACCAGGGGACAGGTGGGGGCAGGAGGACTGAGGAGTCTGGAACCAGGGACCAGGGGACAGGTGGGGACAGGAGGCTGAGGAGGGCCTGGAACCAGGGACCAGGGGACAGGTGGGGGCAGGAGGACTGAGGATGTCTGGAACCAGGGACCAGGGGACAGGTGGGGACAGGAGGCTGAGGAGGTCTGTAACCAGGTACCAGGGGACAGGTGGGGACAGGAGGCTGAGGAGGGCCTGGAACCAGGGACCAGGGGACAGGTGGGGGCAGGAGGCTGAGGAGGTCTGGAACCAGGGACCAGGGGACAGGTGGGGACAGGAGGCTGAGGAGGTCTGGAACCAGGGACCAGGGGACAGGTGGGCGCAGGAGGCTGAGGAGGTCTGGAACCAGGGACCAGGGGACAGGTGAAGGACAGGAGGCTGAGGAGGGCCTGGAACCAGGGACCAGGGGACAGGTGGGGGCAGGAGGCTGAGGAGGGCCTGGAACCAGGGACCAGGGGACAGGTGGGGACAGGAGGCTGAGGAGGCCAGGAACCAGGGACCAGGGGACAGGTGGGGGCAGGAGGCTGAGGAGGTCTGGAACCAGGGACCAGGGGACAGGTGGGGGCAGGAGGCTGAGGAGGGTCTGGAACCAGGGACCAGGGGACAGGTGGGGGCTGGAGGCTGAGGAGGGTCTGGAACCAGGGACCAGGGGACAGGTGGGGGCAGGAGGCTGAGGAGGTCTGGAACCAGGGACCAGGGGACAGGTGGGGACAGGAGGACTGAGGAGGTCTGGAACCAGGGACCAGGGGACAGGTGAAGGACAGAAGGCTGAGGAGGGCCTGGAACCAGGGACCAGGGGACAGGTGAGGACAGGAGGACTGAGGAGTCTGGAACCAGGGACCAGGGGACAGGTGAAGGACAGGAGGCTGAGGAGTCTGGAACCAGGGACCAGGGGACAGGTGAGGACAGGAGGCTGAGGAGGGCCTGGAACCAGGGACCAGGGGACAGGTGGGGACAGGAGGACTGAGGAGTCTGGAACCAGGGACCAGGGGACAGGTGGGGACAGAAGGCTGAGGAGGTCTGGAACTAGGGACCAAGGGACAGGTGGGGGCAGGAGGCTGAGGAGGTCTGGAACCAGGGACCAGGGGACAGGTGGGGACAGGAGGACTGAGGAGGTCTGGAACTAGGGACCAAGGGACAGGTGGGGACAGGAGGCTGAGGAGGTCTGGAAGCAGGGACCAGGGGACAGGTGGGGACAGGAGGCTGAGGAGGGCCTGGAACCAGGGACCAGGGGACAGGTGGGGGCAGGAGGCTGAGGAGGTCTGGAACCAGGGACCAGGGGACAGGTGGGGACAGGAGGCTGAGGAGGTCTGGAACCAGGGACCAGGGGACAGGTGGGCACAGGAGGCTGAGGAGGGCCTGGAACCAGGGACCAGGGGACAGGTAGGTACAGGAGGCTGAGGAGGGCCTGGAACCCAGGACCAGGGGACAGGTGGGGACAGGAGGCTGAGGAGGGCCTGGAACCCGGCACCAGGGGACAGGTGGGGGCAGGAAGCTGAGGAGGGCCTGGAACCAGGGACCAGGGGACAGGTGGGGACAGGAGGCTGAGGAGGGCCTGGAACCAGGGACCAGGGGACAGGTGGGGACAGGAGGCTGAGGAGGTCTGGAACCAGGGACCAGGGGACAGGTGGGGGCAGGAGGACTGAGGAGTCTGGAACCAGGGACCAGGGGACAGGTGGGGACAGGAGGCTGAGGAGGGCCTGGAACCAGGGACCAGGGGACAGGTGGGGGCAGGAGGACTGAGGATGTCTGGAACCAGGGACCAGGGGACAGGTGGGGACAGGAGGCTGAGGAGGTCTGTAACCAGGTACCAGGGGACAGGTGGGGACAGGAGGCTGAGGAGGGCCTGGAACCAGGGACCAGGGGACAGGTGGGGGCAGGAGGCTGAGGAGGTCTGGAACCAGGGACCAGGGGACAGGTGGGGACAGGAGGCTGAGGAGGTCTGGAACCAGGGACCAGGGGACAGGTGGGTGCAGGAGGCTGAGGAGGTCTGGAACCAGGGACCAGGGGACAGGTGAAGGACAGGAGGCTGAGGAGGGCCTGGAACCAGGGACCAGGGGACAGGTGGGGGCAGGAGGCTGAGGAGGGCCTGGAACCAGGGACCAGGGGACAGGTGGGGACAGGAGGCTGAGGAGGCCAGGAACCAGGGACCAGGGGATAGGTGGGGGCAGGAGGCTGAGGAGGCCAGGAACCAGGGACCAGGGGACAGGTGGGGGCAGGAGGCTGAGGAGGCCAGGAACCAGGGACCAGGGGACAGGTGGGGGCAGGAGGCTGAGGAGGTCTGGAACCAGGGACCAGGGGACAGGTGGGGACAGGAGGACTGAGGAGGTCTGGAACTAGGGACCAAGGGACAGGTGGGGACAGGAGGCTGAGGAGGGTCTGGAACCAGGGACCAGGGGACAGGTGGGGGCTGGAGGCTGAGGAGGGTCTGGAACCAGGGACCAGGGGACAGGTGGGGACAGGAGGGCTGAGGAGGGCCTGGAACCAGGGACCAGGGGACAGGTGGGGGCAGGAGGACTGAGGAGTCTGGAACCGGGGACCAGGGGACAGGTGGGGACAGGAGGCTGAGGAGGGCCTGGAACCAGGGACCAGGGGACAGGTGGGGGCAGGAGGACTGAGGAGTCTGGAACCGGGGACCAGGGGACAGGTGGGGACAGGAGGCTGAGGAGGGCCTGGAACCAGGGACCAGGGGACAGGTGAGGACAGGAGGGCTGAGGAGTCTGGAACCGGGGACCAGGGGACAGGTGGGGATAGGAGGCTGAGGAGTCTGTACCAGGGACCAGGGGACAGGTGGGGGCAGGAGGCTGAGGAGGGTCTGGAACCAGGGACCAGGGGACAGGTGGGGGCTGGAGGCTGAGGAGGGTCTGGAACCAGGGACCAGGGGACAGGTGGGGGCAGGAGGCTGAGGAGGTCTGGAACCAGGGACCAGGGGACAGGTGGGGACAGGAGGACTGAGGAGGTCTGGAACCAGGGACCAGGGGACAGGTGAAGGACAGAAGGCTGAGGAGGGCCTGGAACCAGGGACCAGGGGACAGGTGAGGACAGGAGGACTGAGGAGTCTGGAACCAGGGACCAGGGGACAGGTGAAGGACAGGAGGCTGAGGAGTCTGGAACCAGGGACCAGGGGACAGGTGAGGACAGGAGGCTGAGGAGGGCCTGGAACCAGGGACCAGGGGACAGGTGGGGACAGGAGGACTGAGGAGTCTGGAACCAGGGACCAGGGGACAGGTTGGGACAGAAGGCTGAGGAGGTCTGGAACTAGGGACCAAGGGACAGGTGGGGGCAGGAGGCTGAGGAGGTCTGGAACCAGGGACCAGGGGACAGGTGGGGACAGGAGGACTGAGGAGGTCTGGAACTAGGGACCAAGGGACAGGTGGGGACAGGAGGCTCAGGAGGTCTGGAAGCAGGGACCAGGGGACAGGTGGGGACAGGAGGCTGAGGAGGGCCTGGAACCAGGGACCAGGGGACAGGTGGGGGCAGGAGGCTGAGGAGGTCTGGAACCAGGGACCAGGGGACAGGTGGGGGCAGGAGGACTGAGGAGTCTGGAACCGGGGACCAGGGGACAGGTGGGGATAGGAGGCTGAGGAGTCTGTACCAGGGACCAGGGGACAGGTGAAGGACAGGAGGCTGAGGAGGTCTGGAACCAGGGACCAGGGGACAGGTGGGGATAGGAGGCTGAGGAGTCTGTACCAGGGACCAGGGGACAGGTGGGGACAGGAGGCTGAGGAGTCTGGAACCAGGGACCAGGGGACAGGTGGGGGCAGGAGGCTGAGGAGGGTCTGGAACCAGGGACCAGGGGACAGGTGGGGGCTGGAGGCTGAGGAGGGTCTGGAACCAGGGACCAGGGGACAGGTGGGGGCAGGAGGCTGAGGAGGTCTGGAACCAGGGACCAGGGGACAGGTGGGGACAGGAGGACTGAGGAGGTCTGGAACCAGGGACCAGGGGACAGGTGAAGGACAGAAGGCTGAGGAGGGCCTGGAACCAGGGACCAGGGGACAGGTGAGGACAGGAGGACTGAGGAGTCTGGAACCAGGGACCAGGGGACAGGTGAAGGACAGGAGGCTGAGGAGTCTGGAACCAGGGACCAGGGGACAGGTGAGGACAGGAGGCTGAGGAGGGCCTGGAACCAGGGACCAGGGGACAGGTGGGGACAGGAGGACTGAGGAGTCTGGAACCAGGGACCAGGGGACAGGTGGGGACAGAAGGCTGAGGAGGTCTGGAACTAGGGACCAAGGGACAGGTGGGGGCAGGAGGCTGAGGAGGTCTGGAACCAGGGACCAGGGGACAGGTGGGGACAGGAGGACTGAGGAGGTCTGGAACTAGGGACCAAGGGACAGGTGGGGACAGGAGGCTCAGGAGGTCTGGAAGCAGGGACCAGGGGACAGGTGGGGACAGGAGGCTGAGGAGGGCCTGGAACCAGGGACCAGGGGACAGGTGGGGGCAGGAGGCTGAGGAGGTCTGGAACCAGGGACCAGGGGACAGGTGGGGGCAGGAGGACTGAGGAGTCTGGAACCGGGGACCAGGGGACAGGTGGGGATAGGAGGCTGAGGAGTCTGTACCAGGGACCAGGGGACAGGTGGGGGCAGGAGGACTGAGGAGTCTGGAACCGGGGACCAGGGGACAGGTGGGGGTAGGTTTCCAGCCTTGGCCCACCAAGCTGTACATCATGAGTAGAAGGTGTTACCCTGTTATTCACTAGTCTAGGACCCCCTGCATAGCTAAACAGGGTGCTCCTCACTCCTTGTCGCCCAGTTGGGTACAGGAAACAGTAGCAGGTGAAGCCCAGTCCCCCTGGATGCAGGAAGGACTCTGGGCTGCCTGCCGAGGGGCGCTGCCCGGGTCTCAGCCCAGGAGGGGCTTGGTCGTGTGCACACAGTCTTCTCCTGCATCCCCCAATGTGTATGTGCCAGTGGTCACTCCTGCTGAGTGACCTGGGCAGTCTTCTGGGGGAAGAGGCCCTGGAAGGAGGATCTCTTCAGGGTAAGAGCAGGCAAAGGATTCTAGTGGCAAGGACTTGAGGGGTCAGAGCAAGGGATTGGGCAGCTGTTGAGGGCCACAAATCAATCAAGATGGCTCCTGGCAGTTTGCCAGGAGGAGTGGTTTGTGAGGAAATGCCACAGAGTCATTAAGATGGTGGAGATTCTTTATTGGCTGACTGCTGTATCTGGATGATGCTAATTGAGTCACGCTGTGTGTCATCAGTTAGGTATATACACCGCTGTTGTTCAATAACAAAGCAGTTCCTGTTCCAACCATCAAGCTGCTGGTCACCTCCCAGTTATTTGCCCAGCTGGACTGCGGCAGGCAGCAGTGCTGAACAACTGCCCAGGTGGAAGGAAGCCAGAGTTGGACAAGGGGGCTCGAACCCATGCTGGCTCTGACCTTTGTCCAGTAGCCCCAGAACCATGCAGGGCGGCATGCAGGGCAACTGGTCACATCCATGGTTTGGGTCCCCTGGGTGGAGGTTGGGGGAAGCGGGTGGGGGCAGTAGGGGTAGGTCCCTCCAATGCAAGAATCACTTCCTGTCCCTCTTCCGCCCAGAGTCCCAAGACCATGTCCCTTGCTCACCCTCTGCCTTATGCCATTTTTTGTCACTATAAAAGAATGCCTGAGGCTGGGTAACTTAAGAATAGAGGTCTGTTGATCCCAGATTCTTGAGGCTCAGAAGTCCATGAGCAGGGTCCTGGCATCTGCTTGGCATATGGTGAGGACAGTGTCACGTCACAACCTTGAGCAAGGCCTCCCAAGGCAAGAGGAGCAAGTTGCTAGCAAGGTCTCTTCTCATAAAGCCAGGAGTACATGTGGCCCAGGCTCACAGCCTCGCCCACCCTCATGGCCTCCAGAAGGCCCTGCCCCAATCCCATTGACATGGTTGGAGGTCAGGCTTCCCATACAGCAGCTCTGGGGAGACAGGGTCCCTCCATGACACCCTCCATCACCCGGCCCTGCTGGCTGCTTCTCCAACACTCCCTGCCTGCCCCTCATGAGGCCCCTTCCTTGTATGGTCTTCTCTGGTGTGCATTGGCAGGACAGTCTGTGCATTTTAGGAATTTGCTTTTCTTATCTATCATGCTGGCCAATCTCACCTAAGGGTTAAAAACATGAGGCACTGAGTAGCTCTGCCTGTTCTTCCTGCTCAATGCCCAGGTCCCTCATGTGATGGGCACTCCATGATCGCTTGCTGAGTGGATTAGGTGGGTGAATGAATGAATGGGTAGAAGGGTGGATGAATGATGGATGGATGGATAGTTGGGTGGATGGATGAATGAATTATGGATGATGGATGTGTTAATGGGTGGACAGAATGATGAGGATGAATGGATGAGTGGATGGATGGATGGGTGAATGGATGGGTGAATAGAGGACGAATAAATAGTGGATAGGAGGATGGTAGACAGGTGATGAATGGATGGATAGATGATGCATAGAGGGATGGATGGGTGTGTGGGCTGATAATGAATGGAGGGTGGATAAATAAAGAATGGATGAATTGATAGGTGGATGGATAGATGACAGATGGATGAGCAGGTAGGCATATGGATGATAGGTGAGTGGGTAGATGGACTGATAAGTGGTGGATGGATAGATGGATGGATAGGTGAGTGGGTAGATGGACTGATAAGTGGTGGATAGATGGATGGTTGGATGAGTGGGTAGATGGACTGATAAGTGGGTGGATGGATGGATGGATAGGTGAGTGGGTAGATGGACTGATAAATGAAGGATGGATAGATGGATGGATAGGTGAGTGGGTAGATGAACTACTATGTGGGTGGATGGATAGATGGATGGATAGGTGAGTGGGTAGATGGACTGATAAGTGGGTGGATGGATAGATGGGTGGATAGGTGAGTGGGTAGATGGACTGATAACTAGATGGATGGATAGGTGAGTGGGTAGATGGACTGATAAGTGGGTGAATAGATAGATGGATGGTTGGATGAGTGGGTAGATGGAGTGATAAGTGGTGGATGGATAGATGGATGGATAGGTGAGTGGGTAGATGGATTGATAAGTGAGTGGATGGATAGATGGGTGGATAGGTGAGTGTGTAGATGGACTGATAAGTGGATGGATGGATAGGTGAGTGGGTAGATGGACTGGTAAGCGGTGGATGGATAGATGATGGGTAGGTGAGTGGATAGATGGACTGATAAGTGGTGGATGGATAGATGATGGGTAGGTGAGTGGGTAGATGGACTGATAAGTGGTGGATGGATAGATGGATTGATAGGTGAGTGGGTAGATGGAGTGCTATGTGGGTGGGTAGGTAGATAAATGGGTAGATGGATGGATGGATGGGCAGGTAGGCAGGTGGATGGATGGGTGTGTGGGTAGGCAGTAATTTGCAGATTCCCTGAGGAGGTGTGGAGGGCCCATACTTCCTTCCTTCACAACCAGGATCCAAGATTTCCTTGATGAAGAGGAAGAACCATCATAGCTGTCTTCTGCCTGGGCCATTATGGCCTAGCTCTGATTGGGAACCTTCAACTCCGAGAAGGAGGCTTAGGGTCCTTCACTGGCAGGAGACTGTCACCATTGGTTGCATAGCTCATTCCCTTCCTCCCTTGCCCAGGATGCCTGTCCCAAACCTGTGGGAACCACGTCCTCACTGAACAGAGACCTGATCTGATGGTGAGATGAGAACGTCACTTCCAGGTCTTGCCTCTGTCTGCCACTCCATCCTCGCCACGTGTTAAGCAGCTTTTTTGCTGCTATGACCAAAAAACCAGAGAAGAGCAAGTGGAAGAAGAGTTTATTTGGGGCTCACAGTTTCAGAGGTCTTGTTCCACAGATGGCCAACTCCGTTCCTCAGGGACTGAGAGAGGAGGAAAATCATGGCGGGAGAGTGTGGAGGAGAGCAGCTCAGAACATGGCACCAGGGAGCAGAGAGACTCCCGCCACCATGGACAAAATATGAACCCCAACGTCAGGCCCCCAGGACGCTCCTCCTCCAGCCACACCACCTGCCGACTGTCCCCCCAGCCAGTTCACATCAGAGGACTAATGCCCTCCTGCGGCTGAGGCCCTCATGACCCAGTCCTCTCACCTCCACGCTGTCTTGTGTTGTCTCACGCACGACTGGAAGGCAGCCTCATGTCTAAGTTGTACACCCCCTTCTGAAGGCTCCCAGAGGGACAGAGCCGGGACCAACCCTGCAGTGACATAGAGACATCAGTCCTTGATCTCTGAGGGTCAGCTCTTCATTGAGTCAGCCAGAACTCACCTGGGGAACCCAGGGATCTCTGGCAAGGTCCTTGGGGCTCAGGCATGCTGTCCCACCTCCCTCCCGGGGTCTCAGTCTTCCTGCCTTCCTCCTTCCCTGGGAGGGTGGCCTAGCGCCTGAGATGTGCACCTCCAGCCTGGCGCCTGCCTGCCTCGGGTCAGTTATCACCCATGCCCCCTCAGTCCTGCTTGCTCTGAGGCACTCTGCCATCCTCTGGGTGCCAGCCCTAGATCTGTGCCAGTGACTCCTGTGCCTTTGGCCCACGCAGCCTCCAGTTACATTAGCCTCTGCTGCTGGCCTCTCCCCTCCAGAGGAGGAAAAGGCCATGACTTCCCCAGGACAGCCAGAATGGGGTCATAAGCTCCCTGGGGTACCCCACAAGGGCAGGGTGGGTGCTCCCCCCAGACCCTGGGGGCCACAGCATCAGAGGGCAATCTGCACCTCAGGTACCTAGATGTCTGAGGGAAGCCCTTGCCTACTGCCACTTGTCCCCGAAGGCACCAGGTGCCCAGGCTGGGACGTGGTGTTCAGGAGCACGTAGGCGGAAGGTCATGGGCTTAACCTGGTGGAGAAGTCCGTTTGTATTCTGAGATTATTCAACACCCTCACACAACTTGGGAACCTAACAACACATTAGTAATGCAATAAGTAATAGACTCCGAGGCTCAGTGAACCCGCGGGGCTCGGCAACCCCAGCCTTCCCAGGGCTGGGTGCTGGGCGGAGGTGGCCACCCCTCCTCAGAGGGCAAGGCCGCCTTTGGAGCTGGAGTCACCAAGTGTGGCAGAAGCAGGCTCAGTGAAATGAAGTTCGCCTCTTTCAGGAACAAAATCATTGAGCTTACAGACTGAATTTAACTGCCTGATAGAAATATGCAGGTGAGGGCACAATTAATTTTAATTACTCGACTGTACATTGTTGGTTGCACAGCCATGAGTAAAATTAAAATGGCAATCACAATTAGAAAATTGCGACCTCATTGTGCAACAAATTAGTCACAAATTAGAAGTGCGGCCAGCGGCCTGTCTGCCCTCACTGCTTCATACCACTCCTGCAGCCTGGGTCTCCCTGCTGCCTGGAACTGTCCCCAGAGAGCTGGTGAACAGGGGCGGCACCTGCGGCCTCCTGAGTGCCTGGTCACCCCAGGCTCAGCTCCTGTTGTCTGTTCTGGGGAGAAGAGGATTTGCAATGAGACTCAGGTTAGGAAGGAATCTGGGGCTCAGGACTCCAGGGAAGGGTACCTGCAGAGGAGGAGGTGGGGGCAGCGGCACCTCCCTGTGGCCAGGAGGTGGGGACAGCGGCACTTACCTGTGGCCAGGAGGTGGGGACAGCAGCACTCCCTGTCGCCAGGAGGTGGGGACAGCAGCACTTACCTGTGGTCAGGAGGTGGGGGCAGCGGCACCTCCCTGTGGTCAGGAGGTGGGAACAGCAGCACTCCCTGTGGCCAGGAGGTGGGGACAGTAGCACTCCCTGTGGCCAGGAGGTGGGGACAGCAGCACTTACCTGTGGCTAGGAGGTGGGGACAGCAGCACCTCCCTGTGGCCAGGAGGTGGGGACAGCAGCACCTCCCTGTGGCCCAGGAGGTAGGGACAGCGGCACTTACCTGTGGCCCAGGTAGGGAAGGGTTTGGCTTTTTCTGCAGAGAGGTGACTCTGCACAGGCCTGTCTGGGGACACAGCTTTTTGGAGGCCTGGGCTGGCCTGGGTAGCCATCGCCTGGAGGAGGACTCAGCTGTTCACAGCTGGCCTCATTGTCCTCCTGTGTTTGGGGACTAGGGGGTTCTATGCCTCCCACAAGTGCACAAGTGCTGCTGGGAGCTGTGGGTGGGCACCCTCCTCCTCACCCGCGGTAATTGGGTAAGTGTGCCCTAAGGCCATGTGCTGAAGGCTGGACCTTGGGGTCCCCTGGTGCCACTAGAGGTGCTGGAGCAAGAGGTCGAGGTCCCTGCAGCTGCCCTGGCAGGGGACCGTGGTACCTGGGCCCTGTCCTCTCCCCCTTGCCCTCTGGCCCTGTTCCTGCCATGGGGTGATGCCACAGGCCCAAAGCAACAGGCTGACCAATCCTGGACTGGACTCTCAAAACTGGACCCAAACAAACCCATTTTCTTTATAATTGATCATATCAGGCACTTGTTTTAGGGACAAAGCTTGGCTCAGGCAGAAGCCTGGCAGGGAGGGAGGAAGGCTGGCAGGTCCTGGGGCCAGAGCAGAGCCCCGTCCAGGTTCCCAGGTACAGGAAAGTGCCAGGGGTAGCTGCCACCGATTCTGACTCGTGGTGGACAGTGAGTTCGGTCTGCCCTGAGTCTCTGTGGTCCAGAGACTAGAAAGCTCCTGAGTGCCCCACCATCAAAGGGGCCTGGCACAGCCCAGAGAAACTCCCACAGAAGAGGAAACAGTGCTGGAGGTCGCTACAGGAAGCCGCCGGCTCATGCTGTCTCTGCCTCTGTCTCCCCCTCTCTCCCTCCCTCCTGCTCTCTGTCTGCCTCTCCCTCCCTCCCTCCTCCTCTGTCTCTGTCTCTCTCCCTCCCTCCCTCCCTCCCTCCCTCCTCCTCTGTCTCTGTCTCTCTCCCTCCCTCCCTCCCTCCCTCCTCTGTCTGTCCCTCCCTCCCTCCTCCTCTCTCCCTCCCTCCCTCCTCCTCTCTCCCTCCTTCCCTTCTCTTTTCTCCCTCCCTCCCTCCCTCCTCTGTCTGTCCCTCCCTCCCTCCTCCTCTCTCCCTACTTCCCTTCTCCTCTCTCCCTCCCTCCCTCCCTCCCTCCTCTGTCTCTCCTTCCCTCTTCCTCTCTCTCTCCCTCCTCTGTCTCTCCCTCCCTTCTCCTCTGTCTCCCTCCCTTCCTCCCTCCCTCCTTCTCTCTCTTCCTGTGTCCCTCCCTCCTCTTCTCTGTCCCTCCCTCCCTCTCTCTCCCTCCCTCCCTCCTCTTCTCTGTCCTTCCCTCCCTCTCTCCCCCTCCCTTCTCCTCTCTCCCTCCCTCCTCCTCTCTCCCTCCTTCCCCCTCCTCTCTCCCTCCATCCCTCTCCCCTCCCTCCCTCCCTCCTCTTCTGTCTCTGTCCCTCCCTCCCTCCTCTGTCTCTCCTTCCTCCCTCCTCCTCTCTCCCTCCATCCCTCTCTCCTCTCTCCCTTCCTCCTCCTCTGTCTCTCTCCCTCCCTCCCTCCTCCTCTGTCTCTGTCCCTCCCTCTCTCCTCTGTCTCTCCCTCTCTTCCTCCCTCCCTCCTCCTCTCTCTCTTCCTCTTTCTCTCCCTCCCTCCTTGCCAAATTTGGAGTAGGGGACGGTTTTTGGACTTTCCAAATTTGTCTGATTTATTTTAGCTGCTGGGCTACCAGTGAGCCTGGCCCTGGGTACTGGACTCCCCAGCCTTGCCCAGGCTGCTGCGCCTGCAGGTCCCATTGGCACAGGACCCTGCTTTGCCCACGATGACCTGGAAGGGACCCTGCTGGGGCAGGCCTCAAGCCGAGGCTCCTGTTGCGTTTTTGGTGTGTGGCCAAGGCTAGGGGTGGACTCTGCCATGTTTAGTGTGTTCTCAAGGTTGGAAATGCTCAAGTGGTGACGTCTGGAGCCTTTGCCCACCGAGGTGACCTGTTGACAGCGTGCCTTCTTCATTTGGCCTGCATATAAAAGGGGCTAAGTGGGGCTAAAGTGGACCTGGCCACGGCCGCCTCTGAATGGAGCAGGACCCAGAGTCCCACCTGCCTCACATCATTCAATTGCAGGGTCCTTGACCTTGGATCCAGGTCAGGCCAGTGTAGGGCTAGGTAGGGCCCATTCCTTTCCATGGAGCAGTGCAGGGGGCAGGGGTGAGAGGACCCAAGGTAGGGGTCTTGCAGGAAACCTGTGTGTCGGTTCACTTTGGAGGCCCTCGCCTGTCCCCAGGCTTGATGCCAGCCCACCTCCAGCTGCCCTCCTCTGGCCAAGGCTTGGGGTGTTCTGGGGTGGGCTGATCTGTCCCTCATGCAGCTGGTTCCATTAGGCATCAGCCGAGCTCCCGACCTATACAGACAGGGTGGCCGTCCCAGATGGGCCAGCAGGCTGCAGATGGCCGTCTCCCTGGCCCCACAGGAAAGAGTCCATTCTCTCAATTGGGAGCTACGAGCATCTTCCATGTGTGAGCATGTTCCAGGTGTCAGCAGCCGGGGGCGGCCATGCCGTGCCCTCCAGGAGGTGCCCGCTCCCAGGGGCGAGGTGCGGGAGCCTTCTCCTCCCATGGGCAGCACTGGTGGGCAGTGCGGAGGTGCTGCTGGTGGAGAGCTCCCTGGGCTGAGCAGGCGCATGGCAGCCAGGTCCCGGTGCCGGTGCGGTTGGGTCTGCGCGCAGCGCAGCAGGTCCACCGGGCCGTGGGGAGGGGATGGCTGGGTTTCCCCTGGAGTTTCCTTCACCCGCCAACGTCTGGCCTGTGTCACATGTTGGTTGTCTGTTGCCTCCATCCACTTGTCCAGCTGTAACAGAATCCCACGGACCGAGTAGACTTGGGGTAAGCACAGAGGTCTGCCTCTCACTGTTCTGGAGGCTGGGAAGTCCCAGACTGAGGTGCCAGGTCTGCTGTCTGGGGAGGGCTGCCCACTCTGCCTCCAGGGTGGTGGCTTGTCACCATGTCCCCACACAGCAGAAGCAGAGGAGAGCAGACAACTCCCTGCAGACCTTCCATATGGCTGTGCCCTCCTGCTGACCCCATCACCTTTGACCCTGTCGCACTGAGGATCAAGTTTCGACCTGTGAGTTGGGGGCCCACATTCCCAGCCCTGTCTCCCCCGATCTCCCTCTCCCTCCATGGGGAACCTCCTGGTCTTGTTCCTTGCTGGACCCAGCCAAGCCTGGTGGTCAAAGAGTGGACCAGCTGTTTGAGGTTGTGTGGTCAGGGGCATGGGCAGGAGAAACCGGGGGACACCATGGGATGGCAAACCCTGGGGCCAGCCACAGGGGAAGGCAGGGAGCTGTGACCAGGGCCAAGAGAGGACTGTACTGGGGGTCCGTCCAGGAGGAGCTGGCCTTGGGCAAGTGTCCTGCCACCCATGGCAAAAGGCAGAAGCGAACGCCGACATGTAGGGGCTGGTGGAGGAACTGACCCAGGAGCAGCCGGACACAGGGAGGCCCTCCTCACCTCTCCAACCCACCGCACTGACCGCGCCAGCTTCACGGCCATCTTGAAGTCATCAGCCGACGCCGCCTACTTTGTTCTTTTCAAAATTTGACTCTTCTCAATTCTTTGAACCAGCTTGTCAACTTCTACCAAACCAAACCAAAAGCCTACTGAAATTTTGATTTTGATTGCATTGAGTCTATAGATGAATCAAAGAAAAATTGATCTTAAAATATTAAATTGTATATTCCATGAATCTGGTATAGCTATCCATTTATTTAGGTTTTCTTTGATTTCTGAGTAGTGTTTTATGGTTTTAGTGTAGAAGTCTTGTACACATTCTGTCTGATTTATCCTTATGTATCTCATATTTATGATGACATGTTGCCTAAAATTTTTAAATTATTACTATTGTATAGAAATACAATTTGAACTCTCTCTCTCTCTCTCTCTCTCTCTCTCTCTCTTTTTTTTTTTTTGTGGTGCTGGGGATTGAACCCAGGGCTTTATCATATGAGGCAAGCACTCTACCAACTGAGGTATGTCCCCAGTCCACAATTTGATTTCTGTACACTGATTTTGTTTCCTGAAACCCTGCTAAATTTGCTTTTTTAGTTCTACTAGCCCTTTTATAGGGCCATAGGATTTTCTTTGTAGAAGATTGTGCTGTATAAAGTGTTAGTTCTTTCTTTGTAGTTGGGCTGCATTTTATTTGAGCCTTTTTGCACTGGCTTGATACCCAGTATCAAGTTGCATAGAAGAGTTGAGAAGGTATCTCTGTGTCCTCCTAATGTTAAGGGAACGTTTTCAGTCAATCACCAGTGACTACGGCACTCACTGGCTATAGGGTCTTCAGCTTTACAAAGTTGAGAAAGTTTTCTTCTGTTAATGTTTCTCTGAAGCCTTTTAAAAAATCAGAAAACATTGTTGAATTTTGTCAAATTTATTTTCTATATCTATTTAAATAGTCATAAGACTTTTTATTTTACTCTGTTAAGTGGTAAATTGTCCTGATTTTTAAATGTCAAACAAACATTACATTCTTCATGTGAACTCCATTGACCATTATCCTTTAAAAGTATCTTGGGTTCCACTGGCTCAGTCTTTGCATTTTTGTATCTGTGTTCATAATGGACATTGTTCTGCAGTTTTTAATTATTTGTCTCATAGAATGAATTAGAGATTGTTTTCTCTTTTTTCAAGTTCATTGAAGAGTTTATGTAGAATTAGTATCATTCCTTCTTTGAAACTTTGGTCTTGGAGTTTTATTTTTAGGGAAGGTTTTGGCTAGAAATTCAACCTTAATTGATATTGGACTATTGATTATTTTTATTTCTATCTTGAATGTGTCTGGATAGATTTTGTCTTGAGAAATTTGTCCATTTCATTCATCTAATTTGTTGAATTCATTGACATAAAAATGTCTATGATATCCCCGTATGATCCCTTTAATGTCTGTAGAATCAGGAAGACTGCCATCTTTCCCATTTCCTGAAATTGGCCATCTGTGTCTTCTTGCCTGTATTCCTGATTTGTCTGCCTATCATCATCTTGCTGATCTCCAGGAACCGACTTTGGTGGATTTTCTCTTCTACTTTTTTGTTTTCCACTTCATTCACTTCCTCTTTGGTGTTTATTGTCTTCTTTCTTCTGTTAACTGAGTTTCCTTCCTCCTGCATTTCCCAGGACAAAGCTGAGGCAGTGGCTCTGGGGTCTCTCTTGTTCCTAGCTGGATACTTAGTGCTCTAGGTTTCCCTCCGAGAACTGGACTGCTTATCTATATCCAAAGGTTTGGGTATGTAGTATTTCCATTTTTGTTCAATTCAAAGTATATTATCATTCTCTTTTTGAATTCTTTTTTTCGAACTCAGAGTTAATTTAGATGTGTGTTATTTACTTTGGAAATATTCAGTGATTTTCCAGATGCCATTCTGTTATTTCCAGTTGGATCCCATTATGTTCATACACACGTGTGTTGTATGCTGTATGACTTGAGTGCTTTGAAGTTCATTGAGACTCTGTTATGGCTCAGAACATGGTCTTTTTGAAAGCGCTCCTTGGTGCTGGAGAAGAGCACCTGCCTGTCATGGGCAGCCTGCTCCATGGGCCGATCAGGAGGGAGGCCGGGCAGCACAGTGGTCTGCCGGTGTCTTGACATCAGGAATGGGATTCCTCCCGCCTGTCCTGTCCACTGTGAGAGAGGGCTGCTGGGACCTTCCACTGTGGATCTGTTGGTGTTTCTGAATTTCTGTTATCAAGCACATGGACATCAGGTCTTCCCCCGCCCGTGGTGAACCAGCCCTCCGTGGACAGGAGTGGTCTTCAGCCCGGCCGTGCTCCACTCTGGAACCTCCTTCTTGGCCGTTGACACAGCCCCTCCAGCCTTCTTTTGATTGTGAAAGCCTTTTATCTTTATTATTTATCCGTTTACTTCACTTGGGGGACTGAGGATGGAGCCCAGGGGGCTTCCCCTGTGAGCTTCGTCCCCATCCCAACCCCTTAGATGTTTTACTTTGAAACAGGGTCTCCTGAAGTTCTGAGGCTGGCCTGAACTGGTGACCTGCTGCCTTGGCCTCCAGGTCTCTGGGATTGCAGGTGTGGCTGCCAGGCCCGGCTCGGCCTTTCGTCCTCGTGTGCCTGGGACTGCCACACGGCTGTCTCGGAAGCACACCTGGCTCTTGAGGCTGTGCAGCCAGGTTCTCCCCGCCCCTCCATCGGCGAGCTCAGGTAGTTTGCATTTTGTGCCCTCGTCTGTCCGTCCATCTAGAGTTGAATCTGCTGCCCCCTTGTGCCTCGGTTGGCCCACCCGCCTCTGCTCCCTTGTCCTTTACCTGCTTAGTCCTGGAGAGTTTTGTGCTTTCTTCCTCTGCTCTGTGTGCTTACTGGCTATCCACCTCTGTTTCGCAGTTTGCTGTCGCCTTGGGGGACGTGTGCGACTCCAGGTGTGGCGTGCCCTCCCTGGAGTGTCCCAGTGTCCCTTCTGCACATCATGACCTCAGCACACTATCGTCTGCTTTTTTTTTTTTTTTTGCTTGAAACAACTGAGTGTGTGCATGTGTGCACCAGTGTGTGTGCATGTGTGTGCACTGGTGCACAAATGTGTGCATGTGAACTTCTGGTGTGATGGGTTCTCGTGTGACGTGGAATCTTGGGGTAGTTTTGATTTGTGTTTCCCCGATGGCCAGGGATGTTGAGCCTGATTCCATGGATTTGTTGGCCAGTTGAACTGCTTCTTTGGAGAGTGTCTATTTCTTTTGCCATTTATTAATGGGGTTGACTGACTTTTAATAGCCAAATGTGACCAGAAGCTCTGTCCCTTAGTGACAGAGAGTCCCTTAGAGCAGTTGCCTCGAGTTTCAGGTGTTGGCCTCCATGGAGCGCCAGCTGTAAGCTGCACAACACAAGTGCCACGTAGGTCCAAGGACGGTGTCCGGGATCTGGGCATGGACTACCAAGTGCCAGGGGCTGGTGGGGATGGCTGTGCCCCTGGGACATGGGGTTTTTGGGCACCCACATTGTGACATGCCAGTCCTGGTGACTGTGGCTGGGCTGAGACGAGCAGACACCTCCGCGGGGCGGCCACGGGATCCCTGAACCTCCTCCTGGGGCAGCCTCACTGACATGAGGCAGGGCCCCGGCCGCTCCGCTCTGCCGCGGTCGACTGTCTCGCAGACTTGAGGGAGGGAGCCTCTGTGCAGTCAGGACGCCCACACGCCATGCATCTGCCACCTCTACCTCCCAGGAGCCCAGTGGGGACAGCAGCCCCTGGGAATGGGGGCAGGAGGCTTTGGGGTCCCCTGGATGCCCAGTGAGGCCACAGTTTGATCTTTACCCTGGGAAGGCGAGTGGGGGCTGGATGGAGACGGCCAGAGCCCCAGGAGGCCCCGACCTGGAGCTCAGCTGGGCCCCTGCTGTGACGCAGCCGGCCTCAGCCTGCAGACCTCAGTCTCCCGGGCCTGTGAAGTGGGCCTGGCGCGTGAGAGGACGGGCCAGGGCAGTCACGGGCCGTGGAGGTGGCACCCCGACCGGCCAGGCAGGGCTGCACCAGGCTGCACCCGGGGTCCAAGAGGGCAGCTGCGCCCCGTCACTGACGGTCGGAACCCAGCGCTCCATCGGGCTGGGGGGGCGTGCTGCCAGGCCCGGCAGGCCTTCTCCGAGACCCCTCCTGCCTCTCGGGAGCCCGGCCCCCGCCCCAGCACACACACAACTATTTAATTTTGCTCTGGCAAGGAATAATAGAGCCCTGTGTATCTATTACAGATGTGGGGAGATTGGGCCGCACGGCAGCGCGGCACATTCACAGGCCTAACAAAGCTGGCTGCAATCGACGCGGCTGCCATTATCCATTCAGCGGGTGTAATAAATGAGCCGGGCGCAGCCTGCCATATACCACCCGGCCCAGATAACGGCTGAAAGGAGAAAATTAAATTTTGCTTTTGTTGAAACATTATGATTTATGTATTTGTAATATAGGCTGTGGTGGGCAATTGGGGGAAGAAAAAGATTGCTGAATATCCTTCAGAGTTACTGATGGCCCCGCCGGCCACTCAGAGAGCCCAGGGTGGCCCACTCCTCTCGGGGGCAGGAACAATAGCGAAACGCAGCTTCCCATTATCCTGCTCCTCGACAGGAGGCATCGAGGGGCTGGCCAGCCGCAGGTGCCCACCTCCGCGAGGCAAGCCAGCTTCAGCACGGATCCTCCTGAGCGAAAGCAGGGGCAGTGTCTGTGGCTCGGACCCCAGACCTAGCATTCTGGTCCCCGGGTGCCCTATCTGGACCCATAAAATTAATTAAGTTCTCCTGCTGGCCCGGAGACGGGCGTGAGAGCGTGTCCTGGCTCTGAGTGCAGTGACGGAGGCTGATCCTGCGCTGGGAGGCGACAGACATACTCTCTGAGCAGCTCCCTCTCAGCTGGCCAGAGGCGGGCCTGGGGAGCAGACCACCCAGGGGCCGGGGGCCTCCCTTGATGGACAGGGCAGTGGCTGTGGGGCGGTGAGGGGCTATGAGGCGTCTCTGCTGCAGGGAGGCCAGCTTCACCAGGCAGGAACCAGGGCACCAGGAGCACAGGGGCCAGGCCTGGGCTCCACAGGCTGAGCTGAGGGTCCAGCAAAGCCTGCCACCCAGAACCACTGGGACCTTCCCTCACAACACAGAGGCCTGAGGGTCTGAGTCCAAGGACGCCGAGCGGCCACCACGGGGTGTCCTCCTGGCACACCAATCCCTGCTCCTGCAGAAGGGCCAGGCCCTCCTCCATGGTCACACTGGAGATAGCCTTTCCATTCTAGGGGAGATGCTCAGCCACGTCACCACTGGGGTATCTTCCAGGGACGGTGTCCATTCCTGCTCCCACTGCTCCCAGGACCTAGCATGACCCTGGTGAACTCATTTCACTTCCCTTGCCCCCAGGGCTTGTCTTAGTGCCCAGAAATCCCATGCACTACATCTGCCCACCTCCAAAAGGCCTCTGAGTTCCCAGTAAAGGGTGGATACAACTTGGTCCTCGCTTGGAGTTGCTGGTTCAAACCTTGCCTGAAGCAGGTTTTGTTGCCCACTTGGCTGTTTGAGTAGGGAGCTTCCCTTGATGCTTTGTGTGTTGGGGTCCTGTCCTTGCTCCAGATGAACCCTAGCAGTGCCCTATCTCCCCTTATTCCCCCAGAATCTCCCCTCACTGGTGCAGGCCTCACCTCTGCTCCTCAGCTCACTGGCCCCTTGCCCAAAACCCAGATGCAGCCTGCCCAGCTCCAGCACCACCCCCTGCCTCTTGGGTGTGGCTGAATCCCAGGGACATGTCTGCCTGGCCCAATCTGGGGTGGGCTGTGCTGGCCCCTGAGGCCTGGGGTGGGGAGGCGACCCCCAGGTGCCTCCAGGGGGCGAGCGGCTCTCACCCCTGTTCTGTGGAGGAATTTGAGCTGAGAGGGGAGAAGCGGAGGAGCAGCTGTCAGGGGCTGTGGGAGCTGAAATGGGAACCACCTCCCCTGCTGCGTCTCCCTGTCCCCTGTTCCCTGTCCCCGTCCTGGAGGCCTTGCGGAGCCCCTGGGGGCCACTGGGCCTCTGGCCAGCACAGGGAGATGCTCCTGTCCTGCACTGAGACTGAGTTACCTGGGGCAGGGTTCTCCGTCCCACACGTTCTCTGCTGTGGCCGCCCTCCTTGCCACGGTTCCTGGGGCGCTGGGCGTCTGGCTGGCGGCCCCGCTGGGCTATATCTGGCCAGTGCCCACGCAGGGGATGTGGGGAGCACCCCTTCATCAGGAGCGGCCATCCCTGCCCCACCTGCCCTGCAGGGCCACACCAGGGTCTGCGCCCTGGAGAGGGCCAAGGGCTCCTGTTGGGAGCCACCACCTCAGGACACTGGACTTGGGAGGAGCAGCTGGAGCCTCCACACCCAGGGCAATGACCGTGGACTGGGCTTCCCTGGACCCACCTCAAAGGGACCTGTGTTCCCTGGGACAGGACCCTGCCAGCCTCTGGTACTTGTCCTGGGAACTTCCCGAGGGACCAAGGGAGCCAGGATGCCTCTTCCCCACGGAGGCCCCCAGCCTCTGGACGGCCAGCACTGGCTCTCCGCTGGCCACCCCATACCCGCCTCAGCTGGCCTGGCCTGCTGGGGTCCTCTTCCCAGGGAGACTCCTACCTTAACGTACAGCCTTAAAGGCCACTGCCCACTGAGGCTGGGCACCCCACCTAGAACCCGCCCTCCACCCTGCCCTGCGAGTGAGGGAGGCTGGGCCCAGGAGAGCGAGCGTTCCCACCGCCTGCGGAGTAAGCGCCTGAGTCCTGGGACAGCCCCTGGCCCTGAGAGTCACCCCCAGCCTCCTCCTGGAACCTCAGCGCCTCCATCTTGTCAGCCTGTTATCTCTGTGTCCCCTCTGGGCAGATGAAACAGGACGGCAGAAACCACAGGCCGCGCCAGCACCTGTGGGCACCCAAAGCTTAGAGGCCCAGGCTCTGTCGCTGCCCAGCTCTGAGCGCCTCCCCACACCTCCGCCCCCGCTCAGGACGGGTCTGCTCAGTCACCTCAGCAACACCCCACCCCGGGCAGGGAGGTCAGAGCAAGGTCGCACGCTTGGTTTCTCCTGAGCTGACCTTGCAGGTACCCTGATCTGTGCCTCAGCCCTGGAGGCCCCGTCTGACTTATGGACTCTCAATGCCCCGTCTGCAAGCGGTCCCCTGTGTGCTGGGCTTGGGCTTCAGCATGGATCTGGAGGAGCACAGCACGGGGAGTCCCAGGAGAGGGCCATGGAGCCGGGGGTGACTGTCGGTCCCTCCCTGCCAGCAGCTACACCACCATCACCTGGTCCCAGCTGCTGTGAGCACTGCATGTCGCACTGTCCTCCCTCCCAGGGACCCCGGCCCTGGCCACCACAGCCAGAGCAAGCCTTGCTGCAGGAAACAGTCCCTGCAGGCCCTGGGCACCCTGGGCTTGAACTTCTGGAACTGCGCTTGGGAGTCTTTCTCCCACCTCTTGTGACCAGGATCTTGCTCAGTTGGCTGCACCACCAGCTCAATGTCTCCACAGGACAGTGCACATGGGCTGTGAGAGGCCCACCTCCTGCCTCAGGGCCTTTGCACAGTTGCTCTTCCTGCACTCTGCTACCTGGACCCCTCATCCATGCCTGCTCTGTGGAAGGGGCCTCCCAGGCCCCTCCATGCTGCTCCCATCCCAGCCGCAGTGTCAGACCTGCTGGTTCTGTATTTTGGGGGCAAACACTTGTCACCATTGTTCCAGGTCTCCAACCAATGTCCCCAGGGCTTGGAGAGCAAGTATCAAGACCACACAGAAATCTCATCCACATGGCAGGTGGGCACGGACTCCTGTGTCCCTGTGAAGGCCTTCTGCTAGCCAAGAGCCAACAGGCCAGCCCGGCTGTGCCTGACCACTGGCTGCTGTGTTCTGGCGAGGCTACCCATGTCCCCGACTGTGTGAGAGCCTGCAGGGAGCTGGCATGTCCCCTGGAGTCATTAAGGGGCCCCACAGTATGACCAGCCCCATAGGTGGACCGTGCTCTAGGACTAGGTGGGGGGCACTGGGTTCTTGTCCATGGGCCAGGGCAGGGGGCCCCACAGGAGACCCAGTGTGCCTTCCTCCAGAACCCCCTGAAGCCCCTTCCTGGGTCTATCTGTCCATTGCTGCTGGCGCGGCCTGTGGTTTCTGCGGTCCTGTTTCATCTGCCCAGAGGAGACACATAAATAACAGACGTGATAAGATGGAGGCGTTGAGGTTCCAGGCGGAGGCTGGGGGACGCGTTCTCAGCTGCAGGGGGCTCAGGGTGGGGGCGGCGGACGTGTCTGGGAGGCTGACGGAGGGAGCCCAGGAGCAGACAGATGGAGCTCTGAGGTGCTGAGATGGGCAGGGAGCACAGTCGCCGCCATCACTGGGCTCCTCCTGCATTTCAAGGTCACGGCAGAGGAGAGGCTCTGGAGCCAGGATGGCCACAGGGACTCCCCCAGGGTCTCAGAGCAGCTGCAGGTGGGGACAGGGAGCTGTAGTTTCCCAGGGGCAAGCACTGCAGAGCCTGCCAGCCACTGGCCCAGGACAGGAGGGTGGGGACCCAGGGCGTGCTCAGGGGGACGTCACAGCTGGTCCTCATGTCTGAGGTCCCATGGGTGACGCTTGTGAAGGAGCTGCTAGGAGCCAGGGAGAGTCGTGCTCAGTCCAGGCTCAGACACCATGCCCGGTCAGGCAGCTGGCACCAAGCATGGGACAGGGCGGGGGTAACCTTGTCCTGTGGGACAGGAGTCGCTTGGGAGGAGTCCCGTGTCCCCAGCCCGTTTTCCAGCAGGGTGCTCCTGTGTGTGGCGTCACAGCCGCTGTCACCACCCGCCTCCTCCCCCAGCACTCAACCAGGGACTGCTGTGGCTCAGACGGAGCCCCCTCCCCAGCTGGTCTGGCCCAGCTGACCCAGCTGGCCACAGCCTTCTCCTCCTGCCCAGGGGGCAAGTGCCTGGTGGCTGACCAGCCGTGTCCAGCCGACAGGGGGCAATGCTAAGCGCCTGGCCCAAGGAAGGGTCTCCCCAGGCTTGCCTCTTCCTCAACCCCACGTGCCTTGGGAGGAGGCCCTGAGAAGACCCAGCTGGCTGGGGTGCTCCATGCACCGGGCTCTGCGGGCAGCTCTGGGCCTCTCCTCTGAGGGCCAGCCACAGCCAGCATGGCCATGCTGCCCTCAGCCCTCCCCAGGGCCACTGTCACAGCGTGCTGGGGCCGGGACTCGGGGCTCCTCCATCTCCCAGGCCCCACTTCAGCCCCCAGTGGGCAGAGGGGACCTGGGGCCACACAGGGCGCATGAACGTTTTCATGTCCTGCCATCTTGCCATTATAGGATGTGGGCCATGGACCTGGGTGCCCCGGGGCGCCAAGCCTGGCCTGGAAAGGGCAGTGAGTGTGCCCCCAGCCCCAAGCACAGCTCACACAGTTCTGCTCTGGGCCACCCAGGCTGGTGTCCAGGGTGTGCTAGGACACTCTGTGGGGGATGGGGCTCGGCAATCATTCCCAGAGGCTCAGCAGCCTGACACACAGGGACCAAGCACCACCACAGGCACGCACTGTCCCTCTTCCACACTCCTTGAAGGCAGGGTCAGCACCTGCTACTCATGCCTTTCCCTGAAGTGGAGGAGGGGGGGTGTGATGGACACCAGAGAAGATGGGTGGGTGGGGGGAGGATGGGTGGGTGGGTAGATGGATGAATGAGTGGGTGGGTGGGTGGATAGATGGAAGGGTGGGTGGGTGGATGGATGAGTGGGTGGGTGGGTGGATGGATGAGTGGGTGGGTGGGTGGATGGATGAGTGGGTGGGTGGGTGGATGGATGAGTGGGTGGGTGGGTGGATAGATGGAAGGGTGGGTGGGTGGATGGATGAGTGGGTGGGTAGGTGGATGAATGAGTGGGTTGGGTGGGTGGGTGGATGGATGGATGGAAGAGTGGGTAGGTGGATGAATAAGTGGGTTTATGGTTGGGTGGACCAGTGAATAGGTGGATGGTTGAGTGGGTGGGTGGAAGGATGGATGGATGATGGATGAGTGAGTGAGTGGATGAGTGGGTGGGTGGGTAGATGGATGAGTGGGCGGGTGGATGGTGGATGGATGGGTAGATGAGTGGATGGATAGATGGATGGTTGGTTGGTTGACAGGTGGGTGGATGGATGAGTGGGTGGGTGGATGAGTGGATGGATGGATGGGTGGATAGTGACTGGGTGGATAGAACAGGTGGAGGGGCATGGCTGGGTGGGTGGACTGCTGGCCAGTGGGTGGATATGTTCATGAACTTGAGCAGCTGAATGTGGCTGAACCCAAACACAATGTCTTTGAGCTGTCTGTCACTTGTAGCTTTTCAGAGGTGCTTAGCTCGGCCAAGCAACCCTATTCATTTCTTCCTCATGCTCTTTGGTTTTCAGAGAAAGCCCCCTCCATTCTTTCCTCAAACTGCCAGTGTCCTTGCATCCTCTTCATTCTCAGCTGAGGACCCACTTTTTCAATCAGTGAGAACAACAATGACCTACAAGAGGACATCTCCTTGTCACATTGCCAGCTCTATCTCCAACTGCACAGTTGCTCCCGCCCAGACATGGGTGGACTCTGTGCATTTCTGGAAAGGGCCAGCACCACCTGTGGCCACCAGAATCCAGGCTTCTCACATCCATAGGTCCATTGGTTGATGGAAAATCGATTCACGTGTAAGTTGGTGGAAGCAGTAGATACAGAGACGGATGGAGATTTGGTGGATAGATAGACAGGCCCATGATAGAGCTGATGGACTAGTGATGGGCGGATGGACCAGATCTGTGGTTGGATAGAAGAGTGGGTAAGAGAGGAATGGAAGAGTGAGCACTTGGCGGAGAAGGAGAGGGAGGACGCTGAGCCAATGGGCACGGAGATGGACGCACGGAGCACCCCTCCTGGAGCCGCTCGTTCCTGCCCGCCAGGCCTATGGCTTGGGCCCACCATGTGTCATGCCCATGCCAGCCTTCTGACTACCCCTCTCTCTGGCAGCTTGGACCAGGTGGAGCCCCCAAGAGGGTGTTCAGGTCACTACTCCTCATGCACTTCAGGCCGAGACTGAGTGCATGTTGGGGAAAGAGGCCCAAGTATTTGTGTGCACCTGTGCACAGCCCCGCACGTCTGTCTGTGCAGACACGTGTCCAGCTGTGTGGGTCTGAGTGCACATCCATGCACATGCGCTCACACATCTGGACACGTGCGCATGGCACGTGTGCATGCGTGTCTGCATCGCCCCCCGCCCCAACAGCCTCACTGCTCCTTCCGCACAGCCCCGGGGTTTGCACAAGGGAGGGACACTGTGTGATAGTCAAAAGTCAGTGTCTTGACAGTGGCCACAAGGCACAGCACAACTGGCCATCAGAGTGATGTGGCCCTCTGGTGGTCCTGGCCTCTGGATGTATTTTCTTCTACCCCTCTTGATTGCTTTGGAGAGACTGGGCCAGAACCCTCTCAGCTGGTCAGGGAACCAAGCCCCGACACAGGGTGGACAGCACCAGAGCTTCTCCAGGGCTGCCCAGGGCCTGGGCCACCTCCCACCTGCCTTTCTGGAGCCAGGGGCCCGCTGTAAGAGGGAGGCCTGAGGAAGGTGGCAGAGTGGCAGGGTGCTCCCACCCAGGCCTTGGGACACCATCTCGGATGGTGGCTCGCGCCTTCCCACGACCAGCCTCCTGGTGGGTGTGGCTACAGGTGGGTACAGGGAGGGGCCCAGTAGGCCCTGGGATAGATGGTGGCTCCCCCAGGAGGACAGTGAGGGTGGAGACAGCCAGACTTACCCATGGTGGCCTTGGAGTGACGGCCCCCACCGCAGGCGCACTCTAGCTGCTTTCGGCTCTGTGGGGTCTGCACCCCAGCGGTCTGCCCCTTGGCTTCCCTGGGGAAGTCCCTGAGGACCCAGGTGGTCGGGGGGAGAACTGCAGCCCCCGTCGACAGGGAGCATCGCTTGGCTGCTCTTACAGTGAAAGGTCCCCCAGGAACAGAGACCGTCACCCAGGAGAGGTGGGGACAACCCCTCTGAGCCCAAAGAGCTAGGTTTTGGCACTGATCTGACAGCCATTCCTGTGAGGGTCAAGGGTGACCCCATGGCAGCCAGCAATTATGTGGCTTCAGAGTGGCTCATTTGGGGCTGGGCTGTCACCACACAGCGGCGGGGCGACGGGCACTGTGACACTCCCAGTCCCAGCACCTGTGCCGCTGCAGCCGTCCGGGCCACTGTGCTTCCCAGCTCCAGAGGCACCTGCCTCAGGGACCCCGGCTCTGCCCTCACCGAGGACTGGCTGGAACCTGAGGCCCCCGAGGGGCGGGGGGGCTCCCTCCTCAAACAGCACCACACTCCCACTCTCGGGGTGCAGCTGAGCCCTGCGAGAGCCGTGGGGGGCGCGGAGGGGGGTCTGCCCCAGCACCTCACCTGAGCCAGTCCTGGTGAGGCTGAGCTCTGGGGCCTGCAGACACGCGGCCTGCCCCCCGTCTCCCTGCAGGTTCAGCCCTGTGTGGGCAGGGACTGTCACGGAGCGCTCTCTAGGGCTGCCACCCTCCAGCCACTCTGGGGTGACAGCCCTGGCTGTTAGGTGCCAGGGCCAGAGGTTAGCTGTGAGTTCTCAGGGTGAGCTGGGGATCCCGAGCAGGGGACGTCAAGCCCAGCACCTTCAGCAGGGGCAGGAACAGCTCTGGAGGGGCGCATGCTGCTCTGTGCAGGGTCCCCTGACACCCTCTGGAACTCCCTCCCCACTGCCTGCTCGGACGGTTCCTCAGGACAGTACCTAACCCCTGCAGGCCTTGGCCACCCTCACGAGGACTCCTGCACTTGTCATGAGTTAGTCGATGCCTGTCAGCTCCAGGGGCAGGGTAGTCTGGGGTCTCCCAGCACAGGTCGATCCCTGGGAGGGAGGGAGGGAGGGAGGGAGGGAGAGCTCCACCCATCCCCCCACCTGGGAGGGGGTGCTCCGGACATAAGGGACTCCTCCTCTCACCCACATGGAGAGCCCACGGCTCAAACTAAGCCAAAGACTTTCTCCAGGACACGACTCCTCAGTGCCTTTGGTGGTGGGCATTGGGACCCTCTGCTCTGGCCCTCTGGGAAGCTTTCAGACCACCCCCCAACACCTGCCCCCAACCAAGGGCTTGTGTGTGAGAGGGCTGGACGGGGCAGCTGTGCGTCCCAGTCTGTTGGGCCCCGGAGGGTCATGGGCCCAGTCCTCTAGGCCTGGAGTCCAAAGCCCAACCTGGGAACAGGCCACGCTGGGCAGCCTTGGGTAGGAGGGCCATGTGTTCGGGGGCCATAGAGGAACACTGACTCATGTCCAGATCCCTCACGTCCCAAGGGGGCTCCCAGGTGTGGCCGTCCAGCAGGGCTGGGCTGTCCAGCAGGGCTGGCCCTGGGCTTCATGTTCTGGGTCCTGTCCTTGGAGGGGAGTTACTCTTGAGGGACCGTGAGCTGCAGGATAGGGTCTCCCTGGTGCCTTGGGCAAAGCCACAAAGCCAGATCTTTGAAGTGTCCTTGGGGCTTGGACCCTCCATGGTGGATGAGTGTCGAGGACGATGGAAGCAGGGGGCCTGGCCAAGCAGGAGGTGGCAGGGACCCCGGGCTGGTGAGGAGCTTCAGGGCCTTGAGTGCCACAGGAGCTGGCAGGTGGCTGGGTCCCCAGCCCCATGAGGGCCAGGGGACGAGGGCCCCACCACCTCTGACCCCTCCGACCTTCCCGACAGGGCTGGGGCAGTGCCTGGCGCCACCTCCTGTGAACCGGCCTGGGGAGCGGGGCCACTGGGCACCCCAGCTCAGCCCAGGCGCAGCTCCAGCAGGCACAGTGGTTCCAGAGGCGTCCCTGCCCCCTGGGAGCCAGCGCTGGGGCAGCGGCGGGCGGCCTCTGCGAGCAGCAGCGAAGGCTATTTAAATGCTCCATTGGAGAGGGATTAAAGTTTACGCAAGGTCACCGAGGGGGTGATAATTATAATCACAGGTTTGGGCTCCACAATGACAGCCATTTGTTATTTCCGCTCGGGCAGCTCCCGCAGCCGTGCTGGTGACAGGCGTGGGCTGATTTAGTGGCCCGAGCCGTGCCCCTCCCTCCCACAGCAGCCCTGCAGCCCCCACTGCTGGGGCCGCAGAGGGGCTCCACCCCCACGAGACTGGGCCTGGCGTATTATGGGATGGGCGAGGGAGTGGTTGGTGGTGCCTGAGAGGGAACAGGGAGGGGGTGCCTGGGTCCCCACTGGAAGAGGGTGGCAGCACGTCCCGTCTACAGGCTGGGTAGGAGCTGCTGCCCCGTGCCTCGGTTTCCCCATCTGTGGAGGGGGACGCTCCCAGAGGCTCCTCACTGGCCAGGGAGGGGCTCTGTTCACGCCAGTGTCTGCAGCTGCAGCTCTGGTGTCCAGGTTTCCCTGGAGCTAGGTCCACTCCTGGTGGAAGTTGGTCCTGGGTCCTGCCCAGCCCTTCGTGGGTGTCCCTCAGCTCCCCCTCTCACAGGGGGGCCATGGCTCCAAGGGCTTCAGGAGGGAGAGCCAGGACCCCACCCCTTCCTGTGCTCTCAGGTGGCTCCCTGCAGTGGGGTCCCCAAATCCCAGGCCACCTGTGCCAGTCATGAGTCTCGCAGGACGGAGACCTGTGCAGACATGCCAGGGCCTTCCCGGACACTTGCTGGCCAGGGCCAACCCACTCCTCTGGACTGATGAGGACCTCATCGGTCCTCAACAGTCCAGAGGGGGGCAGGCCGTGTCCTCCACTAACTGTGGCCCAGGCTGAATGAGAAGGTTGTCTTTGCCCTTGTAGCCCCTGGCAAGGACCCACAGCCTTGGCCAGCATAGCGAGGCCAGGGACTAGGGAAGGGGTGCCCAGCCTGCCGGCCGCCTCCCGCCTGTTGCTGCCGGCCTGTGGTCGATGCAGAGTTTTGTTTGTTTTTGCAATCAGAGGTGAGAGCGCTTTAATACATATTAAATGGTGATAAATGGGGGTCCGGGCGGCCAGCCTGACGCGGCATTTGTCTTTGAGGGAGCGGAGATTGATAACTCACGGGCGGCAAAAAACATGGAGGCAGAGCCCAAGTGGAAGCCTACCGTCCTGGAGCATTTCTGTCTGGGCCGTGCCTGGGACTGTAGACCCAGCGTTTGGGTGCCACGGTAGCCAGCGAACCCTCCCTGCCCTGCCCTGAGGCTGACCACCTGTGGGCCCAGGTGGGTCTGCAACAGCAGCTGTGGCCCTCATGCAGGAACCAGGTGCTCCCAGTGCCCAGCTTGAGTCCCATAGCCCATCCATTGGGACCTCCCCTGCCCACCTGACTCTCCCCCAGTGGCCAACAACAGGCCTGTCTGCTCCCAAGTGGTCCCTCTAAGGCTCACCAACTCCCCAACAGGAGCAGAGGGACACCTGTCAATCCTCCTCTGAGGTGTCCCTCTAAGGGACCTGGAGTCCCAGGGTGACCACAGTGCCCAGACCAGCCAGGGGCTTCCCACCATGCTCTTCCTCCATCTGACCAGAGGACAGACCCTTCACCCTCCAGCCCCTCCCAGAAGCCCTCCTGGAGGCCCTGGTGGCAGTGGACACCCCTCAGGGCTCCAGCTATCCCGGTGCCCAGGCCCAAGGAGCTCTGAAGGAGGTGTTGGGCTCCCAGGGCCAGTTCTGGACTACCTCTAGCACCCAGCCCTGGCCACCTGGGAGTGGCTCAGCCCCCCGTCAGACTGAGTGGGACTGCGGGTCAAGAGCACCCAGCCAAACCAGACTGCCCAGGTTGTGCCCACTCCCGATGTGAGCCAATCAGGACCCACTTTGGTGCAGATGGGTGGGCAAGAACATCCTCAGGTGGGAGGAGAGGGGGCCTCTGAAGGGTCTGTCTTGACCTCTACCCAGCCGCTGCTCTCTGTCTCAGAAGGGACCCCCACCCCAAGGGCGAGGAGGGGGAAGTGGCCAGGCTACACTGTGGGGACTGTGGAGAGGACCAGACCTTCGCAGGGCACCACGGCCTGAAGTCTAGCTCAAACCGGAGCTCTAGACCTGCCTGGGTGGACTCTGGGTGGGCACTGGGTGGGTGCTAGAGGACACAGGATGGATACTAGGGGACACTGGAGTGCTCAATGGGGACACTAGAGGACACTGGGTAGGCACTGGGGTGGACACTGGGTGGGCACTGAGGTGCAGTAGGACCGAAGCCGCCTGCCTGCCTCTGCCTGGCACCCCACACACACCTTGGATCAAAACAGGCTGCAGTGAGGACTTCCCTGTTCCTAAGATGCGGTTCCAGAGGGGACAGACTTTCCCATGTGACACAAACGCAGACAACCTAGGAGACTGACAAATGTGACTACATAAACTCTGGCATTTCAAATGACAAGACTCTCCCCCAAACAGACAAAAGGTGGCAGGGAGAGATGAAAGGCTAAAATTGGTTTAAAAAGAAAACTCATAAAGAAAAAGATCCAAAGCTCCCGTGAAGAAGGAAGGAAAAGCCCGACTGCGGCCGGGAGGCCCAGGCAGCCCCGCTCCTCCTCCTGGCGGGGGCGGGTGCGCCAGGCTGCCAGCCTCTGTCCTGGCCCGCCTTTGGCAACCTTGCATCTACCTCCCAGGAGTGTGGCCGACTGGCGACTGGGTGCCCCTGCTGCACACTCCTGCCCGCCTGCGGCAGGCCTGGACCCCAGAGCCCACGCTCGCCTTCTTGGGCCTTTCCTGGGGACTCCCGCTGGACTTCCTTCTGAACTTGGGTCTAGCCCTGAACCTCCTGGGCTTTCCCCTTGGGGGTGTGACGCCAGCCTAGCAGTGCCTTCGCTGTCCCAGGGCTGAGCTCTGTCCTGAGCATCTGGCGGTCCTGTTCCTGCCTCTCGGTGTGGGTTCTGCCGCTCCTCTTGCCCCAGCGCGGGCTGCTGCCTCCAGGGATGTGGGCGGCTCTCCCATGGAGTCATTCCTCTGCTTCTCCCCACTGATGCCCAGGTGGCAGAATAGAGCCCAGGCACTGCCCAGGCCACCTGCTCTGCGCTTCTCCCTGTGGCCTGCAGGCGGCGCCTTCTCACTGCACCCCCACACCTCTGGTGTCTTCCTGTCCTCTGGACCTGCCCCCTTGTGACCTCACCTAACCTGGGTCTCCCCTGGAGGTCCTTTTCCAGCTGCCTCATGTTGGGGGTGGGGCACGTGTACCTGAAGGGGACGCAGCTCATTTCTGGGTGTCCAGCGGTCCTCGTCCTGGGCCTGGGCTGCAGCTGCTTCGCCCAGGTCTCTGGAGAGGCCTGTTGTGCAGGGCAGAGGCAGACTCATCGGAGGACCTCTGCCCACCCAGCTCTGCCCACTGTGGGCACTCCCAGGCCGGCTGGCAGTGTGGGGCTGGTGGACGGGCATGGGCACAGGCCCGGGCACAGGCCCAGCCTGGTGAAATATGCTATATAAATGGAAATCTCCAGGCCCTCGCTCGCTCACTCAGCGAGCTCCCGCGCAGGGCTGTCAGTCCAATTTTTCACACTTTGTGTCTCTGTTCGCTGTCTGGGGCAACCTGCTTCCCTGGGCCTGGCGGGTTGGCAGCTGGAGAAGCCAGCTTTGCACATGGACAGGACCGCCTGGCAGGCCCATCCACGCACGAGGCTAGCTGCCCTACCTGCCTCACCTGGGAAGGGGAAGGGACCAGAGGAGTCCAGCCTCCTGGTGCTAGGCGCCAAGCAGAGCAGGGTGGTCTTCTCTGGGCAGGTGAGGGGTGCCCTTCTTAGAATCCTCCTCTCCCTCTCCACATCTTGGGGAGCACTGGGCCTCAGGACTCAGCCCTCCCTTGCTTGGGACAGAGGCAGAAGCCCCCTGGGAGCACCCTGGTGGCTCTCAGCAGGACTCCTGCTCCAGGGCGGCAGCCTTGCCTCCCCTGTTCAGCAGCAAGACAATGGCTGGCCTCACTGATGAGTTGAGGCTGCCGAGGAGGGGACAGCAGGTAGGTGTGGCCATGCTAGGAGTCTGGGCCGCTGCCATAGTCCCACACACCAGGACCTGAGCTCCCTGGCCTGCAGGCCAGTCCCTCTCCAGTCTCCACTAGCTTCTGCCCATCCTCCTGCGGTGCTTACTGCTTACACCTGCTGGGCTGGGCTCCAGGAGGGAAGCCCTGACTTCACACAGGACCTCGAGCATGCTGGGCAGGTGCGCACCGCTGAGCACACCTCTCGCTCCCTGAGCAGGCATTTCTACCAGAGTCACCAGAGCCCAAGAAAGATGCCGGATGCTACTTGTCTTAGAAAGATGAAAACTAAGCCACAATTAGGCACCACTGCACACCCATTTGAATGTCTGAAACTTACATGGACCACAACCCAGCCATTTCACTTACCCTGAGGAAAGGAACGCACCTGTCCATCAAATGTCCAGCTTTACCAAGCTCAGTGCAGCTTTATCTGCCACAGTCCAAACTGGAAACCCCAGAAAGCCCCTCAGCAGGTGAAGGGGTAACAAGGTGGAATACTGCTCAGCCCTGAGAACAAACCACGGCCACATGTCACATAGGTGTTGTCCAAGTGCTGGCCAGAGAGGAAGAAGCACATACAATGTGGGGGACAGGGGGACTGAGGCTGTAGGCTGGTGGGGTGGACTCCAGGATATCCATGATCAGACATCTGCATGCAGTGGCAATTGGGCGGGGTTGGGGGGACAGGGCCAGGGAGGGAACAGAACAGGGAGTGGAGGGAAGGAGGGAGGTGGGGAGGGTGGCCTGCAAGCTTGGCTGTGGCCCTGCGAGCTCCACATCAGTGAGGCCTGCCGGCCGGGGTCCTCCCTCTAGGGCAGAGGTGTGTCCCCACTGGGAATGTCTGCAGGACACAGCCCAGTTCTGGGGCAACAACACACCACCATGGGTCTCACCCATCTTCGAGCCTGAATTACAGATATTGGCTCCGGGTCACTTGCTTTCTCCAAAGGCTGCAAAAACCTAATTGCTTTGGAAGGAAAATATGCCCTAAATAAAGCAGTTAATTGCAAGCAGGATGTTCCTCTAGTGGGCAGCCGTACGGCTTCGAGGTGACCACATGTGTGAAACCATCAGTGGAGCCATGCCCAGCCAAGAGGACCAGGCAGGTGCTGCAGGAAGGGGCGCCAGGTCAGGGGGGTCAGCTGGCATGGACCATAGCCACCGAAGTGCTCAGGTGATGGTAAGGTCAAGTCTCACCAGAGGACCCGCTGGCCTGATGGC
Source organism: Ictidomys tridecemlineatus (assembly GCF_052094955.1). NCBI lineage: Eukaryota > Metazoa > Chordata > Mammalia > Rodentia > Sciuridae > Ictidomys > Ictidomys tridecemlineatus. The sequence continues at coordinate 895,530 of NC_135485.1, forward strand.
TAATTGGAAGAACAAAGTCAATACGTGTGGCTGTGGAGGGACACAATCTTCATTTGATCTCTCTCCTGGGCAGATTAATTAAGTGTTATCAATTAATGGCCCTGGTTAAAGGGGACATGTGTTAGTCACTTTCAGGTGATGTCAGGCTGCGGGGCCGATGGGAGATGGAAATCCTGTCCTTCCAGACTCCCCTCCAGCAAGAGTGGACTTGGCCATGCACCAGGCAGTGGCCCCGGGGCAGGCCTTTGGCTCACTGGCTGCCTGCTTCTTAATGCCACCCAGGTGTTCTCCATGTAGATTGCCCCAAACCTCAGGGCCTCCCACAAGCCTGCAGAACGGGTCAGTCCACCTGGAGCCTAAGAGGGCCTGTGCTTGCAGCCGGGGGTCCACCCTGGGGTCTGGTCCTCCTGGGCAGCTCTAGGAGCCCCTGGGTAGGAAGTGCTCCTCTCACCCACATAACCCCCACCCAGGGTGGCGAGGTCCACCCATGAGAGCTGGGACTTCTGAGAAGGCTGTCACTCCCTGCCCTGGCACTGGGCTATGGCTGAGGGTTGGACACCTTTGCTCGGATCAGGCCTGGGCTGCCCTGGACTGACCTGGTCCTGAGAGGAACTGGGAGCTGGGCACAGGCTGCTGGTTAAGCTAGGCGAGGCGCCACCTGCTGGCCGGTTCACGCCGTAGCTCAGTGGCCCTGGAGAGCAGATCTGAGAAGCCAGCTGGGGGCCCTGGCCTGCTGCGTACAGCCTACCTGGATGATCCACTCCCCAGCTTCTCATGGTGGCAACATCACCCTCAGAAGTCACAACCTCCAGTCTAACTCCTACACCAGGCTGCCCATGGGCACTTCTGCTAACTCAGAGACTTCAAGGCCACCTTAGAGGAGACCAGAACATGGAGAGGGTTGGAGAAATGGGCGTTGCTTGAGCCACATCTCAGGGAGGCAGCCCACCAGAGCTCCAAGTGAAGCTATGGGAAGCTTACGTCTGCCCCACCTCACCTTCCTGCCTCTCTTTGGTGGTCCGAGCTGGATGGGAGTTGATGGTGATGACGTGAGGTCATGGTGGTGGTGATGTTGGTCATGGGATGATGTGGGTGCTGATGGTGATGATGCTGATGGTGGTGGTCATGGTGAGGATGGTGGTGGTTGTGGACATGATGCTGATGGTGGTAGTCTTGGTGATAGTCATGGTGATATTGGTGCTGATGGTGGTAGTGATGTTGGTCATGGTGAGGATGCTGATGGTGCTGGTCATGGTGAGGATGGTGGTGGTAGTGGACATGATGTTGATGGTCGTGGTGGTACTAAAATAGTATTGGCCATGATAATGATGTAGGTGTTGAGGGAATGATGGTTGTACTTGTTGTCTACTGCTGTGTAACAAGTTACTGAAGTCACAGTTACTAAAAGAAACAACACTTGCCATCTCACACAGATTCTGAGGCTTGGGAGTAGGAGTGGCTTCACTCCAGGTTTCTTCCAAAGCTGCAAACTCTCAGTCGTGGTTGTAGGCATTCGGAACCTTCACTGGCAGAGATTCACTACTGGGCTCACTCCCAGGCTGTTGAGACGTAGATCCTGGATACTCAGCTTCTCCATGGGCTCTGAGTGGACAGGACCCAGTGGCTGGCTTCCCCCAAAGCATTTGGTGAGAGAGGTGGTGGAGGTGAGGAGAGGGAGGGACTCAGCACCCAAGGCAGGACACAGGCCACCTGGCCTCATCTCAGGAGCCACCCCCTATTATGTGGCAATGAGTCCACACTGGGGTGTACCGCACAGGGCGTGTCACCAGGACCACCGTGGTGGCTTGTTACTGATTTCTGGCCTCAGGAAGAAAGAGGAGGTGAGCAACCCACAGGGTCTACATGCCAAGCTGCACTTAGGACAGGAGGTGCTCCTGGATGCCTGCCCAGGCACAGGGGCTGGGACTCAAGGAAGGTACGGCCCCAGGCCCAGGCATGGAGCCGGCCCTGGGGTGGGGCCGAGCAGGTAGAGCACGGCCCACACCTGCCCAGCCTGCCTCAGCTCCGGGATAAATCCCCACTCACAACCTTGCGCTGCTCTGCGGCCCTGAGGGATGAACACGGCGCCCCATAATTTTCCAGGCGTTGCCAACGGGACAGTTTGTAATAAAATTGCTTCTAAAAACATATTTGCAAGTCGCCACCACATTTTTTAAGCAGAGCGATCTCCACAGCGACTCTTCGTCTCCATGATGAAGTGGCGACCCTCTCACATGCATTTTGTTGGCCTGTCCTCTCCAGGCAGAGAACACTCGCGCTCTCCCGCAGCCTCCCTAAAAAAGCACTTTGACGTGTGATTTACGGGCCCTGAGTCCACTTGCTGCAGGGTGACAGGCTCAGCCCGCGTGATAAGGTGAGAGATGGGGCACCCTCAGGGGCGCATCTGAGGGTGGGGCTGCCAGGAGCGCCAGGCAGGCTGGGCAGCACAGGCCAGGCCAGCTGGGGCAGTGGGGTGCAGGTTCAGAGCCGCTGCCCGCCCTGCCCACGCCACCTATGCTCCCCTGCCTGCCCACCTGCTGGGCCCACCATACCCCTCTGGGAGTCTGGAGCCGGCTGCTGGGCTGGGCAGGCGGGCCTCAGGCCACGAGGTCGGCCGTGTTCCTGGGGCAGCACTTGCAGCGAGGCCAGCCCTTGAGTCCTCAGCTCACGTGGGTGCCACCTGAGCCTGGGCCAAAGCAGGCTGAAGGAACTTGGCTTCCGCAGTGTGGGGGAGCCTCGGTGGTGTGAGGCTCTCCTGGGCATCTGGAGAGAGTCCAGCTCCAGGGGATGAAGAAGGGCCTGTGGTGCCTGGGCCCAGGCCAGGGTCACTGGGACACCTGCTGCCCGCAGCTGTCGTTGGCTTTGGTGAAGGTGACCCCTCAGCTGGTTGCAAAGAGGCTTCTTCTCCCTGCCTGAGCCCCACAACCTTGCTGCTCTAGGGGAGCCAGGTGGGCCTCACCGTGGCCAGAACAGCCCACCCTCCTGGCTGTCCAGCCTGGCACCCTCTGAGCTGGGCTACTGGCCAGGGGAGCTGTCCCTGAGGTCTGAGACTGAGGAGCCCCCGTGCCCTGTTAGCCCTGGCGCCGCCCCAACTCCTCTCAAGCCTAGCACCAGAAATTGCACTCAGCCCCACCTCCAAGTCCTGGCAGAAGGCAGGGGGCTGCCAACCATGGGGCACAGTACTAAGTGAGGCTGCCCATCTCTTCACGAGGCCCCTGCTTGGTGGGCGGGGTGGGTCCCGGACAGGGGCAGCAGCAGAGGTGCCAGCTGTGTGCACTCCTGAGTACCCACCCAGGAACCAGAGTCAGGCACTGTCGGTGACCACAGGTGGACCCCACCCCACCCCCAATGGGAGGACTGCAGGGTGGAGGGTCCCTGCCAGGGAGTAGCGCAGCCCCAGGAGGAAGCCAGGCCTGAGGACTGCAGCCCGGGGCCGCGTCCAGGACCTGAGCAGCCCGCTTGGTGCACCCAGCTGCTGTCCGCAGGGAGAGTCGGCAGAAGCACAGCTGCAGGCAGAGGTGACGGATGAGCTGGGTTAGGCAGAACCTAAAGGGCCAGGAGGACTCTGAGGTGGACAGTGGCGAGGGCCGCAGTGGGAGTGCAGGCCACCGACCCACATGTTGTGCCTAGCAGAGTCCACCCAAGAGGCCGTTCCAGACAGCGAAAACCTCCCAGCTGGCCAAGGGCGGTGTGGGAGGGTGGGGGAGCTTCTGCTGTGCCCCCAGGGAGGGGCAGGCCCACCGCAGCGTGCCCTGTGCCATGCAGGGCCCCACACACTCATCCCTCCCCGGGGCCCTCTCTGGCTGCGTGGAAGTGAGTAGAGATGTATTAATTATATTTCTCCCCCTAATGGGCTGCTTACTTATGATGTGGGGACACAAAAGTAAATTTTAAAATCAATTATACAATTACATATGTAGTAATAACAGGGTACACTGCTAATCTCCGCTGGGTCAGGGCTGTAACCTTCCAATAATGCAGGTTTCATTAGGGGAAGAGTTGTTATTGCCAAGAATTACAGGAATAATGGGAGTGGGTGTATTCAGCAAGAAGTAACAAATGAGGCTCTCTGGAGATAAGCCTCCAGCCGCCTGCAGAGAGTCGTGGAGCCCGGGGGCACAGGGGTCACCCGCTGCCAACAGAAGTTAATCTCAGACGCTTCCTGGGTCTAGGCGGGTGGCTTCTGCAGAGGGAGCAATGAGGGCCCCTCCACCCTCGCCTCCCCGGTGGTCCCCAGCCCCAAGACCCGTGTTCCCTGGGCACAGCTGCCCCCCAGGCTGTCCCTCGCACAGCAGGCAGTTGGTAGTCTGAGGGCCCCTGGCAAGGCAGGGGACGTGGCTTCCCGGGTCTGTCCTGGTCAGGAGCAGAGGAGCCAGCGGCTGGCCCCTAGGTGTGCAGAGTGACAGCTGGTCACTCAGAGCCAGGCTTGGGGCCGTCTCTGGAGGCAGGGCTGCTGGGCCCTTGCCCACAGGCCACAGGGATGGCATACACAGGTCCAAATCTGCTGAGCTAAGGGGTGCAGGTGGGAAAGGAGAGCCGCAGCCAGACAGGCAGAGGTGAACGGTGGAGAGGCTGCTGCCCAGGCAGAGGCAGTGGACCAGCAGACCCAGCAATGGGCAGCACGATGGCCCTGACTAGGTCCACCAGGGGACCCCACCACCACCACTGAACAAGGAAAGCTCTGGAAAGGAGCCTGTGCCTAGAGGGATCAGAGCTCCATGCTCAGTTAGGGCCACCCACGCTGGGACAGGGCTAGTGGACCAGCCTGCTCCTTCTGGTTCGGGATTGCTGGCCCTGCTGCCAGGGTTTCAGGTGGGGAGGAAGGGAAGGGGGTGCCCTGGAGCATGGGCCATGGGGAGGTCCAGCCTCTGCTCCCGGCAGCCATGGAGGGTTGTGGTCAGAAGCACTGACCCACACGTTCCCAGTGGTCCTTGAACCTACAGAGCAAGGACCCATGTGAATTCCCGGTGGAGCTTGTCCCCTGGTTTGCAAGGCCAGGCTCCTGCTAAGGACGGGGCAGCTGCAGGCCTCCCGGCCACCCCCAGTTCACCGGCAGCCCTGGTGGCCCTGGCAGGAGGTGAAGAATCGCTGAGCGCCTGAGAATCCTAAAGTGATTACCTGCGGCCGCCAGATTACCGTGCATGTAAATGAGGCCTGAGACAGCCAATGGATCAGGTTTCCTTCCCTGGCGCCTGCAATAGACTCCGATAAGGGGATCTTTGTAATTACACGGAGCTACACTGGTCAATTCTGACTTTTAAATACCGCAGGGCCCGGGGAAGGAGAAGAAAGCGCGGAACACATGTCCTCCCGGGCAACGGCAGTGGCTCCTTTGAATTCAGCCGTCGGGCGGCAGAGCGGGCTGGCCGCCTCCTTTGTGCACACTATCGCTCCATCACCGCGCGAGATCATTTCCAAATTAAATTTTATGGTCCATTACTTACTGCTCCGACACGGGTCTAATGGAATCTTAAATGGAACTGACTTGATCTGCGTGGGGCTGGCCTCTCAGTTAAGATGTTATTTAGTTCTAATTATCAGATAATGAACTCGGGAAATTTAATTTTTAATATTTGTATGTCAAAAGTCCATTGTGTTGTGGTTAGAGACTTTAAATTAAAAGTTAACACGGGTCCAGCACCAGCCCTAGAAGTCCCCTCTGAGGGCTAAGGACAGTGGAGCTTCTACCTTGTGCCCCCTATTTGCCGAAGTGAGATCCTAAGGTCCCCAAGGGACCTGGGCAGGAGACCCAGGCCCGGGCTCAGGCCCAGGCCCTGCTCTGCTGCAGGGCCACCAGCGGCGAGGGAAGCCAGGGCTTGGTGGAGGCAGGCTGGGGCTTCAATGCTGCGAGGCTCCCGTGCACAGGGAAGGGCCTCCTCCCAGGCCTGTGCCTCCATGAAGATTCACAGACAAGGCCACAGACATCTCTCGGGCGTAAAGGAAGACACACATTGGACAGCAGGGGTGCTTCTTCATAGCGAGGGTCAGAGGCAGTGCCAGGCACCTTGGCCACACCATGCCATTCTGTCTGGGGGCAGCTTGCAGCTAGAGCCCTCCCTGCCCCACTGGACTGGGAGCTGGGCACCTGGCTGGGTCTCTGTGGCATTCTGGTTTCTCTCTTTACAAGGAGGCTCCACTCAAATGTTTTGAGCCAGGTGCTTTGGGAGGGCACAGCTGTGCCTCTGCCAGGTGAGGACCTGGACCTCCCTGGGCCCCAGTCAGGGCTGCTGTGCTCCCCAGGTAAGCAAAGCATCAGGGATCCATTCAGCTGCAGCCAGGGCACAGGGGCCTGAGCAGGAGAAGGGGCCACTGCAGGGTGCCCTGAGGAGAGTGGGCTTGCCATCGGCAGAATCATGGAGGGGGCGGGAGGTTGCAGAGCCAAGGGCAGGAAGTCCAGCTCCTCTACCCAAGGTCACCTGCAGTCCTGAGAGGGCTGGTGCCATGGCTCCACAGTGGTGGATGGCTGGCTGCCCTCCCCAAGACACAGTGCCAGTCTCCCCTGCCCTGGTCTGTAGTGAAAAATGGCCACAGAGCACCCTGTTCATCACTGTGATCATTAGTGCCCAAAGGGTGGCCTGTGGCCCTCCCGCAGGCTTTGATTTCTCACAGTCACACGGGCTCATGGCAGCTGTGGGCCATCAGGACGGCCTGCCCTGGCCGCATGCTTGGGCAGGGACGATGCTGGCTGTCCTTGGGCTCCAGTCCACGCAGGAGGCTTCCGTGGCCATCACAGGCCTACACGTGCACAAGGCCACCAGGAAGGGCCAGGGGAGGGCCCCTGGGGATTTTCCTCAGGGTGCCCAGAGTCCAGCTGCCTTGCCCTCTTACCCGCAATCCCAGGTGGCAGCTCTGTGGTGCCCCTGCTCACAGCCTCTGATGTGTCTGCCTCCTCAGTGCCCAGCCCTGTGAGTGGCCCCCGGCCCCCTCGTGGCTGACTCTGAACCCTGGGTCCTCGCGGGAGCCTTTCCTGAGCCCCAGCCTGTTACGCAGATGCTCCGGTGCTGCCCCTGAAGCTGCCGTCCCTGTGGCTCCATGGAGGGGCTGTTCCCAGCACGTGCTCTTGACACCTTCCTCCAGCCTCGGCTCCCTGCAGCCCTTCCATGTGTCAGAGGGGACAAAGCTGAGCTCCCAGCACCTCGTGTGTGTGCTGGCCAAGTGCACTTTTCTCCATCCTGTGGCTGCCATGGGAGTTCCCGAGGGCTCAGCCTGCTGGGCACAGGTTCCTTGTGTCCAGCACAGCACCTGCAACTGACTACTCCCTCCTGCTCTCTGCTCCTGCCACGTCCAGCCCAGCCTTGCCAGACAGTGCTCCTGTGCTGTCAGTGGCCGAGTCCCTGCATGCCTTCTCTCCTGGGGTGCTCCCTCACAGAGGGCCCAGAGTCCTCTCCTGGCACTGCTAGTGACTGTCCATTAGAGTGCCCTCTTTGAACTGTGTGGTTTCTGTCTCTTGATTGGGACGACAGGACTCTTGGCAACTTTCTGTTCCTACTTTTTAATGTGGTAAAACACACACATAAAATAAAACACACCCTTAAAATGTCCCAAGGTAGCCATTTCCACACCCCCGAGACACGAATCCCTTCACTCCTCGGTGCAGCTTCTCCACCCATCGCCAGGCTCTTCCTCTTGCAAAGCTGAAACTCCCCCTTATGCACCAATTCACCCATTCCACTGAGCCCCTGGTGCCCACTGCTCTACTTCCTGTTCCTATGGGTTTAAGTGCTCTGGGGTGTCCCGTGCAAGTGGAGCCATACAGTATTTGTCTTGTGCAACTGGCTCGTTCCACATTGGAGTGTCCTCCCAGTCCTTCCATGTGATAGCATGTGTCAGGACTTTGTGATGCTCCATTCAGAAACCAAGATGGAGGCTCCAGTGCCTTCCGCCTCTGGGCTATTGTGAACAGCCCTGGGATGAGCTTGGGTGCATGGGCATCTCTGTAAGTCCCTGCTTTTGACTCTTGGATGTGTACCCGAGGAGGAGTTGCCGGACCTGGTGGTGGGCTGTTCTTGGTTTTGTGAGCCAGGCAGCTGCACCACTTCGTGCTCCACCAGCAGGGCACAGGTTCCACATCACATGTTCTTGCACCCTTGCTGCAATCTTCTGCATGTGCCAGGGTTTATTCTTGGTCTCTATTCTAATCCAGCAGATTGTGTATCTTTACGCTGTGGCTACGGTTCTGTGTTAATTTCATAGTGAGTTTTTGAAATCAGGAAACACGAATACTCTGCCTTTGTTCTTCTTTTTAAGAGTGCTTGGAGTCCCCTGAGATTTTGTATTAATTTAGAGAGGGACTTGTCTATTTCTGCAAAAGCGTGGAAGTCTCCACAGGGGTGGCATCCACTCTGCAGACCACCTGACAGCTCTGGCCTCTCACCCAAACCCTGCGTGTTCCCCTCTCTCCATCTCTCTCCGCAGGACACTTGCTCGATGCTTGTCCTCGTCCTGGGTGGAGGTTTATTCCTGAAATTATTATTCCTCCTGAGACTTTTGCAAATGAAATTGTTTTCTTAATTTTCTTTAGGGATTGTTCGTGGTTAATGTGTAGAACCGTCCTGATTTTAAAACCTTTTTAAGTTCAGTCGTAACACACATACTTCTATATGCACTTCCCTAAGTGTATCAAACATGAAAGTACCATTCAATCAATTACTACAAAACTTGGGCACCCCAGGTCAGGAAACAGAGCATTACCACCGGGGGACAACTTCCAGGTGACCAAGTGACCACTCCACAGTTTCCAATGCAATAGGTCCCTTAGCCCATTTTGGCAGGTTCATAGGGACTGTGTAGCCAGGGCTGTGGCATCGGAGGCTCTTGCCCAACTCTGCATCTGGAATGTGCAACCATATCCTCGCACTGCTGAGGGCTCCTCCTGCCTGAAGAGTGTCCCTTTTGTGAAGAGCCACCGATGACTTCTGCACTGACTCTGGTGGGCACTGGGTGTTTTCTCCTCTGGAGCTCTTCCAGGGCACAGCGGGGAACGCTGTGCATGGCTCTGTGCTTCTGGGAGGGAAACCTGAGAATTCTTCGAGTGGCAGAGACTGCTGTGGACACTCCAGGCGGCCTCCAGCGTGCTTGCACAGGCCCTGCAGCAGGGAGGCTCTCCAGCGCCCCCATCGCGGCCAGCAAGCACTACACTAAGCGGAGTCAGTCCAGAGGAGACCCATGAGGAGCAGCCTGCTGAGTTCTGAGCAGCCCACCACGCTCCAGGGGTCCCCTGCCTTCTCGGCCTCCCGTGTAGGTGTGCAGTGTCCCGGTGGGCTCTGCACTTGCCGCTCTTTTACCAATGGTGACAGCACTTTACATGGTTGTTGGCCACTAGGTGTCCTCTCAGTGAGGCCCCTGTTCCAGCCCTGCCCACTGTTAACTGCTCTTCTCTGAAGGGCATATTCCCATACGCTCTTCAGCAGGATTTCTCAAGGGTGAGCAATCGCTTCCCTCCTCCCTCCTTCTTCCTCTTCTCTTCTCCTCCCTTCTCTCTCCTCCTCCCTCCTTCTCCCTCCTCCCTCCCTCCTTCCCTCCTCCTCCCTCCTTCCCTCCTCCTCCCTCTTCCCCCTTCTCCCTCCTCCCTCCCTCCTTCCCTCCTCCCTCCCTCCTTCTCTCCTCCTCCCTCCTCCCTCCCTCCCTCCCTCCTTCCCTCCTCCCTCCTTCATTCCCTCCTCCCTCCCTCCTTCCCTCCTCCTCTCTCCTCCCTCCTCCCTCCCACCTCCCTCCCTCTTCCCTCCTCCCTCCCTCTTCCCTCCTCCTCCCTCCCTCTTCCCTCCTCCCTCTTCCCTCCTCCCTCCCTCTTCCCTCCTCCTCCCTCCCTCCTTCCCTCCTCCTCCCTCCTCCCTCCCTCCTCCCTCCCTCTTCCCTCCTCCCTCCCTCTTCCCTCCTCCTCCCTCCCTCCTTCCTTCCTCCTCCCTCCTCCCTCCCTCCTTCCCTCCTCCCTCCTCCCTCCCTCCTTCCCTCCTCCTCCCTCCTCCCTCCCTCCTTCCCTCCTCCTCCCTCCTCCCCTCCCTCTCCACATCATCTTTTTCAGAACCACCTGAGAACAGGGCTGCTGTGAAGTCCCTCTAAGGGCAGTGTGGCTTCCTAAGGGCAAGGTGTTCCCTACACAACTCACATAATCATCAAAGCCAGAAAGTTAGCACAAGTAAAATATTAGTCTACAAACATTCAGATGCTGTCATCTGAATGCTGTTCTTTCAAGGGGGTGAGTTTGTACATACAAGTGTGCACTCTCACCCTCACGCACATGCACACACACACACACACACACACACACACACACACGCCTCTTGGCTCTCTCTGCTCAGGGCACCCAAAAAAGCCACCTTGGGCACAGGGCTCTCAGATCCGGGCTCTCATCCCTCCCAGGAGCAGGGGAGCTGGCTGACTGCAGGTTGGGCCCAGCTTCTCTGCAAGAAGTGGGAGTTGGATGTTGAGGCCCACGTGGCCACCTCTGCCAGGGATCGTGTTGTCCTTGTGAAGACCCCTCCCCACGTATGAGAGGGCAGTCCTGCCCCACCCTGGACACCAGGAAGAGGCTGTACCCCTCCCCTGGGCCCAGGCCTGGGACATCCCCACAGTATCTCAGGACCCTGCTATGTCCTCCTGGCAGGATGTCTACTTCTCCCTCCTCAATGGGCTCTGGGACCAGGTGGACACAGGTGGAAGGCCTCATCCTGGGGGAATGCCTGAGATCACCGGGCCCAGGGTCAGGGCAGTGCAGGCGGGACCGACAGGGCCTCGGGCCAGTGGACCCAGGGTTCACCTGTTAAATTGGCCTTCACAGCTTGTGCTGGGTGCTGGCCGGGGACAGCCAGCTGGGCATGCAGGAGGCCAGTGCTTTCAGAGGGCTCCGCTCTTAGGCCCACCTACTCTCGCTTCCAGCCCCACTGGGGCCTCAAGGTGGGGTGCCCACCCCAGCCTCACTCTGACGGGATCCTGAATGTGGGGCCTCTCAGATTCTCAGCTGCCTGGCTCTGCATGTCCACCTCCATTCACAGGGGCCCCAGGCATGCCTCCACTCTGCCCTGGTCCAGCAGACTCATGCTGTGTCCTTCCTGCAACATGTGGACACAGACACTATCAACATTCCAGTGTGCCAGGTCCTAGGGCAGTGAGGCCAGGCTGGGGACATGAGAGGGACAGCCAGGTAAGGTTTTATTAAGAAATAACTAAGCAGGCTGTAAGACAGGGAATGCAGGTTAAGGACCCCCTCGGGCTGACCTGGGACTGTTCAGAGTGGGCTGGGAGGGAAGCAGGAGCCAGGCGCCCCAATGCACAGGGGTGAGACACGCCTCCGGCTGAGTGCTACAGTCACAGGTGTCCTGCCCCCTGGGGAATGCAGCCACCCAATCACCAGGACCACTGTCCACCTGGTTCCTGGCCCATCTCGAGGTCACTGACCACAGCTCCCAGGACCTGCTGGCCCCTCCTGTAGTGCTCTGCCAAGGTTCCACTGGGGACCTTGACAGCCCTGGCCCCCTTGGGTTCCGCTTTGTCTCCAGATGCCATTTCCCAGTGTCTCCATGACGCCCACCTCACCTCAGCTCCTCCAGTTCCAGCTCTGTCCTACCTGCTCACATGACAGTAGGGGACAATAGGAAGAGCCCACTGACCCTTAGAGGAAGGAGGTCCTTGAGGACCTGGGCAAGGGCCTCTCACCCCTGAAATGCTCTTGGGATGGCTCCCCTGCCAAAGGAGGAGCAGCCTGGACGTCAGCTCCATAGAGTGTGGTCCTCGACCTGGCTGCCCCCACCTGAGGCCACCAGCCCATGGGGGATGACCCTGGGTGAGCAGCAGGAGTTTGGGGCACAGCAGGGGTAGGAGGAACCCCGGCTGGCGTGTGGGCGTGGTGTGCTGAGTTGGACCATCTGAGCTCTTGGGAGAAAACACCCTGAGCAGCCCGCAGGCCAGAGCCTGCTCTGCCAGGGTGGGCGGGGCGGCGGGGAGGGGCTCCCGCCAGGGAAGCACCTCATCTCCAGCTCACGTGGGTGCTCTTAATTGCCATCAATACCCAGAAAAGCCATTCGACTGCGACAGGCTGTATCATCTAAAACGGCAGCAAGAATTACCGTGCAGAGGGTCATGCAGGTGTGGAGCCGGAACCGCCCCCGTGCGCGGTGGCCCCAAATTATCCATCAGCCTCCCTCCCATTAAGGGGCCGCCTCCTAAATCTCAGGGCGGGTGTGGCCAGCCCCAGGCCCTGTGAATCATTTTCTTATTGCCACCACTGTCCAGGCGGAGGCTCTCCCCTAAGTTCAGACCTGGCGATTGACGCCCCTGCTCCGCACACACTGCGCACCATCTGCTCACGAAGTGCGGCGGAGGAGCGCGTCCTGCTGATTTTAACGGGGCTAATTTATTGCTCACCAGCGGAGGAGCCGAGTTCGCGGCGAATTTCTCCAGCCACCCGGGAGCCCGCAGCCGGCCCTCGCGCCTGCGATTGAAGCTTGATAAGGTCATCGTCAACAGCAGCCGCGCGACTCGCCAGCCAGGAGCCCCCCGAAAGCACCGGGGAAAGAGCCCCGCGAGGCCCTGTGGGGGGATTTATTTCTGAATTAAGCACGCGGGGCCCCAGAGGAGCCTATTCATTTCCACGATCAGCTTTCTCCCCGGTGGTAAACAGATTCTTTCTAAAACTTGTGCATGATTTTAATTACAGATAAGCTTCTCTTAAAAGGCCGGGCATTCTTGCTGGGGGTGGCTGAGCTGAATTCGATACATCTCTGTTAGCTGTGTCCAGTGGCGCACAGCTGGGCTGGCACACAGGCTGCTCCAGGGTTCTGGGTGGCCCAGGTGCACTGGGGCCCCACCACCCCCAGTGCCTGGTTGCCCTTGGATGCTGGGACCCAAGACAGTCCACCTTCACCTCTGTTTCTCCAAAGTTGTGACCCAGTAGGGCAATCAGCCAGAACATGCCTCCTCCTACCTGATCAGCCTCTGGCCTAGGGGCCAGGAGCAGCTCTGCTTCTGCAGAGGAGGAGGGCTGGGCTGCAGGCCAGGGGGCAAAGAGCCAAGGCCTCTGGGCCTTGCTGGAGCCACAGCCTCCAGAAACCTTCTGACTTGCAGGGGAGTCTGAGCACAGCCTGGGGAAGCCGAGAGGGCCTCTGACGTCATTCACAACACAGAAATCCACAGAATCACCATGCCCCCCAACAGCTGAGCAAAGCCCAGAGAATTACACCTGCTTCATTGTGACTCCTGGGTTGGCTCAGGGGGTGGGCTCTCAGCCCCCACGGCCCAACACCAGGCTCTGGGCAAGACCTGCAGCCAGGGTGCAGGAGGAAGGCTTTGACTCAGGGATGTGCTGTTCTCAGAGCGTGGGTTGAGCACTTGTGATGGTGTTGAGTCCAGGCCCCCCAGCAGCCCGGGAGCCCCTCACTGGATGAAGAGAAAAGATGGGGTCACTTGCCTCCCCAGGTCAGAACATGCTTGTCAGTCCTGGAAATGCCAGAGGCCACCCCAGCGGGAGTGTGAGGTGGGGCACATGTGTCTCCATAGCACTGATGCCAGACCCCAAGACAGGAGAGCTTACTGAAGGCCAGCCCCTGGCACCAGGCGGCAGAGATGGGCAGCAAGTGTGCACTGAGGCCAGGTGTGTGTCATGTGTGCTGGTGCCCACGTGCTGTGCCCACATGTGTGGAGCCCCCAGAGACGATGCAGTGGGCTGGGGGTGAAGAGAGTCCTCTGACTCATAGAAAAGGGATGACAAAAGCGGAGTCCCACCTGCCTTCCCTGTGCTCAGACCCGCGGCCGGGCCTGGAGGGGCTGCATCGGGGCTTCTGTGGGGCGTGCGGAGGCCAGTGAGACTGCAGGACCTCTCTCTGTGTTACAGCAGCTGTGCCTCTCATAACTCTAAATCCCATTATGATCATCTCATTTTACAACATGCTTTGGGCCTGCGATCGATATATCAAGGGAGCCTGGTTCCCCTTACGATCTGGCCTAGAGGCTGCAGGGGCAGCTGCTCCAGCCCCTCTCACCCAGCCACTCCAGCCCCTCTCACCCAGCCACGCCCGCCTGGAAGGTGGTATGGAGGCCAGAGAGGCCCAGGCGGCCAGGGCCTGGAGAGTATCCCCGTGGTGCCAGGCCTTGGCCTGACTTCTGGGGGAGGGTGCCTCTGAGCCCCTCCACCCCACCAGACTCCCTGGCAGCCTTGCAGGGCAGCCAGCCCAGGGGCCCAGCTGCTGGGAGTGCTCTGGTGGCATCAGCATGGACCACGGCTCCAGATCTGCCCTTCCTCTCACTTCCCACTGCCATTGGGACTCTTGGGCAGGGGTATCAGCAGGGGGACCTTGGTTTCCTGCACACTTCAAGCTGCCAAGACGGCCTCTTGTGCTCATACCCTGGTGCCTGGCCGCGGGTGCCATGAGCAAGGGCACATGGCTGCTCCCACCAGGACTCCTGCAGGCTCCAGCCACAAAGCCCTCCTGGGGGCCAGCTGTGAGTCAGGGCCAAAGGGATGCAGCAAAGAGGGCGCGGCTTTCCTGCACGTGTTGTGAGAGAGCTTGTCGCTCCTTCCTGAGGCCTCACCCATGGCTGAGGCTCGGGCCGAGGTCGAGGTCCCACAGTGGGCCATCTCTGGGAACTCGCTGGTGTTCCCAGACCTCCTGGACTCAGGAGGTGACCCTGAGCTGCCAGTTTTTAGGAACAGGAAGCCACACCAGGCCCCAGAGGGGGGAAAGAGGCCACGTGGTGCCTTCTGGGGTCCTTAACTCCCCAGCAGTCCTGGCCCTGCCTCTGCAATCATTTCTGTTCAGGGTTGCTTGTGCAGGCCACCCCTGAAGGCAGACCACACACACCTGTGAACACAGCCTTGGCGAGGGCGCAGCCTACCTGGTTGCTGTGCATGTGTGTGCACACGGGGGGCTTCATGCACCTGAGCTCATGTGTCTACCCACGTGTGCACAAATGTGTGCACAGCCTGCCCACATGCCCTCATGCACATGTTTGCACACACACCCCTGTCTCTGTGTGTGCAGTTAAGAGCCTGTACACCTGCCCAGGAAGCCAGGCCCCTGTAGGGCACCTTTGGTGACCCAGTGTACATGGCATCCCTCCTTTCTGCCCAGAGGCCAGGCCTGCTGGAACTGCCCACTCCTCTTTAGGCCTCTATCCTGCCCAGCTGTCTGCCATGTCTGCCTCCATCCTTGGCCTCCACTTCTGTGGGGCTCAGAGTCTTTGTGAGGCCAAGGACAGCCCAAACACGCACAGGAAGGACTTTCATCCATTTTGTCTTTACTAGTGAGGAAACTGAGGCCCAGGACACCATGGTGAGTGGACAGGTCACCCCAGGGTAGAGGCTCCCTCCGGGGACCACAGTCAACCCTGAATCACTGTGTACAGCCCACAGGGGGCTTCAGGGGACAGATTCTTCGACCTGATATTTGCACCCTTTGAGCCAAGGCCAGTTATGAAGGTCCATCCACAGCCGGCCAGCAGGGTGGGCTCTGGCCCTCCCAGGGTCCACAGGTGACCTTGGCCTCCATATGCTTGTGGCAAATGAGCAGGGGAGGGCTAGACAGAGAAGCATTGCCCTGTGTCAGGAAGGACCAGGACATCTGCCAGAGAACTGCCTCTAGACTGGGCCTCTGCGTGGCTGTGCCCCGTCTGTCCTGGGCCCAGCTCTGTGGCTCTGACTCATGCTGAGGCCCCTCATGGTGGGGTCTTGGAGTCTGAGTTGATCCCAGAAACTCTGACCCCAGCCTGACCTGTGCTGGGAAAGGAACAGGGCCTTGAAGAGGCACCAGCCTGACAGCTGGGCTGGAGAGGGACAGGTGACTCAGGAGGGCAGGCCCAGGTGGGATGGGGATGGTCTCCTTGATTTCGCCTGTGTCCCTGAAGTCAGAGTCAGTACCCGCATGTGGGTGAGAGGGTGTGTCCTGCTGCATGAGCCAGGTGCCAAGGCCCTAACGGGCAGGGCGGGCCCCCTGCAGCCCAGGCTGGAGGAGGGAGGCCTGGCCCCAGGGACGTGGGGCGCCCGACTTCAGGCCCGCCTAGGCTCGGGGGTGGGGGTGGATGTGCTGCGCGGTGCTGGCTGCAGGAGCCCCCCAGCCGCCTTCAGTGATTTGGAAGTGTAGAAAATGGGATTATTCAGGAACAGATGTGCACAAAGGGGGTGAAATGGAAACTGTTACCGTGGCGCTGCCTTTGATTACCTCTGACTGCCGCTGGTGTCCGGCCCCCCCAGCCAGGATGGGCTAAATTCAGCCGAGCCCTGCAAGCGGCGCCTCATTGAAATTGAATTGATACTTTGTGAACTTCATTTGCGAATAATGTGATCTGACAGGGACAAATGTGACGGGGAATTGTTTTCAAACCTCCTCCAAATGAAACTTATTATTGGGTAAATACGGATGCCTTTGTCTGGGCCGCTCCGTCCATCCTGGTATCCTCGCCTGCATATGTATCGGGCCGGAGGTAATTGAATTGGCAGTGGGAGGCTGGGGCCGGGGCTGCCCTCCCCAGGCCGCAGGTCAGCAGCGGGCGCTGGCCCTTGAGGCTGCCCTGCCGGAGTACCGGTGGCCAGCCTGTGTGCCGGGCTCAGATGTCCTACATATTAATCTCCCTTTGCGGAACGCTGGCCGCGCGGAGCTCAAACCCAGTTAGCTGGATTGATGAGGGTGGCGGAGGGCCGGGACGCACGCTGATCCCACCTTTTCAGCTTTGATTAGCTCAGCGGCTGTTACTCCCGTCAGAGCTCCATTACCTGGCCCAGGCCCTGGGGAGGGCCATGCCCGCGACGGGGCCCAGGAAGGCTTCAGTGCCGGGCCATTATCCTAACAGGCCAGTCCCCAAAGAGCTGTGGGCAGCAGGCGGGGCCCAGCCCTGCAGCAGCAGCCCTCTTCTCAGGCTGGCGCCCTGCCCCATGGCCAGGGGCCCGCGGACCCCACCTCTGCTCATCCATTCACTCCCTCATCCCCTGTCCACAGGCTGCGGAAGCTTCTGTGGGCTCCAGGAAGGTCCCCAGGACACCTCTGCCCTGTGGTGGGTCTTTCTGGCTCAGACCTGTGGCCGAGGTCCTTACCCCACAGCTGCCCAGCACGGCAGGATCCTAACCCCAGACAACCCCTGACGGCCCCGTGAGCAGGACTGGTTGTCACGAGGGGGAACAGACCCCCAGGAAGCCCGGTACCAGTCCTCAGCCCCTGTCCTAGAGGAAGGGACCCACTGTGGCTCTGGGGACTCACCGGGCCCTGAAAGCTCCCTAGGTTCCTGCAGCCCAGGAAACACCACTGACCTCGGGGTCCTGTGAGTTTCCTGTGAAGACACTGGCTCTGGGGTCTCTCTCCAAGGCGACTTCTGGGTTTTCCAAAATGCTGGGAGTCTCTGGGCCCACACTGCAGGAGCTGCAGCCCCTAACTGCAGGCTCACAGCTGGGGGCACCCAGGTCCCCTGGGCGGGGCTGAGTTCATGTCTCCCGTGGTATGAAGGCACGCAGGCCTGCGGGGCTGGGCAGTGTGGGCTGCTCTGCAGAAGCCGTGTGGGAGAGCAGGGCCATGTAGGGACCCCTCCTAGAGGTGGGCTACACTCACCACCTCCCAGCTTCCTTGGAGAAGGTGTGAGGAAATGCCCACAATCTTGGCTCCAACAGGGCACTGGGTGCTGGACGGCCACGGGGTCAGACCTGGATCAGCCTGGCTCCTTGCGGAAGCCGCAGCCCAGCCCTGGCCCTGAAATACCCCAAGGCCAGAACAAGCCACGGCTCTGCCCCACACCCCACAGATCCGGGAAGCCCTGGCGGGGCTGGCAACCTCCAAATGACCTCCAAGCCCCCCTCTGCCTCCTCCTCGCTGCCGCGGACTCCTGCTGGTTTTATTATTTTGTTTCATTTTGAAATTGGAGTGAGATTCCCAGGCCTGGAGTCAGCCCTTCCACGGTGGCTTTCATCCAGTGTCTCCGAGCTGTGCGGGCTCCAGGGCTCCCACAGCACCCTTCTCCAGCAGGCCACCCCCACCCGTCCAGCAGGCCACCCCCACCCGTCCAGCAGGCCACCCCCACCCGTCCAGCATGCTGCCCCTGCCCGTCCAGAATGCTGCCCCACCGGTCCAGCACGCTGCCCCCACTCTTCCAGCAAGCCGCCCCTGCCTATCCAGCACGCTGCCTCTGCCCGTCCAGCAAACTGCTCCTGCCTGCCCAGCGTGCCGAGGCAGGTGCTAGGACGTCCTTCCTCCTAAGGCCATGCCTGCCCATGTGTTTGTGGACACCCAACTGTCCCCCATCCCCTGTGGACGGGCACGGCCCACCTGGCCTTTGATGGCAATGGACGTCCCTAGCACCTGCCTCGGCACGCTGGGCAGGCAGGAGCAGTTTGCTGGCCCGGCAGAGGCCAGCGTGCTGATAGGCAGGGCGGCTTGCTGGAAGAGTGGGGGCAGCGTGTGGACGGTTGGGCGGAATGACTCTGGCGGGTGGGAAGGTAGGATGGAGCTGCCATGGGCTTCCAGATGCCCTGACCAACTGAGGCGGGGCAGGGCTCATCTCTCTGGCCAGGAATCGGATAGCAAAGATGGTCATAAAAACGGACTCCACTTGTCACACTGAGTCCTGCTGGGTTGTCAGATCTACCCTGGGCCCCAGCAGCCTGACCCACAATCAGTGGTCAGAGAACCCTGGGGTTCAGTCCCTGCAGGGCCCAGGCCTTGATGCTGGTCAGGCTAGCGGAAGGTGAGTTTCTGCCCTCACGGGCACCTGCACGCTTTAGGGCTCCGTCTGCTGGGTTTTGTCCCTGCAAAGGCAGAGGCAGAGAGGAAGCTGGAAAGCCCCAGGCACGGGGAGAGGCAGCTCCGACCTGGCGCAGCCTCCAGGGTCATCTGGAGGTGTCTCCCCAGTTTCAGGGCCAAGCCACAAAAAACCTCGAGCTGGGGTCTCCTTCAACCCAGCTCTGCCTAATGGTTGCCCCGATGGCTGCATCCTGGGGAGCTGGGCCTGAGTGACAGTGGCCCATGGTGAGTCAGGGCATCGGGGGCTCTGGAGGCAGTGAGTGTTGGATGGACAGCCCACGGCTGGGATCCCTGTCCCCAGGTTGGGGCTTCTCTCTCCCAGCCCTGTGACCTCGGGGCTGTATCCTGAGAGGGGCAACACTGTGTGGAGGGCTCGGGCAAGAACGGTCTATCTGACCAGTTCGCACCCTCCTGGGCACAGGCCTGAGTTTGAGGTGCCTAGTCCAGCAGGGGCCATTGAATAAGAGCAGGCTTCCAGTTGTATGCCCAGAGGATGTTTCCCTGAAAGTTTCTCTAGCCAGGTGCTGTCAGGAGGAGAGCCAAGTCTTTAGGGACCTCAAGGGTGGCCCGGGGTCACCTGGCCTTCTGGGGGGCACATTTCCACCAGGTTAGAGTGGAAAGTTGAGGCATCAAAGAAGAAGCATCAGCAGAGGCTGCAGAGGCCAGAGGCCCACCACATCTTCCCTCTCTTCTTTCTACCCACTGGGCCGCTGTGATGGCCACCTTGACTGTCTTCCTTCTCCCTGTCCACCTCCTCACCTGTCCACCTCTCACCTGCCCATCTTCTCACCTGTCCACCCCCTCCCCCGTCCGCCCCCTCTCACCTGAGAGAGGAAGCCTGGTGGACCCCACGCCCTGCCTAAGCCCACAGCAGCTCCCACCACCTCTGGATGAAAATCGGATCAGGACTTGCTCTGTCCACCGTCACCTTGGGCCCGCCCCACCTCCAGAACACATCGTGGTCTCTGGCTGGCTCATCGCTGCCCACTGCCTCCTGAGCTGCCTTTCTTCTTTCTCTCCAGGTGGTGAGATCCCTCTCCTCAGCCCAGCTGACACACAGTCTGCTCCGGGAAACCCTTTACATCTCTGTTTCATGCAGGACTTCTTTGTGACCGATGACATAAGCCCACTGAGGCATGTCAACAGACCCACTGTGTGGGCTTTGGCCCCTCCATCTGTGGTGCTCCAGCTAGATGAGAAACACCTGCAGGCGGCTGGTCCCTGTCCAGATCCAAACTGGCCGGAAGATGGGTCATTGGTTGGACAGGTGGGGGAGAAGTGAATGAGTGGGTAGTTAGATGAAGGGATGGGTTGGTGAGTGGATGGACAGACAGATGGGTTACCAATGAGGTGATTGATGGGTAGATGAATGCGTGGATGGTTAGGTGGGTATATAGGTGGATGGGGAATGAATAGATATATAGATGGATAGTTGGACAGGTGGGTGGGTGGTAAATGAATAAAATAGATGGAATAGGGGTTGAGTGGATGGATGGATAGATGGAGGGTGGTGGGTGGGTGGATGGATGGTGGTGAATGGATGGTGGGTTGGTGGGTGGATGGATGGTGGTGGGTGGATGGTGGGTGGGTGGATGGATGGTGGTGGGTGGGTCCTGGGTAGATGGGTGGGTAATGGGTAGATAGGTGGTGGTGGGTGGATGATGGGTGGGTGGGTGGATGGATGGTGGTGGGTGGTGGTAGTAGGTGGGTGGGTGGATGGATGGTGGTGGATGGATGGTGGGTGGGTGGATGGATGGTGGTGGGTGGATCCTGGGTGGATGGGTGGTGGTAGTAGGTGGGTGGGTAGATGGTGGTGGGTGGATGGTGGGTGGGTGGATGGATGATGGTGGGTGGATGGTGGGTGGGTGGGTGGTGGTAGTAGGTGGGTGGGTGGATGGATGGTGGTGGGTGGATGGTGGGTGGGTGGGTGGTGGTAGTAAGTGGGTGGGTGGATGGATGGTGGTGGGTGGATGGTGGGTGGGTGGGTGGTGGTAGTAGGTGGGTGGGTGAATGGATGGTGGTGGATGGATGGTGGGTGGGTGGATGGATGGTGGTGGGTGGATGGTGGGTGGGTGGATGGATGGTGGTGGGTGGATGGTGGGTGGGTGGGTGGTGGTAGTAGATGGGTGGGTGGATGGATGGTGGTGGGTGGATGGTGGGTGGGTGGGTGGTGGTAGTAGGTGGGTGGGTGGATGGATGGTGGTGGGTGGATGGTGGGTGGGTGGATGGATGGTGGTCGGTGGATGGTGGGTGGATGGTGGGTGGGTGGATGGTGGGTGGGTGGATGGATGGTGGTGGGTGGATCCTGGGTGGATGGGTGGGTAGTGGGTAGATAGGTGGTGGTGGGTGGATGGTGGGTGAATGGTGGTGGGTGGGTGGGTGGTGGTAGTAGGTGGGTGGGTGGATGGATGGTGGTGGGTGGATGGTGGTGGGTGGATGGTGGTGGGTGGATGGTGGGTGAGTAGATGGATGGTGGTGGGTGGATGGTGGGTGGGTGGATGGATGGTGGTGGGTGGATGGTGGGTGGATGGGTTGTGGTAGTAGGTGGGTGGGTGGATGGATGGTGGTGGGTGGATGGTGGGTGAGTAGATGGATGGTGGTGGGTGGATGGATGGTGGTGGATGGGTGGTGGATGGATGGTGGTGGGTGGATGGTGGGTGGGTGGATGGATGGTGGTGGGTGGATGGTGGGTGGGTGGATGGATGGTGGTGGGTGGATGGTGGGTGGGTGGATGGATGGTGGTGGGTGGATGGTGGTGGATGGATGGTGGTGGGTGGATGGGTGGTGGATGGATGGTGGTGGGTGGATGGATAGTGGTGGGTGGATGGTGGGTGAGTAGATGGATGGTGGTGGGTGGATGGTGGGTGGGTGGGTGGATGGTGGTGGGTGGATGGTGGGTGGGTGGATGGATGGTGGTGGATGGGTGGTGGATGGATGGTGGTGGGTGGATGGTGGGTGGGTGGATGGATGGTGGTGGGTGGATGGTGGGTGGGTGGATGGATGGTGGTGGGTGGATGGTGGTGGATGGATGGTGGTGGGTGGATGGGTGGTGGATGGATGGTGGTGGGTGGATGGATAGTGGTGGGTGGATGGTGGGTGAGTAGATGGATGGTGGTGGATGGATGGTGGTGGATGGGTGGTGGATGGATGGTGGTGGGTGGATGGATGGTGGTGGGTGGATGGGTGGTGGATGGATGGTGGTGGGTGGATGGATGGTGGTGGGTGGATGGTGGGTGGGTGGATGGGTGGTGGATGGATGGTGGTGGGTGGATGGATGGTGGTGGGTGGATGGTGGGTGAGTAGATGGATGGTGGTGGGTGGATGGTGGGTGGGTGGGTGGATGGATGGTGGTAGATGGGTGGTGGATGGATGGTGGTGGGTGGATGGATGGTGGTGGGTGGATGGTGGGTGGGTGGATGGATGGTGGTGGGTGGATGGTGGGTGGGTGGATGGATGGTGGTGGGTGGATGGTGGGTGGGTGGATGGATGGTGGTGGGTGGATCCTGGGTGGATGGGTGGGTAGTGGGTAGATAGGTGGTGGTGGGTGGATGGTGGGTGGATGGTGGTGGGTGGATGGGTGGTGGAGTAGGTGGGTGGGTGGATAGATGGGCGACAGGATGGATGGGTGGCTGTGGGGAGCTCTCACTTTTTGGTTGCTGTCTTCCCCAGAACGAGCAGTCCCAGCTCCTCTGTCCTCTCCCAGCTTGTAGCTTTTCGTGGTCTTCCCACTCCCGTCTGATGGCCCCAGGAACCCCTTACTCTGGATGGCCACTGCAGCTCCCCTTCTCTTGTGATTTGAGTGAACGATCCTGCAGAAGCTGCCCAGCAGGCATTTCCCTGGAAGCTGCCCCACTCTCTGTCTCCAGGCTCAGGAACCTTTGCCTTGTCAGGTGCCCACTCCAGCCCTGGGCAGGTGCAGTCCTGACAGGTGTCTCTCTCCTGGTGAGACAGCCTGGAGTCTTCACCCAGTCCATCCAGAGAGCAGCTCACCTGCTCTGCCCACTTGGAGCCAGCCACCTGGCCAACACTGACACTGGTTGTTGGCAGACAGTCATCACCCTCTCTGCTGTGGTTGCTCCTGGAGGGCTGGTTAGGAGGTGCCCAGGACGTGCCCCAGAAGCAGAAAGAAAGATCCAAAGGCTGCAGCCCTGAGTGGGTCATCACAGCCCCAGCCCCGGTGCTTCCTTCTGCTGAGGCCAGACCTCAGCCGCTGGGACTCCGTCTCAGCTCAGGACACCTGGAACAGGTGAGAGCACAGAAGGACTGCCCAGCCCTTGACACGCTGCCTCTGGACAACAATCCTCCCTCCCATGGGAATCCCTGCCCCCAACGGATCACAAGGGATCATTCTGCACCCTTCCAACTGGTCGAGGTCCAGGACAGGGAGAGCCCAGACCTGTCCCAGCCTGGAGGCAACAGCTCAAGCAGCACCTGGGCCCAGAGCAGAACTGAGCTGTGGTTCTGCTGTGCTCAGGTACCAGTGCTACAGGGGAGGAGATCACGACTGCCATGTGGACGTGGGCACCAGGGGAGCGGGGACAGGGACTTATGGGAGCTCGCTGCACTCTTGTTGAAGTTTGGTTTTTTAATTTTGTAAAATTAGTTCAGAATAAAAAGGTTTATATATATATATATATATATATATGTGTGTGTGTGTGTGTGTGTGTGTGTGTGTGTATGTGTGTGTGTGTGTGTAATTTGAAGATGGCATCTCTTGTATGTTGATTTGCTCACTCCCAAAATTTGTTGGTGTCCTAACCCCAGCACACGTGAATGGGACGATGTTTGGAAGTAGGGTCCTCATAGGAAAGTCAAAACGGCATCCTCAGGGTGGGCCTCGTCCCCCACGACTGTGTCCTCATAGAAGGGGAGCTTGGACAGACTCACCGCAGGGGGAAGGCCCTGTGAAGATGAAGGCAGAGGTCAGGGTGGTGGTCTACAAGCCAAGGGGCCAGGACCAACAGGAGCTGCAGGGGGCTGGGACAGAAGCCCCTTGCAGCCTCAAAGGAGCCAGCCCTGGACACGCTGATGGGGACTTGCAGCCTCCAGGACATGGGATGGCTGTGTTTGCAGGACAAGCTCTGTTGGTGGTGCTTTGCAGACTGGCTGTGTCTATAGGGCCTCCCAGGCCCCAACAACCTTAGAGTGTGATAGTTTCCATTTTAGCATGGGAGAGTGGCTTCCGAAGTGTCCCTACCTTTGCCCCCTTCCCTGGGGCTACATGAGCTGACATCCCCCTTAGGGACAGTTCTCTTGGATGTCTGGCCAGGGCCACCTACTGCCTCTGCAGCCTTGATGCCCCATACAGCTAGCCCCCACGGGGCTCCCAGGAGGACTCTTTCCCCTGGACCCCAGGCCCTTGAGGTCAAATTCATTCTTCCATGGTGGTGAGACTATTCTGTTCCAATGGGAGATGACGCTTCCATTTTCATTCAATAAACACAACCTACATAGGTCTCAGTGGCCCTGCAGAAGCTGGGATCCATACAGAAACAGCCAGGCCAGCTGCCCCTTCTGGCAGAGCCTCAGGACTCGCCCCGGCCTCCTCAGCTGGGTCAGGCCTTCTTCTGGTGGAATGACCTCCAGGCCCAGGCTTCCTGCTGGGCCACCTGCTGCCAGAGGCACTGTGGGCACTGCAGGCTCTAAGGGTAGCTGTGTGTCTACTGGGTCCTGAAAACAGCAGCTCCTGCAGCAGGGGACCGCCCTCCGCTCTGCTCCTCACTGAGTCCCAGGCTCCGTGAGCCCCTTCCCCCAGGTGTCCAGGGCACAGAGCCGGTGGAGGCAAAGTGTCACTCCCCTCGACCCCCAGTAAATTCCTACACCTCCTAAGGTCATGAGGACCAGCCTCATGGAGGGACAGGGAGCCCTGTGTGCTGCAGGCATAGCCAGCCCCTGGGTCCTGGTGGCCTGCTGGCACCGCCAGAGGCCCTGCCAGAGTGGACGAGGGACGTGGCTTCTGCAGCTCAGCTTTCCTAAAACAAATCCAGGATGGCATCCTGGCCACATCAGCCTGGACGCCCGCCGACAGCTCATCTGGTTTATCGGCAAAGGCCCCAGGGGTCTGGAGTCACTACACTACTTCTCAGGGGAGGCCCCATGGCCACCTGGCCCAGGTGTGAGCTCAGTCTCAGTCCACAGAAAAGGGGCAGGCATGGGAATGACCTGTCCCTCTTGCACACAAGCCTGTGGAGTTTGGGCTGCTATCTCCTTTCCAAAGCCATCAGACTGTGGGGTGACCTCTGCCACCCACAGAAAAAGACCTGCCGACTCTCCCAGCTTGCTGGGCACCTCCCAGTCTTGCACTGAGCACCCTGCCTCCTGGGAACCCCAGCATTCCCTGGCAGACCACGGCAGTGGGTCCTCCTGCCTGAATCCCAACTGGAGCCCAGAAACTGCATGGAGGCCTTGTCGGTGGGAGGAACGCTGACCCCTCAAGCCCCCGCCCCTGCTGCCAGCCTTCCTTCTTGGCCACGAGTGGACCTTCAGAAAGTTGCCTTGAGGCATTCCTGGTTTTCCATTTATCAAGCAGAGTGAGGAGATAAATCAGAAGAGTGTTTGTAGGAGACACACAGCTGGCAATAACAGGTTCGAGTGGCCAGTGCGTCTCTGTCACTATTTCATCTTCCACGCTAACTTAAACACAAGAAAAAAAGGCTTTCCAGCCCAGGGCCTGCGGCACGCTGAGGAGAGCGAGTGCATCTGTAATAATTCATAGACTTCTCACTTTCATTTCTCTGCTGCCCAGGAATTACATTCTGCTATTAAAATGCACTGTGACTGCCAGGCTGGCTGGCTTGCTCAGACACAAAAAGGGAGAGGACCCCGGGTGGGGGCAGGCAGGGCAGGCGGGGCAAGGCCTGGCCTCCACAGCCGGGTGCTCGCCCCCTGCTGCCTGTGGGGTGCACTGCAGGTCCC
The DNA here is from genome assembly GCF_052094955.1 of Ictidomys tridecemlineatus. Taxonomy (NCBI): domain Eukaryota; kingdom Metazoa; phylum Chordata; class Mammalia; order Rodentia; family Sciuridae; genus Ictidomys; species Ictidomys tridecemlineatus. The sequence continues at coordinate 921,155 of NC_135485.1, forward strand.
CGCTGTCCTGGGCATGGGCAGGATGCCCCAGGTCCACCCATTTCCTCCACCTGTTTTGCCAGATCCGTGGGACCCCAATAGACCTCCAGGAGCCGAGTCTGATGCAAGCACACAAGAGTCTTTATTGCAAGCTCGAGCCTGGACTTGCAACCGTTCCTGATGCAGGGGTCCCAGGGAGTGAGTCCAGGTCCTTCGTTCAGTGAGATTTTATAGGTTTTGGGGGTATCCTCTACGTGTCACAACATCACACAGCAAATCACTCCATACCACGGGAAAATCAAACAACAACTCTTAGCATTGATTAGCATATTTACTGGCAAGAACAAGTTGGGTAGGGGTGATTGGATAGTACAATAGGGGGATTCCTTTGAACTGATTGGTTTAGGCCACGAGGGGTGTACGTGCTAAACTACATGGTTTCCCAACATGTTATCAACCACCATAAACTAGTGTGGGTCATCTGACATCTCAGGTATTTTCTCTGTCTCATGCTGATTGGAGGTTGCTAGGGGGTTGCTATGGGTCCTCACCTAGTCTGACTGAGTCAGGGACACCTGGTGCCGCAGACCTCTCCTGTTATTTACAACAAACAACTCAGCAGGGTGGGTATATGCTTAGGCATGCTCTGAGGGTTTTTCCAAGGACAAGGGTCATGCCCCCTTCCTTAGGACAGGCCTTGAGGTAGAAGCTGCTGTTATTTATTTATTTTTTAAAATGGAGTCACATTAGTTTCTCACACCCACACTGGGTGGCTAGGGGAGAAAATGCGGGAAGAGGTCTGCATCCTGAGCCCTAGATAGCCATGCTTGGTCCTGCTCTCCAGATATGGCCAGGTGCACTGCCTCTGCACAGGGCCCCAGCCCCCCGTCTGTGCTGGCAGGTGACATCTGCATGGCTTGAAGGGGCCCATGGCCAAGGACCACGGTCTTAGGCTGGGGACGGGGCACTTGGGATACTCCACATGGCCCGGCCAAGACGTGCCTCACTTCAGGGCTCCACATCCCTTTTGTCACCAAAATCCTGATGCTGGGTGACACAGCCAGTGGAGGACAGAGCTCTCCTGGTAGTCCTGCACCTGTGAGTTCCCAGTCCTCGACCTTCTGGGCAGCAGCAGAGGCAGGGGTATGTACTGGGGCTGTGGCGGGCAGGCACACTGGGTCCCCAGGTCCTGGACCTTCTGGGCAGCAGCAGAGGCAGGGGTGTGTACTGGGGCTGTGGCGGGCAGGCACACTGGGTCCCCAGGTCGTCAGATGCTTGCTACTGTCGGGAAACACCTCCCTTGGGCCTGGGGCTGAGAAGAGGCCAGTGTCCTTCACTGGGACCCTCCCCTGGAGGCATAAGGCTAGGGACAGGGGTCCCCAAGAGGACCAGGATGGTTGCTCTGCAAGGGAGGCTTCCCTGCCCTCCACCCCAGGAGCAGAGCCTCCAGGTAGACAAGCTGGACAGAGGCGTCCTGAGTCCAGGGTCCAAATCACTCAGGTGCAGCGCGAAGTCCGCCTCCTTTGGGGAGCCTCCCCTGCCTCCCTGCCCAGCAGTAGCTCTGGTCATTCCTCTCCTGAGCTCCCTTATTCGCAGAGAGATTCACTGTCCTTGTGACCCACAGGACGAGGGACGTTCTGTGAGGGGTCCCAGGGGTTGACAGGGACATCTGGAACGAGTGAGGGAGTGTGTGAACTGCTTCTGTAGGCTGCAGACCTGGGCTCTGGCAGCAGAGTCCTGCCCCACACAGGTCCCGCTACCCGGTGCCCTGAAATGCCCCTCCCAACACCCCCAAAGCACCCGGGAGTGAGAGGAGGGGCAGGTGGCTGCCCCTGCACCCCCAGGCCTGTCCTGCAGGGTCCAGTACCCGCCCGACACCAGCCTCCCTGTGGCTGTCTCCCCGAGTCCTCAGGAGTCACCAGCCCAGAGACCTCGCTGAAGCCCCCTGAGCTGTGGAGGTGGCTGTGGCTGCCGAGGGGCACGGTCTCCCAGACCCTGTTTTTTCCTTTCCTTATCACCATCAGCCAATCGTGGGATAGAGATACAGAGCAGCCCCGTCAGAGAGCACCATTAAGCTGTCATCTGAGCAACTGTGTACGAAAAGGCATCAGATACCGGTCCGCCCGGGGCTCCCGGGGGCTGTGCTGGCCTCCTGGCCTTGCCCCGGCCCCAGGCTCCTATGGAGACACAGCTCCTCAGGGACTGGGCACCACTGCCCATCCTGGCCAGCACCCTGGAGTGTGGCCACACAGGGTCCATGGGGCACAGAGCCAGGTATGAGTCCAGGCCAGCAAAGGGGCTGTGTCCCCTAAGACAGTCATCCCTCATAGCTAGAGGCTTCCCACTCACAAGGCCATGGCCAACATGGCCCCTGAAGTCAGGCCAGAACTTTCTCTGCCCCAGCTGGACATTCAGACCACCAAGCTGCTGGGCAGCAGAGCAGTGTGGCCCCAGCCCCTGCACAAATGGGGAAACAGGTGTGGTGGGGACCGAGGTGAGGCAGGCCTCAGCCCTGCTCCCCCTCGGGGATGGCACTGTCCTACAGCCACTCCCTTCAGCCCCAGGGCTGTGGGCCACGGAGCCCCCAAGTGCAGAATTGGGGTGATCCTCCAAGGCCAGCAGGTACTTCCAAAGTCGGCTCCCCTCCCCAGCCGTGCCTGGCCACAGCTGCCCAGGGCCCTACTGGGGGTGACTCATCAGAGGCCAGGTGGCCGGTGGAGGGTGTCACAGCCAGGATGGGGTCAGGCCCTAAAGGAGGGACAGGTGTGATGCCCAGGGGCTAGGACATGGAGGGAAGGCTTGGCCCTGCCTGGCGTAGTGTGCAGAGCCCATGCCCCCACCTGTGTGCACACGGGGTCTACACATGCATGTGAGCCACCAGGCCAGGCTGGGCTGCAGGGCCAGGAGATGGCCAGTCTTAGAGGGAAGGGGAAAGTGTGACCACCTCAGGTCACCTTAGATGGTGGGTCCCCAGGCACTCAGCAGGTGCTCCAGACAGAGGGTCCCCAGGCACCCTGCAGGTGCCCCTACCATATCCTGCAGCTGGCAGCTGAGGGTCTCAGGCCGAGGACAGGGCAGTGAAGGGCCCATCCAAACCTAGGCCTGCACACTCGTCACACCACTGGTCTGGATGCAGTGGCCCCTGTGGCCATGCTGGGGCAAAGAGGCCGCCTTCCAAAGGGCTGGTCTGCACTTGCAGAGCCCTGGGCACTGTGTCCACTACAGAGTCCTCCCTCCTGTCCTCCCCCAAAGCAGCAGGAGGCTGAGGGACAGGGCTGGGAGCCAGAGCCAGGACCAAAGCCCAGCTCAGCCTGAGCAGCACAGGCACTCCCAGAGCGTCGAGGATCCCAGGCCAGGGTGCTGCCAGCTGAAGGTGGGGTGGGGTCCATGTTCACTGGCTGAGCCAAGGAAGGCCTCCGAGAGCCAGTAGGGTGAGCACCGCCAGCCCTCGCGGACAGGCCTTGGGGTCGTGCTGCCAGGGAGTGGGGCAGGGGCCTCCACGAGGCCGCAGGAAACAGGCCTGCAAGGCCCCTGACCACAGGCGTCCCGCAGCATGGCGATGGCCCCACTCCACCCAGGCCACCCGGTGGCTCAGAAGCACAGGATCCAGAGGCCTTTTCCATGAAGGTCTTTATGGGTTTGGAAATTTAAACACCGCAGAGCCTGAGTTGAATTGGAAAGCAAAAGTCTCTAAGCTTGTACATCTTAAAGGAAAAAAATTCAATTAAGTGGGATTTTAGCTGTTTCAATAAAATTGGACTCCCTTTTCAAGATAAGAGCTCTCCAGTATGGAAGAGCCTTTATGTGCCACGAGTATCTGCGTCTCCTAAACGCCTAATCCCCGCTCGGGACACAATGCCCACAACAGGAAATCAATGTATAGTCGAATCCATTTGAAAATATAAAATAAACTAATATCTGAGTGGGAGAGTGACTTCCTATGGATTAAGGGCTGCACACACGGCAGAAAGCCTCGCTGCTTTGCAAGTGGAAGTGGGTGGGCTGGGGGTCCCAGGAAGGGGCCCTGGGAGGCCACTGGGATGGGCACCAGGGCACAAGCATCCCAGCAAGAGCTGTGCCGTGCAGGAGGACGGATGTGCAGGGGCAGCTTCCGGGGTCAGAGCCAGGCTACAGCCAATGGACACTTGTAACCACTGGGCTGTTCTACCATTTCAGAATGGTCAGCCTTTGAGGTTACAGATGGCCCCTCCTCCTGGCCACAGCTGGGGTTAGCAGTGGCACCAAGCCACCGGCCTGGGGGACAGGGTAAGGTGCTCCTAACCCTCTAAATACTGTGAGCAGAGCTGTCCTGCACCGCCCAGCCCAGAGGCCTGGGAGAGAAGCCCATCCCTGGCCCTGACAGAGAGGGAAGTGGAGCAGCCCTGGACGTGGGGTAGGGAAGGGCCAGGGTAAGGGGCTCCTTGTGGACTGCAGGAGACCAGCACGGAACGGGCTCCCAGGTGAGAATGGGCCAAGTGTTCCTCAGATGAGGACTGTCCCCAGACTGCCCCCAGGATGGCAGGACGAAGTGCCCGCTCTCTGCAGGCCCTGGGCTCTCACTGTGATATGCAGGGGCTGAAAGACAGTGTGTTCTTCTGCCATCCGGCCCCCAACGCCCCCAGTTCCAGAACCTCCTCCAGGGAGCCCTCCCAGAGACCTCCCAGACCCCCACACCCGGCTGCCAGGTCTCGGGGCCAGTCCTGCCGTCTGAGCCCCAGACCCTACCTTGTCCCGACTCATCCACACTGCGGGCAACCTGGATTTAGCCCTGCTGAGGCCACACTGTCCCCTGCCCCTGGCCCCACTCCAACAACCCCCACTCCACCTTGCTGCCCTTGACCCCACACCCCCTCTCACCCCCAGTTTGACTGGGCCCCCCAGCTTCAGGCTGCCTCGTGTCATCCTGGGTGTGGCACACAGGGAAGCCCACGGAGCAAGCCACTCTCTTCCAGTTCATTTTTGTTTCCAAATATTTCCTCCAGGTGAAACAACAGCCAGACAGGACCAGACACAGAAAGGACACCTCCTAGTGCGGTGGCCTCTGTGCAGGAGGACGGGACAGCCCAGCTGGCAGGGGGTCTGCCGAGCAGGCACCCTGGCAGTCTGGAAGTGTGGAAGGCTCCAACCCTGCCTGGTGCTCTGGGAGGGGCGGGACCCTCCGGGAGGTGGGCCTAGCAGGAGGTGGGAGCCCAGCCCCTACCCCTTCCTCTGATTCCTGGCTGCCCTGGGTGCCCAGGCCTGCTCCACCATGTGCTCTCACAGTGCTGCACCAGGTGCCCGGGCGTGAAAGATCAGGGCCAAGCAACTGTGCCCTGAAACCAAGAGCCACGATAAACCTTTTCTCTTTACAAGTTGATTACCCCAGTGTGTGTTACAGTCACAGAAAGTTGACACCCACACCTCGCAGCACCTAGAAACCCACCTCCCAGTGCCCACTGAACCGTGGACACACCGGTCCTCCTGCTCACCCACCCACCACCCATCTGCACATTCTCCAACAACCCACCTATTTACCCACATTTCCTCCCATCCATGAACCCGCCCATGCATCAACTCTCCATCCATCTACGCCTCGTGCTACCTGCCCATGCTCATCTGTCTATTCATCAATTCCTACACTGCTTAGTCATCAGCTTTCAGTTACAATAACAAATATCTGAGACAAATCAACTTATAAAAAGGGCAGTTTATTTTAGCTCAGTTTTGGAAGTTGCCGTCCGTCATCGATGGGTCCTGTGGCTTTGGGCTGAGGCTGGCCCGTCATGGCAGGAGGGCTTGGTGGACAAGACCAGTCACCTCATGACTGAGGAGCAAAAGAGAGAGAAAGGAAGAAGCTGGGATCCCACTGTCCCCTTCCAGGGTACATCCCCAGGACCAAAAACTCCCATGAGGCCCTGCTTCCTGAAGCTTCCCCCGCCTCCCACTGCATCAGGTGGGGACCGCGCCTTCAACACAGGGCCTTGGGGGACAGGCTACAGCACCCCCACCTGCCCATCTGTCTACCCACCCCATCCCAGCCACCCAGCCAACCAGCCAGCCTCTACTCCTGTCCCCTCTCGTCCATCATCCAGCACTACACAGCCAGGTAGTAAGTAAGTCTGCCTGCCCTCAGTCCAGGCCTGGAGCCCAGCACGTCCACCAGGGTGACGCCACCTCACTGTGTACATGCGCGTGGTCCCACCCTTGCTGTGAAGAAGGCTTGGGGCAGGTCGAGCGGCCGAGCTCCCGCAGGCTGGCGCCTAGTCCACTGGACACTGGCAGATGGGCTTGTTAGCGCAGTGAACTGTCAGGCATAACGAGGAGAAGGCTCGATTTGTAAACACTCGGTCAATATGAATTAACACCATCAGGATGGAGTTTGGACTAAATTGGACAACCTCATTGGCGGCATCCAAAGCCCAGCAACAATAGGTAAATTAGGTCATCATTAAATTATCATGAAGGAAAAATGCATAATCGGCAGCCACGCTGGTAGAAAGATGATGGTTATTTACAAAAACCCTGCTGTTTGCAAATTTGTGCAAAATTATTTGTTCCTGGCGGAGTTTTATGGAGCTATCTGCACATTATCTCCGCTCAAGACGCCCAGCCCTGCATATTAACCAATGTCTGTGGTTTAATTGGACATAGAACAGGCCAAATTGTAAATCGCTTTCCTGCCATCTATCTCTGTCTCCACACTGGTCCCTGGGAGCGCAGGGCAGAGTGAGGAGACAGGGCTCACCTCCTCCCTGGGGCCTCCATGTACCTCCTTCCTGCTGGGCCACAGCCCTGGAGCGGGGTGGCACCTGCCTGTGCTCAGCCGTAGCATGCAGAGCAAACGGACTCCAGACGGGCCGGAAGTGGTCACCGGCAGGAGGCTTGCAGAAGAAGTTGCCGAAGGCCACCAGGGGACCATTCTACAGATGTGCGTGCTTAACGGGCCTTCCTTCCACTGGACTATTAAAACGAGAGGGCACAAAGCGAGGGGATAAAGGGTGGCCACAGGCCAAACCTGGCCTCTCCTGGTCAGTGTGCCAGGTGACCACAGGCCTCAAGGGGCTCGGTATGGGCAGGGCCATGTTCAGCTGGCCCCGTGCCGATCTGGCCTTGAATTGGCTGGCCTGGGAGTGGGTAGCAGGGCTGGGACACAGATACGAGGCGCCCAGGGAGGACTGCAGCCTACAGTCTGGCCACTGCATGCCCACGTGGCTCCTCCACCGAGCTGTCATTCAACACAGAGGGTGCCCAAACGCTGGTCTGAAGGAGAACCCAGGACCAGCTGGCCAGCGTGGAGCGGGCTCTCCTTCACTGGCGATCTCTAAGGGTTGACGTGTATATTTTATCACAGTAGCATCCGCATGGAGGCTCACCACAGGCAGGGCCCTGTCAGGTGAGCCCATTTCCTCCCTGAGTGGCTGCAGATCTGATTTGAACTAGGGACAGCCACAGCCTAAGTCAAGTGCTTGGCCTCTCAACTTTCTTTTGGGGCAGGACATGGGTGGGGGGCATGCTGAGTATGGGGCGGAGACATGAGTGAACTGGATGAATTCTGGAAACCTGGACCCCAAGTCCCCAAGAGCAGCCCCTTTGGCCTGGCCAGAGGAGATGCTCCATGCCAATGTCCCTGGCAGCCTCTGAAGGGCGCCCTGCCCTTGTCTGCCTCTTTGCCCAGAAGCAACCCTGATGTCTTTTCTGTGTGTCGCTAACTCCACCAAAGGAACAGCAAGACGCACCCCAGCCTGTGGGTCGCGGCAGGAAGCCTGCATATGGACCCCCAGGGTGTCATACCCAGGGAGCAGGGTGCTTCCCAGGCACCTGGGTTTCAGGTTCCTGCTCAAGTCTCCTCTAGCCACCACCTGAGCTCTCCTGGACCCAGGGGCAGCTGATTCCCCAAGGGGCACCACGCTGGGCCCCCGTTAGGTTGAAGCCCTCGGCAACCCCAGGATGGGCACACAGACCAGAGGCCTGCCATCAGTGTGAGCTTGGTGGTGGGGACCTGGGAGCTGCACAGCTCTGTGCCCTTTCCTGGCCCTTGCTGGCCTTAGGTCTCAACTCCAGGTGCCATGTGCTGATGGTGCTGCTGGGCAGCAGGCATCTCCTCAGAGGATGTGAGGATGGTGGTGCTCAGGCCTCTGGGGCCGGCCACTGCAGTGGTGTCTTGAGCAGCCACCCAAGGCCTGTCCCCTGAGAGTGGAGCCTAGGTGTGCAACGAGGGTGGATGTGGGCAGGTGATGGGCTGTCAGGCTCCCCCTTCTGCCCTGTGCTTCCACTGCTCTGGCTCTCAGGGTTCGACCCTCAGGCACCTCTTCAGCGCCCTCCCGTGAAGTCGATGGAGGGGGTTTCACAGTGGCTAGGAGGGGTGGGCTCCTACTGGCCCCTCAGTGGCCCTGCTTGCCTCCTTTCTCTGTCCTTCCAGCCTCCAAAAGAGCTGGTAGCTCCTGGAGACTTCTCCAAGCTGCAGTGGCTGCGGCATCACCAGGCGGGCCTGGACACCTGCTCTGCTTTCCTACGTCCTGGGTTACCTCCCGCTCCCTGCAGACTCCAGCCAAGAGGGTGCCCATCACCCGGCCTGGCAGCCACTGTGGCAATCACTTTAGGGACTTGGAGATGTGAGCATCCCTTTGTGTGACTTGGACGGCATTTCCTGACTTGCTGCTGGGTGAATTCAGTAAAGCAGATGGACTCACACCCCTCCTGGACTTTGTCCACCACTTTCTCCTGCCTGGTGCTGCCTGAGGAAAACACAGAGCCCAGCCACACTGGGGCAGCCGTCAGAGAGACAGTCAGTCCACAGGCACAGGATCTCAGACGAGGGCTCTGGAGGAAGCCCAGCCAGGCGAGGAAGGAGGCTGGGGGCTGCAGGGCACGTGGTGCCACGGGGAACTGTCCTGGGCAGGGGGCAGCAGAGCACAGTTCCTGAGCCAGGAGGGGTTGCTCAGGCCTTGGCCCCGATCAGGTCATGAGGACTGCAGCCCACATGGTGGGGAGAAGCCCCTGCACGGGCAGGTGCCGTGGGTGATGGGTGACAGAAAGTGCAGGACTGACCCTCCCAGAAGGGGCCTTGGAAGTGCGCGCACGGCTAGGTGGGATCAAGCTGGGCATCGGCCATGGTGGGCATGAGAAAACTGTGGATGCCAGGTGGAGAGGCCTTGGGGTGACCAGCCTGGGGTCCAGGAAGAGCTGGGCTGGAGGAAGGCATGGGCGGTCAGCACACACACACCAGGAGAGGTCTTGGGAGGGTGGAGTGGGGCTCAGGGAGGCCCAGGGCCTGGAGGGCAGAGCCATGGCTGTGAGCCGAGCACAGACAGGCTGGGCAGACTTGCGCTGGGGCGTCCTGTGCACCTCTGCGAGAGTCCTGTCAGTATCCGGGTGTGGCCATGTGTGTCGTGTCTGCACGTGGGCTTCTGAGGCCCTGTGTCCCTCCAAGTGTCTGATCCTTGCCCTTGTGTGTCTGCCAGCCAGGGTCAGTTTGCTGAGGACCCCAGGCTGAGCCCTGCAGAGCCTGAGGGTGGGCAGGTGCACGGGCAGGTCAGGGTCAAGGTTGCTGGAGGAGCAGGGGCTGGGAGGGCCACACAGGAGGGCTGCCTGGAGCCACTCGACTCTCAGGGCCTCTGGCCGCTCTGCAGCCTGGGCCCAGGTCCCCATGGTGGCCGCTCTGGGCCACAGTCATAGCTCTGTCCATGTCTGACCTGGCGAATGGGGACCTGGGCCAGTGGGGCGGGGGGCCGAAGACGGCAGCCCAAGCTTCTGATGGAGACCTCCTCCTGCCCTGGGGAGCGGCCCCTGGAGGGTCGATCCTAGGCAACCACCTCATTGATCCCTCGACCAGGTTAATTAATTAATTAGGGCTGCCGTGAAGGAAGGTGGGCTGGGCCCCGGGAACGGATCCCCCACCAGGAGCTTTATTAGTACATAAAATGAGTGTTTAAAACCCACGCGGCCACGAGTGTGCTGTCGCAGCTTTTCATTAAACAAACCTATAAAATTACTTGCCTCATTATGTATTTTCGCGACTTCCTCTGCCTTCGATGCTCCCTCCCCACCTGCCTCCCGCCCGCTCTAAGTGCCTATTTGAAATCAATTTCTCTAATAACGGACTTAATGAGCTCATCAATTAGGGCTGCCATAACGGAGTGTAGCCGGGCTCTCCGGTTATCAGTTAAACTCTGGAACTAATTTCCATGCTTCATCTATCACGGGGTGCCCACGACGTTTGGCTGCTGCTCTGGGACGATAGGGAGACCCTAGGCCCTTCCTGCTGGCTGCACGGGTGTCCCAGGAAAGGACAATGAGGACCGAGGGGCCCACCTGGCCGGCGTGCAGGGTGCAGGCTTGGCCACACTGGCATCATTAGCAGTAATTGATGACAGGGGGCCCCAGACGAGGCGGCCTTCCACAGGGAAACCCCATTACACCTTCTCACCCTCCCATGAGGCCTCTTATGCCCCTCAGTCCTCTAACACACACCCCAACGGCTGCAAAGAGCCTCGTGTCTCCCCAAATCCTGAGCCCCAAAGGAAAGCAGAGCCCCTCCTGATGTCCAGGCCAGAGTTGGCCCAGGCCAGCGACAGTGTTCAGGGGCAGGCAGAGGACCCCAGAGAAGGGCAATGGCCAGGGAGGGAATGAGGAGAGCAGAAGGCACTGAAGCTGACCTGGGGGTATAGAGAAGGGAATGTCATGGGTAGGCAGGGCTCCACAGGACGTGGCAAGGTCAAAGGGACACATGGGAGAGGGACACAGGAGACCAGGCTCTGTGGGGGCCTGTGCTACTAGGGAGGCCCAGCAGGGCTGGAGCAGGGCCTGGGTGTGAAGAGCAGGGCCTCTGTCTCCTGCCACACCCAGGTTTGGGACAGCAGAAGGCAGTGGAGTCTCAGAGAGGGAGGTCCTGCTGCAGACCACCCTAGAAGTGCACAGAGGCTGGAAGAGTGTGTGCCTCCGCTCCGGTTGGGAGGGCCTCACAGCAAGGCAGGACCCAGGGAGCAGGGCTGCAGTCCAGGGCCCTCTGCCTGACGCCCTGGGATGGCGGTAGCGGCACATTCCTGCCCCAGGCCTGAGTGGCCACCTGGAGAGGAAGGAGGGGACCAGGGTCCCAGGCTCAGGACAGTCTGATTTTCCCAAGCCAGACACCAGCTGCGACCAGAGAAGATGAAGAAACAGGGTGCCCTTGGGGAACGGAGGCACAGAGCACATGCCTCCCTGCCCAAGTGAGGACAGCACAGTGGCCCTAGAGATTGACTGCATCTTGCCCTGGCCCTGGCCCCAGCCTGCAGTCATCTTCACCAGGCTGGGCCAGGGCTCCTGACGCCTCACGTGGCACCTGCTGGACCTGTCCCCTGCGGCCCCAAGCCCAAGCCTAGGCTGAACACCCCCTACACCCAGGACAGCCTGGACAAGCCCAGTTAGCCCCCACCAGCATGGCCCAGGCAGGAGGCCACGGTCACCCCAGGGTGCCCCTGGTGGCAGGCAGACCCTGTGCACATAGAGAGAAGGCTTGTGGGCTTAGCGGAAGAGGGTGCGGCTGGTGAAGGGCTGGGGCGTGCTGGTAGGGGCGAAAGGCCAGCGTGGCCCCTTCTTCCATCTCCTGCACCCCCAGGCCCACAGGGCAAAGTGGGCTTGAAGATCCCGCACGCTGGGGGTGGACGGTGGCCCCTCCTGGTGGCAAGGGGTGCACGTCACCGCTTAGCCCGCTGCTCCGGGTGATTTGTCATAGTCAGCCTGGATCTTCTCATTAGTGAGAAGCCATTAGTGCGGCTTTATCAGTGGTGGAGTCGCTGTGCGCAGGAGGCTGGCCCGGCCGCCTTCCAGAGCGCCACCTCCAGGCTGCTCTGGGGCGGCCCCATTGATGGGCCCAGGCAGTGCTACACAACCCAACCAGGCCCTGGACAGCTGCTCCGGCTCTCCCCACACTGGGCACAGCCGGGCTGGAGCTTGGGGTGAGTTGAGCTGGGCGGCAGTCTCAGGGAGGGAGGTCCTGCTGCAGACCACCCTGCAAGTCACACCAGGGCCAGGAGCTTGCAGGGGGAGCACCTGCAGGGGAGGAGCACCTACAGGATGAGGAGCACCTGCAGGGTGAGGAGCTACAAGGTGAGGAGCGCCTGCAGGGGAGGAGCACTACAGGATGAGGAGCACCTGCAGGGGAGGAGCATCTACAGGGTGAGGAGCACCTGCAGGGGAGGAGCACCTACAGGATGAGGAGCACCTGCAGGGGAGGAGCATCTACAGGGTGAGGAGCACCTGCAGGGGAGGAGCACCTGCAGGATGAGGAGCATCTGCAGGGGAGGAGCACCTGCAGAAGGACAAGCCCTCCAGCAGCACTGTCCCAGGGACAAGGGCTGTGATACACATCTGAGGGACGCCAGGCACAAGTCCTGCCTCCAGAGGACTGCCTCAGGACGGCTACCCCAGGAGTCCTGGGTGGAGGGGGTGGGGGTGCTCTGAGCAGGGAGGGCACGGTCTGGAGAAGGCGATGCAGCCTCAGGGGCAGCGGCTGGAGTGAGAGGTGGGGCCAGCAGGTGGGGGGCAGGAGAAGAGGCCATGAGAAAGGGGAAGGACCAGGTGCAGACCCAGGACCGGGATGCAGAGTCGCTGAGGCTGCGCAGAGATGTTTGCAGCAGGGAGAGGTCAGCAGGCCGATGACCCTACGAGGGCAAATCTGGAGGCAGAAGTGCATGTGGTGCAGCAATGCAGAGCCCATGGGGACAAGACAGGTGGCCTGGAAGCCAGGGCGGAGCTGGGAGGAGTGTGGGGACACTGTCAGGTGAGGGCAAGGCTTTGGAGGTGGAGCAGGGCCAGCGCCTGTGCTAGAGTGCTGGGGAGGGTGCCGCAGGCCAGGAGGGCCCTGTGGGGGAGGACACAGTGGGCCCCGGCACAGCCAGCGGGCATCTCAGAGACTCTGCACCCACATCCTTCTGTGTCTGGGTCTCTCCCTGGCTGGCTGGGTCAATGCCCTCCTGCCCATGTCACCCCTCCCTGTCTACCACATGGAGACCACCCTGGGCTGCTCTCTGGGCCCTCCGTGTCTTAGACACTGTCACACCCGCTCCCATCTGGCAGAAGCAGCTCTTGGCCATAAGGCACAATAGGCCCTCAGAAAGGGAAACTGAGCAAGGAAGGGTCTGTGGGGTTTAGCTACAGCGTGGGCAAATGAGGAGCACCTGCAGGGGGAGCACCTGCAGGGTAGGAGCACCTGCAGGGGAGGAGCACCTGCAGGGGGAGGAGCTACAGGAGGAGCACCTGCAGGGGACAAGCACCTACAGGAGGACCACCTGAAGGGTGAGGAGCACTTGCAGGGGGAACAGCTACAGGGGAGGAGCACCTACAGGGGAGGAGCACCTACAGGGTGAGGAGCACCTGCAGGGGAAGGAGCATCTGCAGGGGAGGAGCACCTTCAGGGTGAGGAGCACCTGCAGGGGAGGAGCACCTTCAGGAGGAGAATCTACAGGGGGGAGCACCTGCAGGGGAGGAACACCTGCAGGGGGAGCAACTTCAAGAAGGAGCACCTACAGGGAAGCAGCACCTACAGGGGAGGAGCACCTGCAGGGGGAGCAGCTACAGGGGAGGAGCACCTGCAGGGGAGGAGCACCTACAGGAGGAGCACCTGCAGGGGAAGCAACTACAGGGGAGGAGCACCTGCAGGGGAGAAGCACCTACAGGAGGAGCACCTGCAGGGGGAGCATCTACAGGGGAGGAGCACTGCAGGAGGAGCACTGCAGGGGGAGTACCTGCAGAGGCAGGGGTGATCTGGCTGGAGTCCTGGGCATCAGTTCTGCCTGCTGTCTGTACTGGACTCCCAAGGAGAGTTGGCACGGAATTTTGCAGGGCTGGAAAGGGAGCCACACCCTCCTCCTGACAGCATCCCCACGCTCCTACCTGCCCTGCCACGGCTGCTACCTGTCTTGTCATAGGCTCTGCATTGCTGCATTGTGTGGCACTTCTGCCTCCAGGGAGGATGGGTGACCCTGATGCTTGGGTTCTGCTCCCCATGCCCAAGCAAGGGAGAAAGTGGGGACAGTCAGGCAGTGGCTTAGCATAGGGCCCAGCTTGCTGCAGGGCCCAGTTCCCAAACTTTCCATGAGGGCCTCTTTCCCCACACTGGGAGGGGCCACAGCCTAGGCTGACGACCTCTGAACCCCACAGGAACCTGGGCTTCAGTTCCCTTTCCTGGGAAAGGATGGTAGCACAACCGTGGGGAGGCTTCCGCAAGATGGCAGGGTACAGCTAAGCCCGTGGGGACGGCTGAGCACGCTGGAGTCACAGAAGGGAGAAGGTGATGATCACAGCCGTGCTGAGGGAAGACGGCACCAGGCTGCAGCCCAGAGTGTGGGGGCCGTGGAGAGGCCACAGCAGGTAAATCAGGTCCCCAAGGCCTGAGCAGAGGGGAACTGTGAACAGGAAGCCTCAGGCAGAAGGGCAGAGCTCCACCTGGGGCCCAGGGAGGCTCTGGCTGGGCTCCAGCCCTGGCTCTCTCCTGGTCTGCGGGCGGGTGCCGAGTCAGGCCCCCCTCGTGAAGTGAGCTCACCTCCCAGCAGCTCAACCAGGGGTCCCCACTAGAACACCACGCCTGTCCTCCGCTGCTCTGGACTCAGCACTGGCCCTGCTCACCAGCTCTCCCTCCTCACCCTTTAGACATGTCCCCACTGGCTGCACCTTCACTCTGCTCCCCAGGCCCCGCTTCAAGTACCCTACCATGGGTCAGGCCTTCCAGAGTGTGTGGGCCCTGCCCCACATCCCTGCCCCAGCCCAGGCCCAAGGAAGAGACCATCGGCTCCAGGGGTGGCTGCTGTTGTGGGCTCTCCAGGGGGCTCTGAAGATCCGAGGAGGGATGGGAAGGGTGTCCTGGCTGGGCGGGGGAATGGGCAGCTGGCCTTGTAGCGGGAAGGGTTTTCCCAGGGGCTCCCAGGAGGACTGGGGGCACAGCCAGCTCAGTTCATGGGGTGACAGGAGCCGGAGGAGATGCCTCCTCCCCCGTAGAGAAGCCCACCCAGTGAGCTTGCCCCCGAGCCTGGTGTCTGTGGGGGCAGCCGTTCCACCTTCCTGGCTGGCCTCTGTCCCGGTCCTGACCCAGCAGGCTGAAGGGGTGGAGCCGAGACCCAGTGGCCCAGGCCCCTCACCAGCCAGTGGCAGAACCCCAATCCCATCAGTCCTCCTTCAGCACTTCAGTTTTGGGGGTAGACAAGCTCCTCGTGGCAACCCGAGTTTTGGCCCCCTCCCTACTCGAGGGCACAGGGAGCCAGGACAGTAGCAGAGAATGGACACCATACCAGAGACCCCCAGAGAAGGGCCAGGGGGGAGCAGCCAGATTTAGGGAGCCTCCCACTCCTTCCATCCCCCCTTATGTGGGTACATGCGCACCCCAAAGCCACAGGCTCCAAGGGAAGCCACAGGCTAGGGGCTGAGACAGCGCCCACCAGCTAAGAAGGGTTGGCATCGCCAGGCAGGACACCGTCCCTGGGGCCTGAGGGCCTCCATTCCCTCCATGGCCCCTCCTTTGCCCCAAGCAGGCAGGGCCTCCGGAAGGGACAGGGTTAAGAGCCTGGTGCCTCCTCCATTCCTTTGAAATGGCTCCCTGGTTCCAGAATGACTCTGGCTTCCCCTCTTAATCTGTATTTTACGAGTGAGGAGCTTTGCATTATGCAAATCGTTAGATAGGAACAGGTGACATTTCAGCAAAGAACATGAGCAGGCGGCGGCCGGTGGCGGCCGATTTAGACATTAGTATTTGTCACCAGGGCGTGGGGCGGCAGGACTGGGCCAGGGAGGGCTCCTCAAACCTTAAGGTGGAAGTCTGGACCCTGGACCGGCCAGTGCTGCCACACACCCTGCGCCACAGGACCAGGCTGAGATCCGCCAGGCTCCTCCGAGAGCTCGCTGTGCCCGCGGCTGGGTCAGTGCAGCCCCCTGTACTGACGAAGAAGCAGAGGCCGAGGGAGGAGGACAGAGCCAGGAAGGGTCAGCCCAGTGGACAGCCCAGTGGATGTCACCTGCCCCCAGGGGGAGCCTGCCCCAGCGCCCTTCCCCTGCAGGGCCACTCCTCCCCAGGCTCTGTCCCCAGCCTGCACTCTCCCTCATGGCACGCCCACCCCTCTGTGCCACCTCCCATAGCTCCCCTGGGCAGGCGTGTGTGGCCACCATCCATCATCCCTCTGTCCAACGCAGCCACCGTCCATTTCCCAGGAAGTTGCTTGAGAGGAAATGGATGAAAAGAGAAGCAAGCGCCACTGCACCCCGCAGAGAAGCCTAGAGCCCTTCAGTCCCCAGCCGCCTGCCAAGGCCTGCAATGCCCACCTTTATCCCTGAGCTCAGAGGTCTGGGGGGCAGTAGGAAGACATGTGGCCCCCAGGGCCTCCTGAGGTCAGGGCTGGTGATGGTGGCCAGAGCACACTTTCTCCAGGAGATCCACAGGGACTGGGCCACGTAAGGAACCAAAGTCACCAGCACAGACAAGGACATCAGCGGGCCCCGGCCCAGGGAGCAGTGAGCTCAGGAGGCCCTGTGTCAGGCTCCCATGGCAGCTCCCAGTGCCAGCAGGACTTCAGTGTCCGCCAGGTCTCTGCAGACAGGCCATCTGGAGCTCCCGTGTGGATGGGCAGCTCCGGCTCAGATGGCCCCTGGTTCCGGGGTGCACAGAAGGAGGAAGGAGCAGGAAATACCTGGCCTGGAGGCAGGAGGGCAGCCCACCCCAGTTCTGTGAGACAGCCCCTCTCCGAGTTCCAAGGGACAAGTGGCATATTCAAGGAGCCTGGAGCCTGGGCAAGTTTCAGAGCAGATTAAGGGAGATTGCTTTGGATATCTTGGAACAGGGCTCCTTGACCACTGGACAAGGAGCCTCTGGCCATTGTTGGGAGGTGGCCTCGGTGGTGTTTCTGGGCAGGGTTGTAGTGCCAGGCTGTGGCTCTGTGGAATCCCTTGCAGTATTTCCTGTCTTCAGGTGACAGGTGTGACAGTGCCCTGGTTCATCTATCTGCCAGTGTTGACATCGGTGACTCCACCCTGACAACTCTTACAGGACTGCAGGGCAGGGACACAAGGGAGAGGCTGTCCTCAAGCTGAGGCCAGAGGACTTGGAGGAAGGCAGTGTCTCGGGAGCCTGGGAAACTGGGAGCCCCAGCCCCACCCCAGCTTCAGCTGCAAGGGACAGCACAGTGCGGGGGGGGGGGGGGTCCTCCGGGAGAATTTGGGGCAGAAATGAACACATGGGATCATGTGAGAGAGGAGGGAAGGTCAAGGGCCCTGAACCAGGAACAGCCCAGTGGATGTCACCTGCCCCCAGGGGGACCTGAGCCCTTGCTTGGAGCACCCCCTCCCCCACCTGGGGAGCTGAGGGGAGAGCTGGCTGCAGGCTGAGGGCTCTGCCCCTTCCAAGCCCCACCACACAGGCCCCTGCCCCAAAGCCTGCTGGGGCACGGAGTTGGTCTCTGTGGAACAGCTCTCAGAGCCCCAGAACTTTGAGTTCTGGATCCTGTGGGTGGGCTGGGTGTCCTTGGGGCGAGAAGAGAAGGTGCAGTTGGAACCCTCCACTCACTGGTCCATTCCCAGCCAGCAGCCAGGGGTGAGGCAGCAGTGGGTCCTCAAACATCCGCAGCCTATAGCCGCTCAGCAGTCTGCAGGCCCAGGCAGCAGAGAGACCAGCAGGCAGCAGCCAGAAGCAGAGCTCCCCATGAGCCCAGCCCGGGCCCAGGAGGCTCACACCTGCCCACATGGGGAGCGGAGGGCCTCACCATGCACCCAGCAGGGAAAGACAGGGCAGGAAACCCAGCCCTCACCACCAGGCTCCACAGCGCCCCTTGCCTGGCCTAGGATCCCCCAGGGCTGGTGCCCCCTCTGCACTCCTGCCATCTGGGGCAGGGCTCCCCAAATGACAACCCTACCATCCCCTATGGGGGTCCTGCTTCTCAAGTGTGGGTCCCTGTCCCCAAAGGGTATTCCTCCCCTCCCGAGTCCTTTCTCCACCCAAGCCACAGATCAAAGCAAACCCACAGCCCTGGGAGAAGTCAGAGCAGCGGGTGAGCACGGCATGAAGCCCCTAGCAGACCAGGCACCTTCCAGGGCACCCAGAGGCACAGCGCCCCAACAGTGTTGGGCACATGGGGTGGGAAGCCTGCGGGCAGGGTGCACCCCAGCTCAATGCCCAGTCGTTGCCTGGGCTGCTCTGGGAGTTGGGAGGCCAGCAGCAGAGCCAGGAGCTGTCCCCTGTAGCAGCTCAGAGTTATGCAGGCTGGTGACTGCCCTGACCCTGGGGCCCTCAGTGTGCCCTGTCTGGCATGGCCCCCTCTGCAGCCTTCTCCAGTGGATGGCCCAGGGCACCAGCCTTATCTGTCCTGCAAGCCCCTGTGCAAAAAAAATTGGAATAAACGAAGACTTGAAAATGGACATGTAATTTTGCCTTTTGAAGACGTCCGCACTGGTGCATTTGCCTCACCCAGACCCCAGGGCCCTGCAACCCATCCCCCCCCCCATGTCCCTCACCCTCTCCTTGCAGCGGTGTGTGGGGCAGTGTCTCTTTCCCAGGAGCACCCTGCTCTCCGCAGTGACATTTAAGATGAAAAGAAAGGGACAGTCCCTGCTCTAATAGTGTAGCAGGCCTGAAATTAGCATGAGAAAAGGAAACTGTCCTTATCAGGAGGAGTGTGGACGCTGCTCAGCTTCCGTTCCTTTGTCTATTGTCAATAATCACTTACCGTCAGGCCCATAAATGTCATTCTTGGGGTGCTCATAAACAGCCCGTCCCTTTTTAAATTAGCAGGTAGAGATATTTATGGGTTTCTATTAAGGTGAAGATGGGGGAGTTGAGAGCCCGGTGGCCCGGATAAGGGAGAGGTTGGGGAGCTGCAGGAGGCAGGGAGCCTCTGCACCCTCCCTGCACAACTGAGGGCGCCTGGGAGGCTCCACGTGGGGCGGGGCTGTCCAAGGGCAGAGGCCACCCGCTGCTTGAGGGGTTGCATTTCAGTGTGGTCAGGGACTGGGGCACACCCCCACCTACTCCCACCTACTCCCACCTGGGGGCTGGGCCTCAGCTGCTCATCTGAGAGGTGGGCGGAGCCGAGCTGCAGCCGAGCTGCCTTGGGGACAGCAGAAGGGCAGCTCCAGCAGGCAGACTCTGCACGCGTGCAGCGCGCCCGCGCACACACTCACACTCACACATACACACACACACACAGACACACAGACACACGGCCCTCCACGAGCCCAAGGCTCCCTCCTCCTCTCATCCGTGCTCCCCATTACAGCTCAGCCTATCTTCCCCTCCTGCAGGCTTCCTGTCCCCTCAGGACCTCTCTCCTAGTTCGTTCTCCTGCCCGGGGGCCCCACTCCTCCCAGCTCCTCCTCCTCTAGCTCCTCCTCCCCCAGCTCCTCCCACCACTAGCTCCTCCCTCTTCACAGCTCCTCCCTCCTCCTCTTCCTCCCCCCTCAGAGCTCCTCCCCCTTACAGCTCCTCCTCCTAACTCCTTCTTCCTCTTGGATCCTCCTCCTCACAGTTCCTCTCTCCTCATAGCTCCTCCCTCCCCCAGCTCCTCCCTCCTCTAGCTCCTCCATCCTCACAGCTCCCTCCTCCTCACAACTCCTCCTCCAGCTCCTCCTCCTCCAGCTCCTCTTCCTCCAGCTCCCTCTTATTCACAGCTCCTCCTCCTCACAGCTCCTCCCTCCTCCAGCTCCTCCTCTTCACAGCTCCACAATCCTCCAGCTCCTCCTCCTCACAGCTCCCTCTTATTCACAGCTCCTCCTCCTCCAGCTCCTCCTCCTCACAGCTCCCTCTTCTTCACAGCTCCCTCCTCCTCACAACTCCTCCTCCTCACAGCTCCTCCCTCACAGCTCCCTCTTCTTCACAACTTCTCCTCCTCCAGCTCCTCCTCTTCACAGCTCCTCCCTCCTCCAGCTCCTCCTCCTCACAGCCCCTCCCTCCTCACAGCTCCCTCCTCCTCACAGCTCTTCCTCCTCACAGCCCCTCCTCCTCACAGCCCCTCCCTCCTCACAGCTCCTCCTCTTCACAGCCCCTCCCTCCTCACAGCCCCTCCTCCTCACAGCCCCTCCTCCTCACAGCTCCTCCTCCTCACAGCCACTCCTCCTCACAGCTCCTCCTCCTCACAGCCCCTCCTCCTCACAGCCCCTCCCTCCTCACAGCTCCCTCCTCCTCACAGCCCCTCCTCCTCACAGCTCCTCCTCCTCACAGCCCCTCCTCCTCACAGCTCCCTCCTCCTCACAGCCTCTCCTCCTCACAGCTCCTCCTCCTCACAGCCCCTCCCTCCTCACAGCTCCCTCCTCCTCACAGCTCTTCCTCCTCACAGCCCCTCCTCCTCCAGCCCTTCCTCCTCACAGCCCCTCCTCCTCACAGCCCCTCCTCCTCACAGCCCCTCCTCCTCACAGCCCCTCCTCCTCACAGCCCCTCCTCCTCACGGCCCCTCCTCCTCACGGCCCCTCCTCCTCACGGCCCCTCCTCCTCACGGCCCCTCCCTCCTCACAGCCCCTCCTCCTCACAGCTCCCTCCTCCTCCAGCCCTTCCTCCTCACAGCCCCTCCTCCTCACAGCCCCTCCTCCTCACAGCCCCTCCTCCTCACAGCCCCTCCTCCTCACGGCCCCTCCCTCCTCACGGCTCCTCCTCCTCACGGCCCCTCCCTCCTCACGGCCCCTCCTCCTCACAGCTCCTCCTCTTCACAGCTCCCTCCTCCTCACAGCTCTTCCTCCTCACAGCCCCTCCCTCCTCACAGCCCCTCCTCCTCACAGCTCCTCCTCCTCACAGCTCCCTCCTCCTCACAGGCCCTCCTCCTCACAGCCCCTCCTCCTCACAGCCCCTCCTCCTCACAGCCCCTCCTCCTCACAGCCCCTCCTCCTCACGGCCCCTCCCTCCTCACGGCTCCTCCTCCTCACGGCCCCTCCCTCCTCACGGCCCCTCCTCCTCACGGCTCCTCCTCTTCACGGCTCCCTCCTCCTCACAGCTCTTCCTCCTCACAGCCCCTCCCTCCTCACAGCCCCTCCTCCTCACAGCTCCTCCTCCTCACAGCTCCCTCCTCCTCACAGGCCCTCCTCCTCACAGCCCCTCCTCCTCACAGCCCCTCCTCCTCACAGCCCCTCCTCCTCCTCTAGTTCCTCCATCCTCACAGCTTCTCCTCCTCCAGCCCCTCCTCCTCCCCCAGCTCCTCCCTCCTCCTGGCTCCTCCCTCTTCCTCCCTCCTCCTGTCTCCTCCCTCCTCCAGCTCAGCCCCTCACTCCTGACCCAGGCTTGATTCTGTTTCCACTTTCTGGGCAACTTCCTTTCTCTGTTACAGGACCCCAGGCTGCTCCAGAGGCCCCTCTGGTCTGTGATGGCCCTACAGTGGGGCACACTGGCTGGTGTCTGGTAGTGCAGACCCGGGGCTTGTCTTGCATTGTTTCCTGGTCAGCAGGTGCCCTTGTCACCTCCCAGCAGGGTCAGTGAGATACCTCAGGGATCATTGGTCGTGTGGCCCACATGACGTGTGCCAGGGGCCTCCTTGGGCAGGACCTGTGCCCTCAGTGCTCCTTGCCTGGGTGGGTCACTAAGAGCAGCTCCCCAGGCGGAGTCAAGCCCCCTCCTGTGGGGTCTGACATTCTTCTTGCGTCTGGGAGAAAGACTGGCAGAGGGGCTCTGTTTAAAACAGAGGTGGCCTCCAATGCCCCATAGCCCTCATGCTCTCGGACCCTGAGGCCATACCCTGGCCCCTTACCTTGCAGAGGTGGCTCACACAGGCAGGAACAGGAGGTGCCAAGGAGCAAAGGGGTGGCTGTACAGAGGGTGACCCGTGCAGGAGCAGTCTCCCTCAGTGCTGGAGCACCCACGTCCCCTCGCGCTTGTGGCTAGACTCCCCCAGCCGCCACAGTGAGGCCAGTCTGCCTGAGCCCTTGGGTTGCCTTGTCCCTCCCTCCCTGTGGGTCAGCACACTTGACACAGAGGTTAAAAATGTGCAGCGCACACAAGGGGCAGGCAGGACTCACAAAAGTGCCCACAGGGACTTCAAGATGCTGGCCTCCTAAACTGTGACCCTGCACTTGATGACAGTGTCACCAGTAGGGGCACCATGAGGAGGGAAGTCGGGGTCAGAGGTATGCACTCCTGAGGCAGGCACGGAGGACTGGGTAAACGGGGCAGGAGACCTTGGGGACCTCGGAGGCGAGCATGCAGGGTGGGGCATGGGGTAGTGCCATGCGGGCCCGCCCATGTGGGAGCCCAGACACATGGGCCACTCTCAGGTCCCCACCCAGAAATGACTGGCTACCCCTCAGGTCCCAAGCAGCCAATCTCCCTCCTTGCCAGGATGACTAGTGGGAGGACAGAGTGAGGTGGCCACTGGTACCCTAGGGTGGGCCGGCAGAGAGATCAGTCTCTGAGGAACTTGAAGTCCAGAGGCCATCGCATGGCATGGGAGGGGAATGGCCCTGCAAACCCTGGCACACAGGGCCCTCGAACCCCTCTGTGGGGCAGCAGGGCAGCCCGGGTGGAGCCCCGGGGGCACACGCAGGCTGCAGCCCCCTTCCTGGGCCACCGCAGTGCATCTCGCAGCTGGCTCCGCAGCCGACCACATTCCACCTTAAATGGGTTTGATCAGCGCTGCACCGGTGAGCGCATGCTAATATTGGCTCCAATAAAGAGCAAATCAGGACCCAAGTCGACTCGTCTTATCGCACAGTCAGAACTGATGGCTGCAGAAGTCATAAAGATCCCATTTAATCTCGCGCCTATCTATCACGCGGCCGTCTTCATCCTCTTTGTGCCGGGGTAATATGTGCTCATTACGGAAGCAAAACAGATCTGGCATGAATAAACGCGGATGGAGTGCTCACTTGGAACGTGACAGCATGATCAGTGGCGGCCGTAATCGCAGAGAATCGAGGGCTAAATTATTCCATAACCGTGATTTGAGGGGACAGCCCAGAGCACCCCACAGCTGCCTGCGGAGCAGCGACGTGTCCTGATAAAACATCCTTCCCAATTTACGGGGCCGCGCTTGACTAATCTGCCGCGGCGCGCACACTGGCTAATCATGCCATCAGTGCCGGAGAAGGGGCTCAATTGGGACTCAAATGAAAGGAGATTGGAGAACCACCCTCAATTGAAATTACATTTGTAAATGAGCCAGAGTTTTCTGTTCAGACTGTGAACGTTACGGTAAATCTGCCCGAGATGTCGTCAGCAGAGGGGTGGGCGGGTGGCGCGGGGGTGGCTGGGACGCCGCCTGAGGCTGTAGCTGGGAGCCCCGAAGGGGCTGAGGCCCCTGTTCCCAGCTCCCAGGAACTGCCTTGGCCTGAGGGGCAGCTCTGGGAGAGGAGAGACGCCAAGGAGGGGCTTGGGAAGCAGAGCCTGGTCTGCCAGAGCCGGGCCTCAGCTTACCCATCTCTAAAATGGGGAACCAGCAGGGCAGGGCGAGAAGGCAGACATGCCAGAGCCTGTGGGCCTCCCTCTGCCCACCCACCCCTGCACACCTGCCCTGGCCACCTCCTTCTGTCCCTTTTCCTACGGGCTTGTATGTCTCTCTGGTCCTTGTGCCCATCCCACTGCACAGGGTCAGAGCAGGCAGTGTGTAGAGGCCCGTGGGGCTGGGGACAGGAGACCCAGGAGCTGGGCCCAGATCAGTCTGAGAGGTCATGACCCAGGAAGCCACACAAGAGCCTGTGGGGGACACTCCAGGAGGTGACCATCCTGCAGGTTGCCTGGGGACGAAGTGAGCCTGGGCTTGAGGCACACAGGCAGCAATGGGGAGCCTGGGAAAACCTGGGGGCACGGGCAGGGACCTCAGTGACAGACCTGACAGGCCCAGGTGGCAGCGCTGCTCATGCGCCCACCCCCCCACGCCCTTGGCAGTGGGGTAGCGGCCCGTGTCCAGCCACCTCCCCAGGGACACTCGGTGAGGAGACTGCAGGCAGAGGAGGGGAGAACTGCCATGACCCCAGGAAAGGGCCACCTAGGTGGGGTTACTGGGCTGTTTGTCCCCTCCCCAGAGGGTGGCACAATCCCTGCAGTGGGTGGGCAGACCAGGGTGGCAGTGGAGCCCAGCCAGCTGATGTGGCCAGGCCTGTGGCCACAGAGGTCTCTGCCTGCTCTGTGGGGCTCCCTGTGCTGCTGGCTGTGTGGCCCCGCGGCAGCGAGCCGAGTGGCGCATCACTCCTCTTTGGCCTTTATGTAAATCAAGGCCTAATTAGCCCATCGGGCGTTTGTGTAGAATATCATTTTTTTAATTACCAGCCCTGGGCAGGTTTGGCTGCTGCCTGTTGTGGGGCCAATTACCATAAATCCCCCGGTAACAATTAACAGTGCTGGCGCTCGCTGCGAGGATCCGGTGTTATAATTGTGCTCCCCGCTCTTGTTAATTGCCCTATCTGACTCTTTACTTTTTATGCCGCTCATCTGCTCATTACCGCAGCCATTTAATTCAATTAGCGCCTTAATTAGAGGAACAGCCTTGTCCAATGTCGGGGCCTTGTCAGGGAACAGCTTGATGAGCAGAGACAAACAGGCCGAGCTGGCGCCTTGGAGGCAGCAGGGCCTGGGGGCCTGGGGGCCTGGGGGCGGGGGTGGGGCTGCCCAAGAGGCCTTGCCAGCCCCCTTTGACCCTGCCTGTCCTAGGGGTCCCCAGAGGCCACAGGAGCAACCCCCATCCCTGTTCCACAAGTGCCATCCGCCCAGGGCGACCTTCAGGAGGCTCGCAGGTCTGTCCTACCCACCCCCGTGGCAGACACTCCAGGCCCACACCCACCCTGGACGCTCCCCCAGATGGGCACTGTGTCCAGGGTGGTTTTGTTTGGGGCCAGTCCATTGAAATTGCTATTCCCTGCCTATTAATTCTCCTAATTAGAATTAAATGAAGCATGTTAAATTGCTAGATTAACCAATAATTAAGCAGCCATCGCACTAAAACTGAATACCCGTGTGGCGGGCGTCCTCCTCAGCTCCTGTGCCAGGGCCCGGTGGACACAGCCCAAGGTCCTACCCACAGGCAGGTGACTGGTGAGGCTGCAGCCCCGCCCTGCCTGAGCCTGCCCTGGGTGTGAGCACTTCGCGTGCCCACACTTGTGCAGACGTGTAAACGTGTGTGGGAATGCGTTTGGCGGGGAAGCCACACAAGAGCCTGTGGGGGACACTCCAGGAGGTGACCATCCTGCAAGTTGCCTGGGGACGAAGTGAGCCCGGGGTTGAGGCACACAGGCAGCAATGGGGAGCCTGGGAAAACCTGGGGGGCACGGGCAGGGACCTCAGTGACAGACCTGCCAGGCCCAGGTGGCAGCACTGCTCATGCGCCCACCCCCCCACGCCCTTGGCAGCGGGGGCAGCGGCTCAGACTAGGCAAGGAACATGAAAACACCCCCCACTACCCAGGAGGGAAGGGGCAGGCGGAGGGTGCGCTCCAGGTGCCACTGTTACAGCCCCATGCCTAGGCAGGGTGGCCCTTGAGGGGCTGCTCCAGAGGCCCTACGCCCTGGGGCCGGTCCCGCCCAGCTGCCAGCACTGCACCAGCATCTGCAGGGGGCCCCCTGGTGGCCATTCTGGGCCCGGTCTCAGAGTGCCTCACCCCTCCCCTGGAGCACGTCCTCTCTACCCTGCACCCTCTGGAACCCCAGGCCACTTTGTGACAGACCTGAGATCAGCACATCCTCCCTTAGCAGCCAGACATGCCCTCCCTGCGCCCATCCTGTGTCCCAGCTCATGGGTAGGGGGCATTGAGGGACGCCAGTCACTGGCAAACCCAGGCTGGACTCACCAGCAACTTCACAGATGTGTGGCCACAGGCAGGTTGCCCACTTCTCTGTGCCTCGGTTTCCCCTGCCCTCTGAAGGAGAGTGCAGCTGCCTCCAGGGCTGCTGCGAGGTTCGTCATGACGGCCCCCGCCCCCCACCCCGCTGCAGGCTTTCTCACCAGGCCAGGGCACACCTGGTGGTCCCAGCTGGGAGTGCAGGGGGCAGGCCCCCGTGAGCACCCTATGGCAGGTGGTGTGGGGGGGAGTCCTTGTCACTGAGTACATGTGACAGGGAGGGGACAGGCTTTGAGGGGCAGCCCAGGATGGATCCTTTGCTCCCTGGGCTCAGCCCCCACCGGCACTGTGAGCCCCGGACATCCCTCCCCAAGCTGCTGCACCCTGCTGTGCCTGCGGCTGTAAACTTCCTCATAACAGCTGCTCCTGCAGTCAGAAGATATTGACTCTGAGGAGAAACAATGGCACGAATAAAATAAAAATAAAAAAGTTAATTATCCTTTGTGTTTGTAATTTAATTAAAGATGCAGTAAAGTTTTACTGTTTTTCCAGGTGATGATGTTTAGAGCCCCGAAAAGCTATTTGTGCTGGGGAGATTAAAGTGCATTTTAAAATGTTCCCCGAGTACTTTCACATTTGTTGATAGATTTTTAAATTAAACTTTAAATTGTAATCTAAATTACCTCCAACAATTCATGGTCCCTGTAATGAACTCCCACCGTTCCCGCTGTCATCCAGCTATGATGAGTGTGAGCCTGCTCCGCGGCCAGCGCCTGAGGAGCTGGGGCCAAACCAGGAGGCTGTGCACTGGCCAGGCAGGGCGGCAGGAGGCTGTACACCGGCCAGGGGGCCTGGCAGGGCCACCTGCTGAGGTCTCTCTGTTCCTGTTCCAGAGACCCCCGCGGCACCCCCACACCAGGCTCCTCACCAGGAAGAGAAGCAATCCAGCTGGAAGAGGCCAGCCTCACAGCCTCTGGGTGAGGCCAGAGAGCTCTCCCAGCGCCTGCAGCAGCTCAGAGGCAGAGCCTGGCACCGGAGGGAGGTGTCCAAGCCAGGACACAGCAGCCTTGCCCAGGGCATGCAGGACATCCCCCAGGCCTGCACAGAGCCGAAGCCTGGTGTGAGCCAGTTCTTGGACCACAGGGAGGCAGTGGCTGTGCCTCCCTTAGGCAACCAGAGCCACCCAGAGCCACCCAGAACACACCAAGCAGAGACACCTAGAACACACTAAGTAGAACACACCACCCAGAATATACCACCCAGAACACACCAACTGCACACCACCCAGAACACACCACCCAGAGCCACCTAGAACACACCACCCAGAACACACCACCCAGAGCCACCTAGAACACACCATGAAGAACACACCAAGTAGAACACACCACCCAGAGCCACCTAGAACACACCATGAAGAACACACCAAGCAGAACACACCAGAATATACCACCCAGAGACATCTAGAGCACACCAAGCAGAACACACTACCCAGAACACACTACCCAGAACACACCACCCAGAGCCACCTAGAACACACCACCCAGAACACACCACCCAGAGCCACCTAGAACACACCATGAAGAACACACCAAGTAGAACACACCACCCAGAGCCACCTAGAACACACCATGAAGAACACACCAAGCAGAACACACCAAGCAGAACACACCAGAATATACCACCCAGAGACATCTAGAGCACACCAAGCAGAACACACTACCCAGAACACACTACCCAGAACACACCACCCAGAGCCACCTAGAACACACCACCCAGAACACACCACCCAGAGCCACCTAGAATACACCATGAAGAACACACCAAGTAGAACACACCAAGCAGAACACACCAAGCAGAACACACCAGAATATACCACCCAGAGACATCTAGAGCACACCAAGCAGAACACACTACCCAGAACACACCACCCAGAGACACCTAGAACACACCAAGTAGAACACCACCCAGAGACACTTAGAACACACCACCTAGAACACATCACCTAGAACACACCACCCAGAGACACCTAGAACACAGCACCCAGAGCCACCTAGAACACACCATGCAGAACACCACCCAGAGACACCTAGAACACACCAAGTAGAACACCACCCAGAGACACTTAGAACACACCACCTAGAACACACCACCCAGAGACACCTAGAACACACCACCCAAAACACACCACCCAGAGACACCACCCAGAGACACCTAGAACACATCACCCAGAACACACCACCCAGAGACACCTAGAACACATCACCCAGAACACACCACCCAGAGACACCTAGAACACACCAAGTAGAACATACCACCCAGAGACACTTAGAACACACCACCTAGAACACACCACCCAGAGACACCTAGAACACACCACCCAAAACACACCACCCAGAGACACCTAGAACACACCAAGCAGAACATCACACAGAGACAACTAGAACACACCACCCAGAACACACCACCCAGGACACACCACCCAGAGACACCTAGAACACACCACCCAGGACACACCACCCAGAGACACCTAGAACACACCACCCAGAACACACCACCCAGGACACACCACCCAGAACACACCACCCAGAGACACCTAGAACACATCACCCAGAACACACCACCCAGAACACATCACCCAGGACACACCACCTAGAACACACCACCCAGAACACACCACCCAGGACACACCACCCAGAGACACCTAGAACACACCACCCAGAACACACCACCCAGAGACACCTAGAACACATCACCCAGAACACATCACCCAGGACACACCACCCAGAGACACCTAGAACATACCAATCAGAACACACCACCCAGGACACACCACCCAGAGACACCTAGAACACACCACCCAGAACACAGCACCCGGAACACACCACTCAGAGACACCTAGAACACACTACCTAGAACACACCACCCAGAGACACCTAGAACACACCACCCAGAACACACCACCCAGAACACACCACTCAGAGACACCTAGAACACACTACCTAGAACACACCACCCAGAGATACTAGAACACACCACCCAGAACACACCACTCAGAGACACCTAGAACTCACTACCTAGAACACACCACCTAGAGACACCTAGAACACACCACTCAGAGCCACCTAGAACACACCAAGTAGAACACACCACCTAGAACCTACCAAGCAGAACACACCAAGTAAGAACACACCACCCAGAATATACCACCCAGAGACACCCAGAACACACCACCCAATATACACCACCCAGAGCACACCACCAGAATACAAAACTACTTCAAGCCTGCAAACACTCCTAACATTTTCCCAGATGGGTCATTTTTTACTTTGTTGCCTGGATTTCCGTTTCTTATGGTCCTGCACATTGGTAATGTCACTGGCAAAAGTCGTCACCTCAGCAGCCTGGCCGTGTGCCTCCTGAAGGCCTCAGGCAGGAAAATGGCGCAGATGCCAGCCAATCCCAGCCAATGTGGGAGGACACCTGGGGCCATTCTCCAGTGCTTCAGTACCCACGGTCCACTTGATGGCACTGGTGTCCCCGCCATGGGGCAGAGGGGCAGGTGGGAAAGCCACACGAGTGCGTGGCAGCAGGCTGGCAGTGTGTGTGGCGTGTGTGGGTGTGACATCACACAGGGAAGAGAGCAGGAGTCCGCGGAGCCTGCGCCCTCCGCCCATGCAGCCTGCACACAGCACTGCAGCCCACCCAGCAACAGCCCAGGGGAAGCACCTTCATGCAGGCCAGGTTGTGTCCAGGAGTCCAGTGGCCCAGGGTATGCTGGGACCTTGTCTAAAGGACAGTCACTTCTGACATCTCCCCCTCCACGAACAAAGCGCAACACCTGGGGACAGCCCTGGAGGCAGCGACGGCCCCTCTGGGGAATGCCGTAGTGAACTTCCTGTAATGAACCCGTGGAAGGTGACAGTAGAGGAGCTGAGGCCAAACCACGGGAGGCTGTGCACCGGCCAGGGGGCCTGGCAGGGCCACTTGCTGAGGTCTCTCTGTTCCTGTTCCAGAGACCCCCGCGGCACCCCCAAAACCAGGCTCCTCACCAGGGAGAGAAGGCAATCCAGCTGGAAGAGGCCAGCCTCACAGCCTCTGGGTGAGGCCAGAGAGCTCTCCCAGCGCCTGCAGCGGCTCAGAGGCAGAGCCTGGCACAGGAGGGAGGTGTCCAAGCCAGCCCACATGGGGGAAGAGTGGCCCCATCTGCCCTGGTCTCTGCTTCTGACCCCTTCTTCTCAGGGTGGCTCCCAGTGGGCCCCAAAACTGAGCCTCTGCCAGCCATTCCTCCTCTACCAGCACAGCTGCCTCTGGGCCACGGGGTGTGGGAGGCCGGACAAGCTCTTAGCCGGCGACTGCGGCCACGTGGGACCAGGCCCTCGCGTGCCGGGGAGAAGAGCAGAGGGCAGGAAGGCCACACTTGGATGTGGGTGCATCTGCCAGGGCAGTCTTAGCTCCGTGTGGGGCAGAGCCAATGCCATCAACCCACCAGCAGGTGGCCACTGGCCTCGGCCACATCACAGACACTGTGGGCTCTGCGAAGTTCATGCCCACCTCCTCTGGCCACCAGGCCCCTCTGTCCATGGGCTCAGGGCCAGTGCTAGGGTGCCAGGGACTGATGGACATCCACATAGAAAGACGCTGCCACTCCATCCTCCTTCATATGGAGAAAGTGCTCTGCACTAGCCATTCAGCAGGACTAAGCATGACCATCTGTGTCCATTCTGAGAGGTCCCTGCTCATAGCTCTTCCCAGACTCCCTGCCACCAGCCTTCAGATCCCCTTCATCCCAGACCCCTGACCATCCAGCCAGCCAGGTAGGAGCTGCTGCCCTTGGACCTGGCCACGCCGGACACATCCCACTGAGACAGAATGGACAACACAGCATGCTGCTTGCAGCTCTGCCCACAAAAAGGATGTCCCTTCTCCACTGTCCTTCAGGGTCATCCCCGAGTGGTCTGCAGCTGTCCACTTTTAGACCCTAAGGAGCCCCTGTGGGAGGGGGTGCAGGGGTGCCAGAGTCCTGCTGTGAGGGGATCCCGGCGCCTGCCATTCCAATGCATCCCTCTTCTAGGCCTGACCGGCTGCATCTTGAGGGCTCTTTCCATGTTATGGCAGGTTTCGGCCAACCTGCCTTCTAAGTGGGCCACGGAGAGAAGCTCAGGCCCCGGGCACCTGACTCCCACACCTGGTGCTCAGTCCCCCCAAGGATGGCAACGAGGCCGAAGCTTTCTGCACGGGAGAACGGGCACCTGCAGAAGAGGGCTTGGGTTTGCGCCAGCCCGAGGTGTCCTCCATGACCCTTGCTGGTGGCCAAGGCTCCACACCATGGCCCTTCATGGTGGATGACCACCACGGAGTATGCGTTGGCCAGCCAGGGGCCTTACCGCACAGTGCAGACGGGGCTTCAATAGCAGACAGCTGCCTCTCACGGCTCTGCTGGAAGCCCAGGGTCCAGGGGCCGTGGATGTGGTATCTGGTGGGCTCTCTTCCTGGCTCCCTGTGAGCTCGCGGGGCAAAGAGCTCTGGTCTCTCTCCTCACAGAGCACTAGCCCCCTCATGGGGTTCCACCCTCACGGCCTCCTCTGAACCTCATCATCTTGCAAAAGCCCCGGGACTGGACACCATGTAGTTGAGATCAGGGTGCTCACCTGAGCTGTGGAGGGCACAAGCATCAGCCCCCCACCAGGGTCTAACAGATCACAGGTCTGGCAGCGGCTGGCACTGCAGCTTGGCCTTGGTTGTGGGTGGAGGCCACTGTACAGGAGTCTGGGGGAGCCTGCACTGGCTGGGTGCTGGTGCCCAGGGCTGTTGACGCAGGCCTTCAAAGCTGCATGAGGCGCAGGGCCTGGGACAGACCACCGGTCCAAGTGCCCGTCAAACCAGGGAAGCGCTCAGCCTCATGCCTGGTTCACGCAGACTCTAGTGATGGCCAAGGCTCCACACAACGATCCTTCATGGCCACCCCTGTATGTGTGCTGGTCACCCCCAGGGCAGGGCCAGGAAAGCACGCCAGGGCCCCTGTGCAGTGCCCACTGTGTTGCTCCTCCCAGGGCCCTAGCCCATTGTGCCAGGGTCTTCCAGTTACACTCCGGGGGTGCCAAATGAATTCCAGCTGGACTGGCAGGCCGGCGGCCCGCTGTAGCAGTGTCTGCTTAACCTGAGTCCCAAGCAGCTTCTCCTCGGTCTCAGGACCTAGTCAGGGCCTCAGGTCCCCATGAAGGCTTGGAGGGAGACACAGGGGCCTGCAGCCACACAGGTCCCCCTCAAGGGAGCTGCTCCCCTTCGCCGAGGGCCTCCGGTCTGAGAACTCTGCTGGTCGACTCACTCGGGGTCTCTGGGGGCTTGCTCCCGTTCTGACCAAGGAGGATCAGGCAGGATGCCAGCCTCCTCTCACAGGATACTGGGACCTGCAGGGCAGGGCGTGCTGTGTCTGAGTCCCAGCGACCTTCTGATGGGCAGCCACCTGCATCTGGTCACCAAGCGCTGCCCTTGGCTCCTGCTGCCCTGGTGTCCCTCCCTCCCAGCTCAGGGGCCACCGCACCTGGAGGGCAGGCTGAGGTCCCCTTCCAGGAGCTCAGGGCCTCCCCAGCCAGCAGAGACACTAGGAAGCCCATGTGCTAATGAGCAGCCCAGGGCCCCCAGAGCCTCCTAGACCCCCACCAGCCAGGCTGCCCTGCCCTTGCCTTCACGAGGCCAGCCTACTTCCTGGCCATTCCCTTCCCATTTTCCTTCACAGACATTTCCCCCAACACAAGCCCCACCCCTCTGGTCTGCCCCTCGGAGTCCTAGGCTAACTGTAGTGGAACCAAGGGCGTGAGAATGGGGAGTGGGCAGGCCTGCCCACTGCTGGCGGGTGAAGACACACTGCCCCCGGCTCAGCTGTGTCTGGTGAGCAAGAGCCCCACGGGGGTGACCTGAAACAGACCCTGGGGCAGCCAGGCTTGAGCAGTGAAGGATGGCTGGCCACTCCTGAGCTGTACGGATGGCCTGCAGAGGGTCATGAGACAGGGAGGCTGTGAGGGGCCAGGGCGTCCTGCAGGGGAAGGGCAACCACCAAAGGCACCGAGGTCCTAATGCCAGAGCTCAGGACTAAATAGACACTGGAGCCAAGGTGCAGCTGCGACATAGAGGTCAGTGTTCTGGTCAGGAGCCACCAGATATGGGAAAGGACATCTGGGGGACAGCCCTAAGGCCGTGGCTCTGCAGGTCCCCTGGACATTCTGGGCTTACAAAAGTAGCCAACACTTCCCTCCTAAGAGGGTTGTGTAGAAGACCCCCTGGAACCCCCAGGGCAATAGGGGGCCCCAGGAGGTGGCCAGGTCTGGTCTCCAGCTTGCAGGACAATGACCAGCATTAAATCCAGCAGGACCCACCTCTGAGGTGCTGGCTGGAGAGGGAGGAAAGGGATGTCCCCAGGATAGCAGCAAGGAGAGCAACCTGTGTGGCATGATCCAGGGCCAGGCCTGGGCCCTGCTTCCCAAGGTCTTCGAGCACGTCAGCTACATGGCTGCTCATGGCCCAGGAGTCCAGTACCTGGCAGAGACACAGGCCAAACCTACTGCTGAGTGGCTGTTAGGAGCCAAGACAAAGCCATGTTCGATGCTTGGTGCCGTGGCTATGCCTGGCTGTCCTGGGAGGGACTGGAAGGGAGGGGCATGCTGGGAGGCACGTACTGTGGGGACAGACACCCCCAGGATTGTGCTCCAGGGCAGACCCAGAGGACACCTGTCCCCAAGGCTGCACTGGCATCACAAGAAGGTAGGCAGGGCCCTCCTCTGCAGGCCTGGTCAGGGACAGGACCTGTACACCCAGGTCTGACCCTGGGATGAAGGGAGAGCAGGAAGGGTCATGGCTGGAGGCTGCAGAGGACCCAGTGGCCAGAGCTTGCTCTAAGCCTAGCACTCCCCTCTCTACGCTGACCACACATCTGCAGGGCACTACTGCAGGCCCCAAGCTCTGTGGTCACCCTCTGTGCTGCCTGCTGACCCAGCCTCCTCCCCAGAGCCATGCAGGGCCAAGCCAGACCACCAGTGGTGTGCTCAGCACAGGACACGGGCTCTCCTGCTGCGCTGGCTCCTCCACCTGCAGCCAGTGGCTCTCCCCAGTGGCCTTCTCTGGCCAGACGGGCTCTCCTTCCTGCACAGCACTTGGAACTGCACCATCACCTGGCTTTGCTTTTCTGATGGGCGCCAGCTGCACCTCCTGGCTTCCGTCCCTGTCCTCTGGTCCCAGGGCCTGGAGCGGCCCCTGGCTTGCTCGGCCCTGGCTCTTTCTGGGGGTTGCCAGTTCACTCCAGACCCCCCTTTTCTTTTGAGGTTTGTCTTCTTCCAGGTGGTCAGATTATGGTGCTTCCCTGTGTCTTGTACCAACCCCCCGAAGTCCCAGACGTCCGCTGCCAGCCCTGCCCTGGTCTGCCAGTCTTCTGAGGAGAACCCGCCACGTGGGACCATGGCACCATCCATTTCCCACCCTGTAGTTCTCTGGGGGTCTCCTCCAAGAAATTCCTCCCAAGGCCACGAAGAAGTTCCCCAACACGTTTTCCTATCTGCCCACAGTCTCACCATCGTGTCTGAGGCTTTGATCCACATTTGGACTTCCCTCTGTAGGGTGTGAGGTCGGGATTTTTCCTTCTCTTTCCTGCAAGGTAAGCGGATGTCCCCAGGTGTCCCGGTTTCTGTTGCTGCATAAAAGCTGCTCTGACCCCCAATAGCCTCAAACAAGCCCCTCAACCTGATTCTGAGCACTGGGGACGTGGGAAGGGCTTAGCAGGGCTTCCCTTTGTAGGGGGAGAGTGGCTGCTTGTAGCCTCAGCCAGTCATCCTGCTGGACATGCAGATTGGTCAGCCACGTGGCTAGGATGTGGGCCAGTGGCTGGGAGCTTGGCCAGCTGCCGAAACCCATGCCCACCACACGGGTTCCTCAGAGTGCATCCTGATGTCCTGCAACTTCTTGCTCTGTGTCCAGCTACTGTCGGACCTATGACCCAAGAGAGGCAGGAGCTGTGTGACCTGTGCTGCATTTGGTGGTCACCAGGAAGTCCCTAAGGCCAGTGCAAGCCGAGGAGACCCAGATCCAGCTCTCAAACCAGGGTTGAAGCACAGACCTGTTATTTCAATTTTTTTTAGTATTTATTTTTAATTAATCAACTAATTTTTTATACTTTGTTTGACTTATTTATTTTTATGTGGTGCTGAGGATCAAACCCAGGGCCTCGCATGGGCTAAGCGAGCGCTTGCTCTACCGCTGAGCCCCAGCCCCAGCCCTAATTAACTAGTTTTTAATCACTAACATATATGTGGCGTGTATCCATCTGGTGTGCTATTTTGAAATGTGGATTGTGGGACAGCTGCATCAAAGCTGGGTCTGTGCACAGCCCCCCTGTCGTGGGGACCCTGGAAGTCGTTCGTTGGAGGACATACCACATGCCATTACCTGTGGTCCCCAGGCTACGCGACAGGCCTCCTGCCGCCTCCCAGCAGCTGAGTCTGCCTCCTGTGCCAGCATGTTCCCCGCCCTTGGCCCCTGGTGACCACCTGCGGCTCTCTGTTTCCATTAGGCTGAGCGCCCCAGATGCTGCTCCTGGGTGACACCCTGTGCACGTGGCCGTCTGCCCCTGGCTGTCCACTGGGCACAGAGTCCTCCAGGCCACGGGCCTTTGCAAACATGGCTTTTCCTCCCTCCTCCCAACAGTGCTGCCTTCAGCACAGATGCCCCACCCTCTGTCCACCATCTGCTGACTGACCTCTGGGCAGAGTCCAGTGAAGGGGGGCAGGTGTCCCCGACACCGTCTGCATTTCCTCTGAACATGTGCCCAGGAGGGGCATGGCTGGGCTGCGGGGCAGCTCGGGACACCTCTACACCTTTTTCCACCACGGCTGTACAACTTGAGACCCCAAGAGTGTGCAGGGGCACCCCCTCTACCAGCACTTGCTGTCTTTGCCCTTTACTGTCAGTCATGCTGACAGGCCCGAGGCCAGCTTCTGTTGTGACGTCACGATTCCTAGGTGGTTGTCATGTCGAGCATGTCCTCACGTCCCAGTTGGCCTTTTATGTCTTTTTTTGAGAACTTTCTATTTGGCCTTTATTTATTTATTCAATGGGGGTGGATCAGTGGGAAATCCATACCTCCAGCCAATTTTTCCCCCCAACCAATTTTTAAAATTTTATTTTGACACAGAGTCTCACTAAGATGCTGAGGCTGGCCTTCAACTTGTGATCCTCCTGCCTCAGCCTCCCCGAGTCACTGGGATCACAGGTGTTGCCATGAGGCCCAGGTTTGGCCACTTTTTATCAAGTCACTTGTTTTCCTGATGGGGAGCTATTGGGAGCATGCGCCTGTCTTGGTGGCAGTCCTGTGCAGCTGGGGCTGGCAGGAGGGAAGGCCCCTCTGCAGGTCATCTCTTCACTCTGGTTGTGCAGAAGCCCCTTGGTCTGATAAGTCCCTTTCGTCTGTTCTTGCTTTGTTGTTTCAGGGTCATGTCCAAAATATCATAGCCCAGGACGACGCCAGGGAGCTTTGCCCAGACCCGTTTTTCTAAAAAATCATGCATTTTCCAGACATCTCCCCGACATCTCTTTGAAAGACTCACGGCCACTGTCCTACATCAGGTTGCCGTGAGCAGGGGGCCTGCTGGAGGGGTCCGCAGAAGTCCTGGGGGTCGGCTTTCCAGCCCAGGGCCCTCTGTGCCTTTGACTGCAGGGCAATCTCCTTCCTTTTTAAACACGTCTAAGGTGTTGTTCATACTCATCGTAATGTAAATGCTAAAATTAGTCTTGAGTAGCCTTTCTCAAACATCTGTTCTTTGAATCGTCTTTAGGTTGCAGATTGACTCAGGAACTTGCTGGCATGCGCACCATCCAGCTCTCTTTGGCCGATTTGGATCTTTGATCTTCTACATAAGGTCAAGGTTAATTCTGAGGTGCTTTTTGTTTGATGCTATTGTGCCAGGACTCTGTGAGACTCAGACAATCCATTGTCTGCTTTCAGAATACAGTGTTTAGCATTAACTGAGCACTAAGGTCCAATTGTAGCCATTTTAACTCTAGCCCTTCTCTTTGTCCTCCTCAGTTTTGAAATTAGCCAGTTGCATAGATTGTGACCCCGAGTCCCTCCTATCAGAGCAAGGGGCAGCGCTGCATCAGGGATAAATGAGGTGGACGGCCCACCCAGCGGCGCTGGCTAGCCAGGCTGGGTCGCTACTCTTGGGTAGCTGCAGGAGTAACGTCAGCCTTGCTGAGCTGCTTCTGAGCACGTGCCTGATTTCTTCTGGCACCCCAGTATTTCCAACAATCTTGGGGGCTCATTGGGATTTGTCACCCAGGGGACCATGGCGACGCCCTCCTCAGAAGATACACATCCTGCTGCCTTGAGTGACCGCCTCCTTGTCGGGGAGGAAACTTGTGATCCCTGAGCCCACAACAAACTCAAAACCAAAAGTGGATCAGCAACACAGGAAAAGGTCCCAAGCAAGCACCGTGGTGACCAGGCAGCTCCAGGCACAGACCAAGGTAGGAAACCTGCTCTTCAGAGGGAACTCCCTTGGTGGCCGGGACAGTGGGGGGTTGTGTAAGTGTGACTAAGACAAGAAACCTCTGGGGGGCTGGGGGATGGAGCCCCCAAATTGAAAACTCTAGTCTAGAGAAAGAAGTTGCCGGCAGGGAAAACACACCACAGTTCCCGAAAGCCCTCTGGGCCTCATGTAAAATCCTGGAAATCCAGGCTCAGGACCAAAGGGAAAAAGAAACCAAGATGATAAAACACTCCTGCTTCATCTGTCCTCAGGAACCTGCCTCCACGCCTTCAGTGTTTTGGTCAAAGTTCAGGGCAGATGGAGGCTGGATGGAGACTGACAGATGTGTAAATGATAACTGTCCTGATAGGAAGAGACAGATTATGCTCTCTGTAGGAGAAAGGGGCCTATGGTCCTCTTCCCTAATTACTAAAACTGAGAATAAAACTGGTGAGACTCAGAAGGAGAGCAGGGCCCCTTGTCTTCCCTGGGAATATTTCGGAAAAGAACAGAGAGGTACCGGGGCCAGGAGCAGCGGCTGCTGGCCCTCCCCAGCATCGTTTCCTTTCCTACCTCGACTAGGAAGAGAATTAGGCCAACTCCACAGAGCACTTCCCCTTTACCCTGGGAGAGAAGTCTGGGTCCTTTTCTTCCCCATCAACCTTTATCCTGTAGGTGAGGATCTTCCGGGAGGAGGTGAAATCAGATTGATACCCTAACTCGCTCGGAGGTGAAAAATTTGATACGGGAACTGGAGGCTTTGTTAGATGCCCCACGAGGAGTTGCAGACCAATTAGACCCATTCCTCAGGCCCCGACTTTACATCTGGATTGAGTTCATGTCCATGTGCGATGGCCAAACCAGACCTGGTTATGACGTGAAGCACAAAACCACTGTGGTAAGAAACCTGGGCCTGGGGCGGGGTCAGTCCCCCCAGCCTTTCTCCAGGAAGCCTGAGGGACCACGTCCCCACCTTTGGGGGTGGATGACTGCCCTGGGCTCTGACGGCGTCCTCTGGACGTGGGCGATGCCTGGGAGCAGAGCGGGTCCTCCCGTCCGTCTCTGTGAGCACCTTCAGGTTAGAGGCCCTGCACGGGCTTCAGCCTCTAGACGAGGAGAAAAGCCCCAGTGATAGGACGGGCCTAAGACAGGACCTGTGAGTGTCGAGGAAACTGCCGACCGGGGCTCGGAGTCTGGGGCCGGCTCTCCTCTGGGTCCGCTGCGTACGATGAATTCGGAGTTCTCCCCTTGGAGGGCGGCTTGCAGCTTCCCGACGGCCTGCTCCCCGACACATGTTGATAGTTTATCCCTGGCAGCTCAGGAACGTGAGCATCCAGCTGGACACGGTGATGGTGATGAAGGCCACGTGAGGGCCCTGTGAGACGGTTAGAGAGAGGACTGCAAAGGGAACAGGAGGGCGTCCCCGGCTCAGCCAGCGCCAAGGACACACCAGAAAGAGAGGAAGCCCGCAGCATTTCTGAATGGATTGAAAGAACAGGTGAGAAAATATCCTGGATTCCATGTGGTGACCCCTGAGGGCAAGGAAGGTCAACACCACAAGTTATGACTGACGGCTGGCCTGACACTGCTAGAAAACCACAGAAACTAGGAAACTGCAAGGACACCAGCCCAGGGGCTTGTGGAGGGGGCTCAGAGTGGTGGAGAGACACAGAGAAAGAAAAAGTCATGCTCCCTGCCACAGAACAGGTGACCCAAAGAAAAGCAGGCCCTAAAAATCAGGGGCAGGGCTGGGGATGTGGCTCAAGCGGTAGCGCGCTCGCCTGGCATGCGTGCGGCCCGGGTTCGATCCTTAGCACCACATACCAACAGAGATGTTGTGTCCACCGAGAACTAAGAAATAAATATTTAATAAAAGAAAATGTTTAAAAAAAATCAGGGGCAAAAGGGGCCCCACTCGAGACACCCTCGGAGACGACAGACCCAGGGGACACAGCAGGCAATGGAGATGACACATGCTGCACCTGGGGAGCGCCGTTCCAGGCCCGGGGGCGGGAGGGGAACGGAAAGATCCTACGTGCACAAGGCTTCTCTTCCTGAGAACCTTTTCCTGAGGAGCTCTGGACTCCCACTCTGGCCTGACACGGGCGGCCCTGTTCTCCTCTGCTGGAGTCATTAGGCCCCCTGGCTTCCTCGGAAGCTCTGTCTCATTGGAGTGGTGGGCCCAGGTCCATGCTCTGTGTTCCGTGGGTCTTGCTTCGTCCAGCTGGAGGGTCAGCCCTCCATCTGCCCTTCCTGCTGCCTGTATTCAGAGGTCAGTTGCTCAAGGAGAAGGTGTGGAAGGTATGTGTGCATGCATACCTTCGCACCTGTGTGTTCTGTGTTGGGCCTGATGTGTGCTTTTGTCCACATACAAAATCAGCACACAGATAATGGAGGTCCATAAACTTAGTAAAAGAAAATGGATCCAAATTCCTTTTAGTAAAAAAAAAAAAATCCAAATTCCTTTTAGTTCATGTGACTTAAGCCTTTAAGGAAAAGTTCGATTTAAATTGGTTAAATAGATAAGACTAAAGATATCTTTTAAATTACTGACACACAAGCTTTTCTAGGTGGCCAATCATGAAAATGTTAGGTTCCATAAAAATGCTTAAGGTGCAACGTCCATTGCTTTTAAGGATTCTTCTTGGCAGGAATAGCCAACTTAAGGTGTCAACTAGACTTGACTGATACCTTGATATTCATGGGTAAACAGAATGGGATAAACATTTATAATTGTGCTCGTTTGAGGAAATGTCTGATATTTACAGTTAAAATACTAAAACAGCAATGGTTGAATATGAAATCAAGTACTCTTGGCTTGAATGATATGAGACAATATATTTGGGTCTATTAAATGTGTTTTTATAGTTTGTTGGTAAATGAGAAAAGACTGTTTCTGGGTCTTCACTGAAAGCAAGGTTACTAAGAGTCAAAATTCTAACATGTAATTCTATATGCAAAGAATATAAAAGTTCCAGCTGTGTTTTAAAACCCGTGAAACAAAGCATTTTTTACCTTGCTGAAAGGAGTGATTTGTCTAATTCACAAATTTCATAAGTATTTTTTCAGAAAGTAGATTTTAAAAAAGGTCTGAAACTAGAAAAGAGTTGTGAGAAAGTCACGGTGTGGAAATGTATCTTAACATGGAGAATTAGAAGGAACAGTACACTTCAGTCCAAGAGGAAAGGGAAAACCAAGGGGCAGTCACGCTGCGAGGGTCTCAGCGGCAGCAGTAGGGCGTGGGAAGGCCAGTCTCAAGAAGTCCCGAGGGACTAGGGGCCGTAATCAGCACAAAGGTATTCAAGGGTTCTTCCCTAAGGTCAGCTTTAATAAGCCAATTCTCTATGTTCAGAAATAACATGGCTGCTTAAAACATTGATCTGCTCTTATCTATCAGGGTGATTTCTTGTGTCTATTAGGTTTTAATATTTAGGAACACGAAGTCTTAAGGGATTTAGAATTTGTAGCTGTTTTAAAGTCTTCTAAATGATTACTTTGTAACTGGTTAAATAATCAACTGTTGTTTTACATCATTCCAATAGAGTTGACACCCTAAATATATGTGACCAGAGATGTGTTTACATCTAAGACCTGTCTGAGCCTTGTCTAATTATAATTTTGTAAAATGAAAGTTTATGTAGGCTTACAGGCAAAGTAACCAGTAAGTGCTCTTTTATACATTGTAACCAACGTAGAAGGGCCCAGCTGCCATTTGAAGACCTGGCTTCTGTGTGCCTTGACTAAGTTTGGTTTGGACAATCGACACTGTTTCTTAAATTGAGAGATTTAAAGTCACACTTTGACTTTTGTCAGTGTTGCTAACACGCAGACCTGTGGTCATAGTTACCTACAGTGTGGATTTAAATTTTTCTCTAAAAGTTAAATTTAGTTGATATAAGGACACCAGTATAATTGTGATACTAATTATTACTGGCTTTTTTGTATATTAGATATATTCATAGCCTCGAAGTATACAAGTCTTCTAAAATATAAAGCTTAGGATAACTCTTTACCAAGATGGTATATTCCAAACCAAAGTTTCTGTAGTTTTCTCTTCCAGACTTACATGAAAGTGACAATTTAGTTGGGGATCTACTTATGTCATTTGATGTTTTGTAACTAAGTAAAAATAACCTGTCACCAGCATGTGATATATAAAGATTTTGTGTTACTGCATTCATTGGGATGATGAGTTAAGGTATCAGAAGATTCTGATGTACTTAAAGGTTGAAAATGTGAAACGTGGAAACATTTGCCACTTCTTCCACAAAGAAAAAATTAAAAATTCTTTTGTTTGATTCGAATTTCAGGTGTAATTTGCATTGTGTAAACTGATATTCATATCACCTCAGGAAACTATATATAAAAATTTTATAAGATGTTATTTTTAAAAGAGGCAAAGATCAGCTTCAGAAATAAAACATCTAAAATTAGTCAAGAGCTCCATCTCACTTGAGATAAGGCTCTGCCTCTTACCCCACTCTGCGTTAGGAGGGCTCCAAAGTAGGCCAGAATTAAGCACATTTCAAGTTATGCTGGAAGGATAGATTTTTTATTGTAAGGGTTACTGTGGTCTCAAAAATAAACAGACAATCTAATACAAAACTTTAAACTTAAGTAAAGGATTGTATAAATTATAAAATGTATTCAGTATATAAACTCTTTATAAAAGAGTTTCAAAAGAAAGCAAATCTGAAAAGCTCTCTTATGTGATTAAGTTATAAATTTATGGGTCTTTGTTAGGCAAAATAGAAACCAAAGACATATTGGTGTTATTACAGAAATTATGCTTCTTGGTTCAAATCTATTACACAAACTGAAGTGCTTTTGCTTTTATTAACTTCATTTTGTATTTTCCTTTAAAACTTTA
Organism: Ictidomys tridecemlineatus; assembly: GCF_052094955.1. Lineage (NCBI taxonomy): Eukaryota > Metazoa > Chordata > Mammalia > Rodentia > Sciuridae > Ictidomys > Ictidomys tridecemlineatus. The sequence goes on from NC_135485.1 coordinate 963,190, forward strand.
TAACTGCTACCCATTAATGTATTTGCAGAGTGCCTGCTTCTAAAAAAACAGCCTGAGTTAATTTCAGACAAGAAGCCATCATGTAAAGTCAGATAGAATATAAAGTATTAGTACTGGAAGTACTGGAGGAATACTAATAATACTAGAGTACTAATAAAGTATTAGTACTTCCAGTACTAATTGTGACCACAATGAAATGGAAGGGGTAACTATAAAATTATAGACATTGAAGTTAAAACCCAGTACTCCTACTCCAAGACTGGTGAAACTGACCTGCTGGATGTTTCAACCCAAAACATGGAGACCAAAGTCAAGGAAGTAAAAGGGCCAAGGAAAAAGCAGCCAATATTCTGGGTCTTGCCTTCTAAGGTCAACAGGAGATTGACAGGACCCTTCTAAGGTTAACTGCAGTGAGTCATTGACCTCCCGATCGGGGGATCACGAGGACCCTAGAGAACAGGAAGCCACCCAGTGCACATTCTGCAGAGGAGGGTCACTGGAGAGGGAAATGTCCCTGATGTTTCCAGGGAAGCCACACGTGGTCAGCAAGACCTTGGCCCATCCTGGCAGATGGCACAACTGGAAGAGGAAAAGCTAAAGGAGCCAAGAGGCTTTTCAGAAGTTCCCAAGAGTGATCTCTGACAAATCTCAGCTAACTCTAACAGGTGAGAGGGAGTAAAGGCCAATTTTGGCCAACTTGGTCTTGAACACCCAGCAGGAGAGTATAACCAAAGCACAGCTGCATGTGGACATTTAAAAGATAAGACAGGTTCTTTTACCTGAGATGTACATTTGTGTCAGTCCTCTGAAAGTCAGTAAAACTGGGAGGTTATAAAGGAAGCGTCTTTATACAGGAGTGTCTGATAAATATTGCAGAAAGCTCTGTCAGAGTCACAGGTGTGTTCTGAGCCAATCTGAGACCTGTCTGTGCTTTTTTTTTCTGGTATGATTATCATGAGCTGCTGCTCAGACTCCTCTGGAGTCTGCAGTTCACTTCCAGCCTGGCGACTTGGTTTTAATCAAGACCTGGAAAGAAGACAAGCTACAGCTGAGTTGGAAAGGACCTTACCAAGTGCTCCTCATCACCAGGATGCCTACCTGGTCTCCTAAAAGGGGAGAACTCATTGCCATGGGTGATTTCCACTCAATATATCTAGGATGGATGGCACAAGAACAGAAATGAAAACGCAGCCAAAGGGTGTAAAAAGGGGGAACTGTGAGAGACAGAAAGTCCAGTGGTCCATTCTCAGAATATAGTATTTAGCCTTAATTGGGATGAAAGATCCAGTTGTAGCCAATTGAACCATAGTCCTTCCCTTTGCCCTCCCCAATTTTGAAATTAGCCAGTTTGTAGATTGTAACCCTGAGCTCCTCCTATCAGAGCAAGGGGCAGTGCTGCATTAGGAATAAGTCAGTGGACCACCCACCCAGGTGTGCTTGATAGCCAGGCTGGGTAGCATGCCCTGCTGCAGAAGTAAGGTCAGCCTTGCAGAGCTGCTTCTGAGCCTGTGCCTGGCTTCTCACAGCACCAGGATTTACAGCAGGTTCCTCATTCCATGTTTACACTTTGTAGCTAAATTGCTGGTGCAGAAAAACATGGGTGGTTTTGTGAAATAATTGGGGTTTATCAAATATGTCCATAGATTCTCTGCAGCCCTTCCTTTAAAAGGCAGAGCATACCCCTGCCAAGTATGGGCTAGAGGTAGTGATGGTCTTCTCAGGAGATGGTGGGAATGGCAGTGTGTGACTTTGGAGAACTGGCTGTAAAAGTCACCTCAGTGTCCTCTTGCCTGATCTCTCTGTAGTCACCTGCTCAGGGACAGCCAGCTACATGTCACGAGGATGCTGATGGAGCCATGTCAGCAGGTCCCCCTCATCAGGAAATCAGGCCTTCTACCAGTGCCAGAGAGGAGCTGATGCCCTGTGATGCATCATCTTGGAGCAGGTCCTCCTACCAATCAGGTCCTCCAATGACGCAGCTCCAGCAGCATCTTGATCTCAAGCCCACATGGTCTCTGAGCCAGACCCACTGGACCACGCTGCTCCCAAACCCCTGACCTACAGCAGCTACAAGAAAACAAGTGCATAATTAATTATGCACCACTTGACATTAATCAATGACCCTGTATCCACAGGCACTGCTTAGTCTCTTACCAATTCTAATGTGTCTGCTGATCTCGTTGAGTTTCTATGCAGGTAACCGTGTTCTCCTAGAACTGTGGCGGGGAGTCCCTCCCTTTTCAGTTCAGTGTCCTAGTTTATTTTTTCTTGTCTTATTCTACTCTTGTTGGTGACAAATTTGAGCAACAGTGGTGCATTCTGTCACCTTAACTCTTGATGTATGAGGGATGCCAGAGAAAGTTTTCTAATAAACACTGATGTTTGCTGTCAGGCTTTAAACAAGTAGCTTTTGATCAAGTTCAGAAAAGGTTCAATCTATTTCTAGTTTCCTGTAAGTTTAATCCATAAATAGGGATTGAACGTTATCAAATTGTTTTTATCTATACTCACAGTAGTCTTTTCCTTTAGTTGATTCATGAGATAAAGCACATTTTGGTGCATGACATGATTTTTCTCATGTTGAACCATCTTTGCATTCCTGGAATAAATCCATTTTACAATGAAAAAATATAAATAAGATAAAATAAAAATCCTTGGGCTTGGTTATATTCTATTTAGGATTTTTATTGAAAGGCTCATAATTGTCCTTTCGTTTCTGATTTTGGAGTAAGGGTATCACTAGCTCATAAAATGAGCCGAGATGACTTACTCTTGTATTATATTCTCTAAAAAAAGTTTACATAAGAAATAATTAGTCTTTATTGAGGATTTTTGGTGGGAGTCATTTGTTCCCTGTTGCAGTTTCTCTCGTGGATATGGGTCTATTTAAATTCTCTATTTACTCGAGTGTCCATTGAGCACTTCACATTTTCACAGAAATTGATTCATTCCAGGTTTTCTGAACATATTGGTGTATAGTCACTCATGACTTTCCTCTAGTATTTCTGCAGTTGTTTTCCAGTTTTGTTCTATGTCCATCTCGTGTTTCTTTTCTCCTTTCTTGCCAGTCTTGCTTGAGATCTGCCAGTCTTGGCCTATTTATCTATTTAAGTTTCCTCTGGCTTTTAAGGTTGAGTTTGTTCCCTTTTCTCTGACTTTTGTTCTTATCTTTTGAACTTGACACCCCACTTCTGGTGTGTCTGCTTTAGCTGTGCCTACCTCTGCAGCTGGCCGTGACAGTGGCCTAGTGTGTGGCCAATTTCTATGACTGATTTGCACACAGAAGAAACCTGTGTTGTCTATGGGTTGTGTAAATTGGAAGATAATGTGCAATTGGACCTACTGTAACATTGAAATGCAAGGACCTGTGCCTGCTTTCACATACATCATCGTTTTATAGGAAATTTGTTGAAAGTTCCAAATACCACAATGTATTTGAGTATTTCTCCTGGCGGTTTTCAGCCACAGCTGAGGGAACCCTGAAGACTGTGTTACTTAATGCATATACATACATAGTCCTTCTATATTCCTGCCTATTGTCTTTTTGAGCAAGTGTCTAGTCTTCCTTGTCCCTTGTGATTTTTTGACCCTAATTGTATTTGTCAGATATTAGAATCGCTACCCCAAATTTCTCTGGATCTTATCTGCCTGTGTATCTTTTGTCCGTCTCTTTATTTTTGGTCTCTCTGTGCTTCTGTACGATATGTCCTGCTGGCTCCCCCTCACTGTGGGGGTCCCTGCTATCAGATCAGCCCTGCGCCAGATTTAGCCGGTACTTGCTGGCACCGTAGACCCCTCTCATTCTGAGTTTTCTAATTTCTGTGTAGTTGGCCTATTTTGTCTTTTCTCCTTCTCCAGGTCTGCAAAGATCCCTCCTCTCTCCCTCTTTAACACCATAGCCTTGGGCCCTGCAGGTGTTTACCCACCCAGGCAGGCCAGCCCCTCTCTGTGCCACACCCTTTGGGCACCTAGAGAGCCAGGAGCAGAGGAGGAGGGAGGGAGGCAGAACAAGACAGGGCACCCAGCCAGTGACATTCCTGCCACGGTGCCAGCCTGATGTGGTGCATTGACAGAGTTCCCTGCAGCACCTGCCCACGTGCCTAGTGCCCACCTGCTCACCCAGCCCCCGTCTGTCTTTCATGGTTGAGAAGTGAACCCATGGTCCTGCTTCATTTTGCACATGTGGTTGGCCAGAGGCCCTCCCCTCCCTGCGGCTCCTTCCAGCTGTGCATTCAGGGTCCACCCAGGCGCCTGGGGTCCCAGGGAAAGAGCATGAGCCTCCACAGAGTGGCCAAGGAGGGACCTCAGCGTCAGAAGGAAACCCAGCTTCCTGAGCTGAGGAATCCGCCAGAGCCCCGCTTACTTACGGGTCAGGAAGTTGGGGACCAGGGTCCCTTACCTGCAGGAGCACTGGAGCCCCCTCTTGGAATGGAGGGAGGTGAATGGGCAGACATTCAAGCCCAACTGCCGGTCGCCCCAGACCTCAGGCACAGCCCAGTGCCATCCAGTGGGATGATAAATGGATGCTATTTTTAAAGAGAGGTGCTGCAAAGATCATTTCTATTTGTTTTTGTGGTGTAGCTGGGCCCTCGTGCCTGCGTGGTAATGCAGCGCTCAGGGAGATAAACTAAGGACTGAGCTCTGAACCCACCCGATACCATCGGGCACCACAGTGCACTGCCGCCTAACAATCTCGTGAAGGTTTTCTAAATTAAGACCAAACAGACGGCCGCCGTGTATCCCCACATCAGCCCGTCCAGCTCCACACTCCCATCCATCTCGGTGTGGAGTGACGGCCAGCCAGCAAGGCAGTGTGGGAGCAAGGTGGCCTGTGGTGGCCATGTGGCCAGGAGGGCACAGCTCCTGCAGGGAGGCTCGGGCACGTGGTGGGGACCACACAGATCACTGCAGCTCTGGAGGAGAAGCACCCAGGCTTCCTGAGCAGCGGAGGGGACGGGCCAGCCGCGGAAGCCTGGCACGGGCTTGGGCGGTCCAGGCTCTCGGCTGTGGTCCTCTGAAGCCCACTTAGAAGCAACCAGCATCCATTCCAGCACCAGCCGCCCTCAGCTTCCAGAGGCTGGTCCTGCCCCAGCCCAGTCCCATATTTAGGACCAGGCCAGGCAGAGGCGAGGTGGTCCAGGCTCAGGGGGGAGAAGCCATGGGACCACAGGGAAGGACCACAGCCACTGGGAGGGAACAAGATCATCAGGGGTTAGGGCTGGGATTGTGGCTCAGCAGGAGAGAGTTCGCCTAGCACGGGCGGGACCCGGTTCCATCCTCAGCACCATATAAAAATAAAGGCATTGTGTTGTTTCCATCTACACCTAAAAAAAAAAAAAAAATTTAAAAAATCATCAGGGGCAGGGTGGGGAGGAGTGGAAGGGCAGTGTGCCCCCTGGGAGCAGCTACCACAGAAGGAGACTGATCCTGTGGCTCAGGGACAGTACCTCACCACCTCGCCCCAACGGAGGTCAGGGCTACTCCCCAGGATCCTTGACCACTGCCATCATAGCCCCAGGAGCTGGGCTGAGCTGGCACACTGGGCCTAGAAGAGTGCCACCTGCCCAGCTCCAGGGCCCAGGGTCTGACCTGCGGAAGCAGCTAGAGGGAACCTTCCACCCAAGCAGGTACAGCTGTTACCAGGAGCAAAGGACAGGGTCTGCAGGGCCTTCACACCTCCCCCCAGTCACCACTCCAGGGATGGCCCTGGGGAGGGGTCCTCAGGCCCTGGCCTCCCCTGCCATTGCCCCGAGCACCCAAGCCACTGAGGCCTGAGCCCACCCAAGGTGGATGTGCAAGAGTCCGAGAGTCAGACCAGCCTCGGCCTCTCCAGATGCTGATCCCTGTTCCCCCTGTGGGCTACAGGGCTACGGGCCTGGACCTTGGCCTTGGTTCCTAGGTGCTGCCAAGGCAGGTGGGCTGCAGGCTTGCTCACTAGAGAGCACCTCACTGCAGCTGCTGCGGGGTGCCCTCTCCAGAGGCCGGTTCAGGGCCTCCGGAGTCAAGGCAGGTCACCCCTGCTAGAGCCGCCCTGCCCATCCGTGCTGTCCAGTTTCTCTCTTATGCAGAGCGCAGGCCTCCGGCCGACGGTTGTCAGGATCAGCGCTCACCGGCACGTGTGCTCCAGGGAAAACGGACAGCACATGGGTTCAGTGAGTAGAGGACCAGGTCCCGGGCAAGGCCTGAGGCACCCAAGGCCTTTCTGCCTCCGCCAGCCACACCTGCTGCCCAGCGGAGGCCTGTGGGGCCCAAGGGCTGGCAGTCTGCAGCTCCGAGGTCTGGAGTCAGCAAGGCCACCCACACCTCTTCCCACAGGACCCTATCCTCATCTGCTCAAGGAAAGAAACCCACTGAGGTGCATGGACTCCACCGGGAGTCGGCACCACACCAGGCCCCACTGAGGCCAGGTGCGCATCTGGAGACCCCCTCGGCCCCTCCCAGGATGCTCTGCTGTGTGGGGCGAGCACAGGCCCTCGGGGCCGCCCCTGGACACCCTGCCCCACATCCCAGCACCCCCCCTCGGCAGATCAATAGCTTTGGAAATCTGAAAAGGGCCCAAACAAAGAAGTGGGCTTGTAAGTACCCAGCTCGTATCAGCTGATAAATGGCCCCCTCTTTAAGGGACTTATCTCTCCAGGACTTGCGGAATGAGGGATGGTGTCATTTGTCCTGTTGGCTCGTCTGGACCAGCCGAGCCGGATCTATTTAAAAGATAGTGCGATACTGTCGACAGCAATAGACAGGGTAATTGCAGAGCGACTGCCGGGGTATAAATTACACGGCTCTAAGTGGTGGAGTGGCCGCGGGAGAGCGGAGAAATTCCTGACAATTTACTTGTCCCTCTGCCCCGCCGCCTGCTTATCACGGGCCAGCAGAAGAAACGCGCTCTGGGTGAAAAAATTAAGTATTGATCAAATTAACAGTTTTTACTGATCTTTTTAAGAAGAAAAGGAGAGCAACAATTAAATTTAGAACACAAAAGACACGGCAGGATAACTCCTGACCCATGGCAAAGTCGGTGATGAGGACAAGCAGGAATCACAGAGGCAGACAGTCCACAGGAAGGAGCCGCCCGCGGCCTCCTGCAGGGCCCGCCACCTGCCCCAGGCCAGCCCAGTTCCTGGGAAGATCCCCCCAGCCACCCACAGAGTGCAGAGGTGGAAGGAGGCAGACGCAGGCTCATCCTGGGGTCCCACAGGGCCTGAGGCTTCTGGCAGCATGGAGGGACCCTGTGCCCAGCCCTGTGTCCCCTCCTAGTGGGGCCTCACGGAGACCACCCACCCACTGTCATTCGCTCCCGCGTGACGTGGCATGGCCTGAGGGCCGTGGGGCAGAGGAGCTGTCAGGCAGGACGGCTGTCATCCTGATCACGATGGTCCTTGTCCTGGGCCTGTTCTCTGTCCTCACGCAGTAGAGGGCCCAGGACACCAGTGTCAGGAAGGCCTGTGGGTCGGGAGAGCTGGGACCTCCTTCAGCGCGCATCAGGGGGGCCTGGGGCTCGGGAAAGAGGACTCCCTGTAAACGGCCAGCCCCGGCCAGACCCTGGACAAGGGTGCCCTGGCCATTCTGCTGCCCTCACCACCAGCGGGACAGACACACGGCCTGTTCACTGAAGCCCCACTGAGGCTTCACCTTGAGCGGAGGGGTCGGCAGCAGAGTCTCGGGGCCACCATCTTTAAGAATGCCACAACCCTGGGTGACCACTGGGCAGTGACCACAGACTACAGGTACCCACTCACCCCCTGCCAAGCTCCCACAGGCTGGGACTGGGAGGACTCCATGTGCTGGGAGCGGTGCCTGCCCTGGGACAGGCAGCAGTTGGGTCTCCTCGGGGGCTACACCTGGAGCCACCGCTACCCCAGTGGTGGCCCTGAAGCACCTGGGAACCCAAGGGTAGGCTAAGTGGCTGTCGGCAGGGACCAGATGGGCAGCCCTGGGAAATGGCGCCTGGTACAAATTAATGGCTTTGACTGGCAGATAACTGACCTCTGAGCAGACCCAGTGATGCCCAGCCAGGTGCTGAGGTCTGGCAGAACAAGCCTACCTGGGGCCCTCACGGTGGGCCCACCCCCAGGAGGGAGGACCTCTCCGGGGAGTCACAGCCCCCAGCCAGCCACAGCCAGCCACAGCCAGGCACAGAAGGACACTGAACTGCAGCTCCCCATGCTGAGGCCTTGTGTGGCCCAACTGGGGTCCACTCAGGCCCTCGGTCCCTCCTCTCTCTTGTCCTGACCCACCCAGAGACCAGGCTGTTTCTCTCCGTGGCCCAAATTCTGAGTGGGGCCTCACAGGGCTAGTGTGACACCAGGGTTCCCTCAGCCTAAGGCAGCCTGAGCTCAGGTGAGACTAGCCCCCAGAAGCGGGGCCAACAGG